>NW_026570225.1:3000000-3541892 GCF_019649055.1 Paramacrobiotus metropolitanus | reverse complement strand
CCCCACGAACTTGACTTGGTTCTGGGTTTTTCTACCTTAATCTCTTGCTTAATTGCAGAACGAACTGGTTCATCAGCGACGGAAGCTGCTCTAGGGAGATATTGGCGAATCATCTCCTGTACTACACTGCGCACAAACTCTTCATCACGTTGATCGGATCCCTTTTTAATCGGGGCTACCTGAACTGCTGCAGTTTCTTTAGTTTCCGTTTTCACCGGGGCATCAGCTGTTTTGATAACTGGTAGCGGCACGACTGGACGCGGCCACTCCTGCTTAGCCTTTTGTAAATGTAAGATACAAATTTCTGGGTCAGCTTTTGCTAAAATTAAGTGTGCAGACTCGTACGGTACGAATTTTGCTTCCTTAGCGACACCAATGCGCTCAGTTAACATCAATGCAGGAATCGCGGGAGACGGCTTAACTCCCACAGGAATTAACGGATCAAAATCGTGTGACCTAATGACGTCCGACATCAGGTGAGTTTCGCGACGGAAGAATGCCGGAGCATTAGGCTGCCTACGCGAGAGACGCCAAGTCATCGTGTTCATATCCAGGATAAAAGGCTTTGTAGCTAAAAAGTCTAGACCTAAAACCACGTGGTCCCTGTCAAAAGTGGAACTGACAAGCATAGCATGCTCAAAAGCCATCCCAAATTCATGGATGGTGACCACCACAGACAACGGCTCGATCAACTGCCTTCCTTGATACGCTGTATGTACAACCCTGCCTTTAATGTGATCCGGGCAACGATGTATATTTAATTTTAAATCTTTAGCCATTTTTAAAGACATAACGGAAATGCTAGAACCTGTATCCAGCATAGTCTTCACTTTCTGATAATTTATGTCGATAACAGAATACCAAGCCTGGGCATCCAGCGTCGGCAACAGGCACACGATCCGCTAGAGGGTACTGCGAAAAGTCCTGGACTTCCATTTTGTTACACTGGGGCGTCGACGAAGACAAACCAGCCGGTAAGTCCAACTCCATCATGTTAATCTGCTGCTGCGGGTTATTGTAGCGTGCCAATAATTCTGCGGATGGCTCATACTGGCGGGGAAGTACAAATTGATTCGTACAACCAGCTGCAGGATGAAGACCATGACAGCGGAAGCAAATCTCGACTCCGCGATTTGTTCGCCATTTATCCTTCAGGATATTTCGTTCATCAAACGGAGGCTGACTACCGGCCTGCTGATTTTGCCGGTAACTCTGGTTATTCTGATTTTGTTGGCGATTATTATTGTTGTTATAGCCACCTCGTCCGCGGTAATTATTATTATTATTTCGATAATTTCCACGATTATTACCGCCATCATAATTGTTGTTATTCGCAGAGCCATTCTGTTGGTACTGCTGATCGAAATTCTGCACCGGTTGTTGGAACGGCTGCATAACCGGCATCATTGGATTCATCATTTGAACTGGGACAGCCATAGGAGCCTGCATAGGAATTGGTTGCGGGAAGGTCTCTGCAAATTGTACCGGTGTTGTTGCTCAACATATTGCGGCTGTTGAAACACCGGGACAGGGACAAACTGCGGCTAACATTCAGGACAGGCTGCACAGGAGCCACCGAATTCTGCGGCTGAGGAATCACTGTCTCCGTGTACGAACGTGAATATCCTCCGCGATTGTTGCCATAATTTCCGCGGCCTCCCGGTTCGAATAATTTCCTCTCTGCGACGAGCCACCGCGGCCGCCTCGATTTTCATAATTCGCATTATTATTATTGCCGGCACTTCTGGGCTTCCCGCAGGAGCATTTCTCTGTTGATTCAGGTGTCTTCTTATCTTTATTCATGCGCTTCAGTTTTTCGCATTCTGTAATTTCTTCTCAAATTCCGCATAATTTTTAGGTGCCGCATTATAAATTTCACGGAACCATGCCGGCCGATGTTCCTGTACGCCATCAAGGAGTGCCTCCACCTGCTCTTCGTCAGATGTTTTTAGTTCCTCAAACCATGGGAGGAAACTATCCAGGTAGGCACGGACTGGTTCATAAAATTCCAATTTACGATTATTCATTTTTCGGCGAATATCGGCTTTAGACAAAGAACCATTAAAATGCTCCACAATAGCCGGCTTAAAGAAATCTGACCACGATTTGCCTTTATTGTCCTTCCAGAATTTTTCAAACCATTGAAAAGACGGACCGGTGAATGCACCGATTACTCTGCGACACGTTGTCTCATCATTCCAGTTATTCGTGGCTCTACATTGTTCGACGTTCATGAGCCATCTTTGAATTTTTTCCGGATGAGCGTCATCAAATGCGAGTAACTTCATGCCACCTACCGTTTTATCGCTGTCTTTTTCCACAATTTTCGCTAAAAGCTCAACAACGCTTTCTTGTGTAAGCGTCGTTCTATCCGAAATTTGGGTCTGTTTATTTAGCCATTCCTCCAGCTGAGGATTTCTAGACATGGACTCATTACTGGTCGTGCTACTGGGGCGACGGTGTTCATCATCCATTAGGGCATCGTCCATCAGTTCATTTTCTGTATCAGAACTGTCTCTATTTTCTGTTCCTCGCATCTGGCGACTAGATTCGTCAGCTGTTCTTTTCAGAATTTGCTGGCGTAAGTCTGTTGAGCCATTTTTCCTCTGTTTGGCAGGTGCCGTTTCCTTGAATTTGACTTTCTGACGATGAACGGCATGGTCTGACCTCCGAGAATTCGACTCGTGATTCCTGCCTAGGCCTGCGTAAGATGCCAGCCGGATTACTGCCAGTAGCTATAGGCTGATCCACGTATGACGAGAAATTTTGGGATTAAATGGCGTAAAAGGGAGGACGTAATACGTCTCCTGTTGCTACCGGCGCCCTTTGAAAGTATCCTTCACCACCGCCAAGAGCAGCATCTGTATTTCGAAGCCGACGAAGTTCGTCATATGCCTGCTTTAGATCCACTTCCATCTTGGTAAGTTGATCTTGTTTTCATGCCATTCCCTTCGGCATTGCGCATTTTCTTCATACAGCCGATTACACCTTTCAGACTTTTCATATGCGTCGGCCTGTGCTGTATTTTTTCGCTTGAATCGCGTTCTCACAATTATCGCATCGTTTATCCTTTTTCGAATCTTTTAATTCCTTTGGGCCTTTTGAACATTCTCTCGCTCTGTAGTCAACAGACCCTGCAGTCTCAATTTCCTTTTGGGACGCATCATCCTTTCCTTGGGAATATGCATCGCCGACTGAAGACTTATTGTTCAGCTGCACTCGCTTGTGTGAGTTCGCTGTAGAGAGTCTTCCGCATCTTTAGCCCGTTTCTTTTCATCTTCCAAATCTTTGGTAAGTTTTGACCAGGTTCTGCGCATCCGTCAAATTTTATTAGTTAATTTATGCGCATCTTTCTCAGAATTACAATCTTTCTGAGCTTTCGAGAGCTTTTGGTTCAAATCAGTTATTTGTTTCGTTAATTCCGGTGCCGGTTGCGCACTGAGGCCATCAATCGTAGCTTTCGCGTTTGAAAGATCTCTGGGCATCTTCCAACTGTTTTTCAAGATTACGATTCGTGTCTTTAAAGTATCGCGCTCATCTTGCATTGCGTTAAATGCGGCCTCCGCATTTCTGTTGGTTGTCTTAAGGTGTGCAAATTATCATTCGCAATGCGTATTTCGTTGGCCAATCTGTCATTTTCTATTTGTTCGTTTTCAAATTTAATGCGCATTTCATTGAAATCTTTTGAAATTTCAATTTTCGTTTCGTTCCGCATCTACACGAGCGTCTAGAGACATAGTATTACCCATTTCATCTACTTTTGTTTTTGTAGATGCGATGAGCGTGAGACTTTGGATCAGTACAGGCATAGTTTGCCGAATATAAACCCACGTCCTGGTCAGTTTCTGCCGCAGCTAACTGCTCATCGACTTCCCTAGCTTGGGTAAGAAGTCCTCATCTGGTTGCTCAAAATCTTTTCTGACACAAAACTATGTAATTTTAGCTGTGCCGGGTGGAATGTCATTGTTCCACCACGAATGCTTTTGCTTGCTCTTGTTTCAGATCCTTCGGAGATATCCGCTTTGTCCGCAGCCGCCAACGCTATCAAATTATTGTCCGACTGGGACGACTGAGGTTCTGTTTGGCTCTCGGCCACGCTTGGAGTTTCCGATATGGGTTCATCCAATATCGCACCGGATGCCTGAACTGGCATTTTCTCCTTGGCACCGCGCGTGACGCGCTCATTTGCTGTTTGTTTTTTGGGAGTTTTTCCGGTTGCTTTTGACGCTGTAAGCGCAGCTTGGGCCGCCTCTCTGCGTCTATTCAAATCTTCCGTATATTCTGGCAGCCACCTGTTTGCATCCTGTAAGGCAGCTTTAAACTGCTCATCAGTAATGTCCAGGTAAGCTTCAGGGATACATCCTCGTACTCAATCCAAGGTTTAAAATGCTGGTAATCTCGTTTTGGAATTTAAGTACCGCCTGATTTCCTGGTAATCAATCCATGACTTCCACAGAATGCATCTTGTGCTTCTGGTGGTTCGACATTAAGAGCGATGTACATTAAATTCAACGGATTTCTTTGCGTTAAATTTAAACTTGTCTGAGCTCTCGATCCATCGTACGCCCCAATAATCACTTTGTTATCTGGGATCTTACGCGGTGGTGGGCGATTTCTAGGAATCGAACCGCCCGACATTTCTGCTTTTATTTTAAATAACCTTTGCGGCTAATTAAAATAAAAGGTACAGCAGCGATTGTGCTACTGGTTCCAAAATTGCAATTGTGCAATTATTGTCTCAATCACTTCCCAATCCTCCTTTTAGGTTTGAATTGTTCAGTGAGTTTAGACACAGCGAACCTTTGCGGTTTCGACTGTAACAAATTCTAAAATTACACTGCTGCACTTTGCGTGCTGCTGTAATTTTAGAATTCACAGGTCAATCACCGTTTGCCGGTGTTTACCTTTTCACGGTCAACTCTCTAGCTGCTGATTTTGGCTACCGCTTGCGGCTTGCCTTTATCAGTCTGCTGGAGATCGTTATCTCACCTGGCCACTGACAATGGCTCGGTGCTTACTATCTGCTCTATCTGCAGGCCAGGTGCACTGACACTGCAGATTACACTTTACTGCCGCGGTTACTGCTTGCGCAGACAACCCGGAAATTACCCACACAGACACCAATAAATTACACAGCCGACCTTTGAGGTTTCGACTGTTAAATTCTACGGTCCAATTTAAATTAAATTAAATTTAATTGGCGAGGAAGCTCACCAGTGAGGAAGCTCACAATTGCGAGGAAGCTCGCTAAAAACAAATTAACTAGGCCAGATCGGGAACGCTGACCTCCTTCGGCGTACCTTTGCGGTTCGACGCCTTTCTGTACGGACCACTTTTACAAATAAATTACCATCAACTATCCACCAATAATTTTCTGTTACACCGGGAAAATTAAAAGACACCGGTGGGCGCCATGTCGTGTATAAGCGTTCACGCCGATTAAGGCTCCATGAACAATCTTTACTCTTCCACGCCTGTAATGCTCAATCGGTAGGCACTCGTACTCTCAAACTGTAACAGAAGAACTAAGGTGGAAATAGACGAACGATTCAGGAATACGAGAAGATCAGGAATCCCTCAGGAACGAGCTAACCACAACTTCCGGTCGCGAGTCCTGTGAGGATCGGCAAGAGCTAGGACGATTGTGTCACGAGCAAACCTGTATACTAAGCGATAATCCGGGAGCAACTATGCACTTCAGTAGGAACAAGTATTGCTGTCTCTTCATCCAATTCACATCACAGTTCACAACGCTAGGAAATCGTAATTAGGAGCAGTCTCAGAAGTAAATCTCAGACTACTGATCCCGATATTAGGCATCACCAGAACTTATATAGACTTTGCGTTATGACATCATATACATCGCTAGTAAAAGAGAACAGCAAATCACAGCATTGATGATTGACTAGATTATCCGTTATGTTGCAGGTGGAAGGCGGACAGTCAGCATCCGTACGTACATCCGGCGTATGATCTTACTCCCATACGTCATGCGAAAAAAAACACTGTTAACGATATGATCGTCGTTCGTCGATATCAGAGCAAAGCTCTTATAAAATTTGATGTGCATTTTTCATATTTGGAATGTCTTGCGAAATTCTTTTCGAAATCTGAATGCTGGGTCATGACGACTTTTGCTGTACATACCTCTACCGCAGTCGTGGGGCGGTCTGAGGCTTCGTATCAAAAAGGACTGGACTGGTGAGCACTCCAGAGTCCATAGGGCTTGCTTTCTGGCATAAGGCATTGGTTCTGAAGCCTTCGACAGCACAGCAGCAGGCCGCTACGTCCGAAGTCATGACGTGGTAGATCAAACTTGGTCTGGTAATCTCCTTGTGTATCATAAGCGAAGGCATATGATGCGGAACAGAAGCAGAAAGAATTGCGCCGCTAACGAGAACCAGTCAAGCATCTGCTGCATAACGTAAACGAAACCGGCAGTGCCATCGTGTTATTTCCGAGGCATTTCAATAATTTCATTTACGCAGTAACAATTTTGAAATTCTCCAATTCTTTGAAAATTTTCGGACATCTTTAATTTTGTTGTGGTGAGTGCTGGCTGCTATAATAATTTAGCAGATAATTTGAAACCTTATCGAATATCTACCGCTCGGAATCTCTGTAGGTCTTTAAACCTTCGGGCAATCTTGCACTACTAAGATGGTGCGAGAAGACCGCACATCGTGGAAAGCCAAGTACTTCACTAAGATCGCGGAGTTGTTCGAGGAGTACCCGAAATGCTTCGTGGTCGGTGTGGACAATGTGGGATCCAAGCAGATGCAGCAGATCCGTACATCGCTGCGAGGACATGCCGTCGTCCTCAACGGAAAGAACACCATGATCCGTAAAGCTCTGCGCGGCAAACTGGAGGCAAATCCCGGTCTTGAAAAGTACGGGCTTCGTAATTAGCCTTTGTATTTTATGCTAGTTCTTCAGCCTCAGTGTTTTCAAGAAAGTTTTCTTTTTCAACATCCATAGCTTCGTGCAGCAGAGGATGAATGTCCCGTGTTTATGAGTTCTTTGATTTAAATTTTGACGTCGCTATACTGAAACTGCACACAAGTTACAAGTACCCACATTCTAAAAAAAAACTTGCAAAAGATAATATATAAAATTATTGCATTGCAGACTTTTGCCGCATGTTAAGGAAAACATCGGCTTCGTCTTCACGAAAGGCGATTTAGCGGAGATCCGCGATCTGCTGTTGCAGAATAAGGTGAGCTGTCGCCTGCCGGTTCCGTAAAAGATACGTCTTGCAGTTGCTTATTTTCCCTTTATGTGGATTCTGCAAACATTAACACGGTCTTTCTTTAGGTTGCCGCCCCGGCGAAAGCTGGCGCTTTGGCACCCGTCGATGTCCGAGTGCCGCCCCAGAATACCGGGTTGGGCCCGGAAAAAACATCTTTCTTCCAGGCTCTGCAAATTCCCACGAAGATCGCTAAGGGTACCATCGAAATTTTGGTAAGTTCTGAATTTATTTTGCTGACGTCTGTTGGAAGAATTAAACGCTGTCGGATTTCCTGATGGATAATCTACCCTGTAGGGTTTTGTTCTCTGTAGCATGTAAGATTTTAATTTACGGTTGACGCTTTTTATGATTTTTAAGTATGTTACTGTATGTAAAATGTTGCGTGTGTACTTTTGTGTCTCGATTTTATGATGATTGGTCAGCCTTGAATCTTGGCGATGCCATGCCTAGAAATAGGGGACCACTTGGCCTCTCACCTTGATTAATGATATTTCGACCAGCAACCTGAAACTGCAGAAGTCAACCTACTATGGCGTTAATAACCAATAACAGTACCGATGTTGAAAGTATAATTTATTGTGACAGACTGAAGTCCATCTAATCAAGCAAGGCGACAAAGTGGGAGCTTCGGAAGCTACCTTGTTGAACATGTTGAAAATCTTCCCATTTTCCTATGGTTTGATTGTTCGACAAGTGTACGACAACGGCAGCACATACGAGCCGGGAATTCTTGACATCACGCCGGAGGTCCTGCGTGCGAAATTCATGGAGGTAAATCGAAGCTTTAACTCTGGATTGTATACTGGAAACGTTTCTCGCGCTGGCTTGTTAATTAACGAACGCATGAACTTTTGGAGCTGAGAGTGATATTTTAGGGAGTTTCGCACATCGCGGCTTTGAGTTTGGGTGTGGGATACCCGACTAAAGTTTCGGCGCCCCATTCGATTCTTAACGGCTTCAAGAACCTCGTGGCCGTTGCTGCTGAAAGCGATCTATCTTTCAAGCAGGCGGAGAAGGTGTGTAAAGAAGCTTTAACAGTTAGTGTATTGATAATCCACTATACTTCGTGGCAGATGTTGGAGATCCTTAAGGATCCTGCCAAGTTCGCTGCTGCTTCCGCTGCAGCGGCTGCATCTTCGAAGCCAGCCGCAGCTCCGGCCGCAGCTGCTGCTAAGGAAGAAAAGAAAGCCCCGGCGAAAGAAGAAAAGGAGGAAGAAGAAGACGATGGTGGTTTTGGTGGTCTATTCGATTAAATTGTGTAGACGACAAAACTTGCGTGTTGGAAAATTAAAAATAAAGACTTTTTATGTGCTTCGTTCTGTGGAATTTCCGTTAGTCGGATAGTTCGGTGCACTGTATGGAGTCCAACATGCGGTGGTGCACAGCGATGACATTCAAAAACGTCAGAATAACTCGGGATCCACACTTCATTTGATATGACATTATGCTGACAGTAGCACACAAGTTTGAAGTGTTAACACTTACCAAAAAGCAAGAGAAAGTAGATATTAGGTTTTGGGTATGGACGCTAAGTTTCGTGAAGGATTTGAAAGACGTGGGACTCACAGTTTTTGAAAGGCTGTTGACTAGAGACTTTAATTTTTGCCTTGCCTCTTGTAGTTCAGATCCGAATTTCTGGGAGGGGATTATAAGTATCTACATAATAGTGAGAATACGTACTACAAGTCACTGGAGTTTGCTGTTCGAACCAAAAATTTATTAACTTTCGAACCGATTACTAAATTCGCAACAAGCTGGTGTAAACATTTATTCACATTTAACACTTCAAAACACCGTACACAATTGAAAAACAGCCGTACGAAATACCAAGTGACCCAGGCAGGTGTTCCTGTCTTCAAACTTTCGCTATTAAAGAAAACTGCAACGAAAATTGTAAAGCATTAAACACGCAGAGTTACGTGCTTAACATAATACGATAAATACGAAAAACAAATCGACTTAAGAAGCTGTGGCCTCTTTTTTCGGAAGCGAATATCGGTTATTACTGAACACCAATTCGCGCGCCCGTACTTTGGCATCCAGATATTGCCGTAGGTGGTCAATGGTAACGTCCTTCTTCGTTTGTCCCCGAATGATAAACATTCTTATCATGGAGAATAGTCGGTCAATCGTTATTGTCGGCACATTGTTCAATACCGTCGTCATATATTTCCAAAACATTTGCAACTGAATGTGTACATTCTGTTCGTCCTGATTATTCTCCGCAACATACCGTACAGCTGATTCAATTTCCTCATCTTCCATTCTTCTCAAATCTTCCTCGGATAAAAATGATCCTTCCGCCACAATGGAAAAGACGTCCGGCTCGCTTTCCTCCAGCACGTTGCGTCTCTGCCAGTAGTTTAACTTCCGTTTTAATAACGACGCAGAAATTCCCACCGCTTCCGCCAGATCATCCATTGGCCATCTGGGCTGCTCGACAAACTTTAGAATAATGGCGGCATACACGGGGTTACACTTAATATTCATCTTCCGTCCATCGTCCAGGATAAGATCAAAGTTGACATGACCCAATTCCGGCCGAGAATCCACTGTTCTAGTCAGCGATATCTCTTCAAAGTACTGCTTGTATCTGAGCATGGCCGATTCCAAGACTGTTGGCACGCGCAGTTTCTCAGTCCGGATTTCTGGCCAGTAATTGTGAGAAATAACTAAAGCACTGACAGGGATGCCTAAGGGAATCCGTTTTTCGCTAGTGCCCAGTTCCAGCCTTTCCAGGATTTTTTGGTGAAACTTCTGAGAATCAGCGGCATCGCGGCTCATAACGTCGGAACGTTGTAACAGATTTTCCGAATCTTACCAAGGTGAGATCATGGAAACTTTTACAAACTGTACTGAAATCAGCGGCATACGCGGCTCGATAACGTTGGAACGTTGTACTGTCAGATTTTTTCGAATCTAAAATACTCGGGTGAGATCAAATTATGTGTACCACTTCAACGTGTACATAAATGCCAGTGCGTGGTACCACCGTATCACTGCAATAGTTTTAAATTGTAACCAAAAGTTTACGACATACCGCTTCGTCATCATTTTGAGATGTTTAGATTCTTCCTCTGAATCGAAAGAATAATACCCCAAGAGTTTCTCAGCAAGAATCAGCTGGTATTCGTTGATGAATACATCCTGCCCACCGTAAATGCTCATTAGCAGTTCTATTGTGTCGGCCTGACGGTCTGTTCTGGCAGACGACGGCAACAGTTCCGCGTAAATGGGATCCGGCATCCAAGTTTTCCAGTTTTCCATATCAATGTCGGAAATGGCACTCTTAATGTTATGCTGCATTTGGGCAATGACTGCTTCCTCCTCTTCGATCATCACATCCAACGCCGGCAGCGTGGTTTTCCGATGATAAAGATCCCGTGACGAACTGATATGCGTTATATGCGACATAATGCATCGTACTGTGTCGGGCCGGGATCGCAGGTACACTCTCACAGGCTCACAAACCAGATCCTGAATTACCCGAGATGGGTCGATGATACGAAGCGCACGTATTGCCGCCGTATACACGGCCAAGATATCTAGCGTATTGAGTCCTGGACGCAATAATTTACAATGAAACTGGCGCTGGAGCGAAACAATTATTCCATGCACAACGTCCTGTGACGTATGGTCCATCAGCTCTTTTAGTTCCATGAAGCTCTGCCGAGATTTTGGCCACTGCAGCAGCAAATCGAAAAAGCTCTCAATAACAGCGTGAATATACTCCTGAGTAGCATATTCAAGGATCAGCGAGGTTATCAAGTCTAATGGTGCACACTCCGCTGACGTGTCTTGTTGGAAGACATTGTGAAGAAATGAGCTCAGCGAATGGAAGGAAGTAACGTCCAGATGGCGCTTCCCTTTATCACCAGCACCCGGAGTATTCCCGTTAGCTAAACAATGGGAGACGTGCTCTTTGATCCGCTTATCACAGAGAATCTGCAAGGCTGGCACCAGTATCTGTTCCGCCAACTCCAGTTCAAGCCTGATAAAAAAATACTTGTAACAAACGTCAGCTGTTTGCAACATTCGAAACCGAAAGCCACTTGCGAACGGAACTTACACTGTGCGGTGAAACAAATCCACTTCTCCTAAAAATGTATCTTTAGCTTCAGCATCCCAGCCAGGCAGCGGCTCATTGCCGATGAGGCCTAAATAAGTTTCATAGATAGTCACCACATAGCGATCCAGCGCCGTAACTGCTCCAGACAGTCGCCAAAATGCTTCTGCACTTGGTTGACGAGCATGTGAAATACCACTTCTTCGGAAATCATTCCATCCGGACAGAATAGATCCCTATCCAAAACCATAATGCCTTGATCCGTCGTGATATCCGAGGTGACGTCGTGCGCAGTATGAAAGATTTCGCTGGGCGTTGGCTCATTGTGATCCACAGTGTGATCGGCTGACAATAACGAACGACGAAAAGTCGTATCCCATTCTCCTCCTCTCGTTCGTTTATTAGCCTGACTGAGGCGCCCGACATTGGGAGTGAACAGGCATCCAGCCGAGTCAGGTGTGTTGGGGTTAGAAAATGCGGCATACAAAACAGGCTCGACAAAACCCAGATCAATCTCCTCCAGAAGATCGGACACGGAATATTCCACGTGTTCCGCTGGAAGCACCTCACTGACGGAGAACAACTCGCGAATTTTCACTTCAATCCCATGCAGTACACTACTCAATCCCATAAATGCCATCACCACTGTTTTCGGCTTTGGGATCGTTCCTTTCCGCCATGGCTGCCGTCATGAAACGGTCGAAAAACGGAAACAGCTTGGATTCCATGAAGAGCAGCGAGCGTCGCACTACTTTATCCCAGGCTGCCTCGATGCGATTGCATAGTAGACTCTCCTGGATGTCACTGGATGCTTCTGTCAGCTGCAGACACTGCATCCATTCCGTCACGCCGGGCCATGTCGTGCAGTCAACATAGCTGGGCATGCGCAGATGCTGCTGTTCTGCTGGCTGTGTTGGTTGCTTCAACGATGATCGCGGTTGTGCATTGAATGCAGAGGCAACGTGTTCCTTCAGATTTTGATAGGGCAACGACAAGGGATGATTGGAAAGATCTCTACGCAGTCGCTTGTGTGGGGGTTGATTTTCAATGTCTGAATTGGACTTCTGAATGGGAACGATACGCTGGCGACGGGAAAAAAGTCCCGACAACTCATCGATAACGCAGTCCGTCCGTGGAGGCATTGCAAGGAATACTTTCCCCTTTCTGCGAAATTCTGCAAACAGACGATTAAGGTAAGTAACGGCGAGTAGTAATGAGTACTGCAACACAATGATACAATTAAAAACCTTTGCTTTAGCTGCTGGAGATCTTACTGTTTCCAAGTTTTCCAGCTGATAAAAAATCCCTAAGTCTTGAGCGGCAGTCGTCAGATCCAGTCTGCACATCAAAAATTTGCCATCTTTGGAATAGTAATCCACGGAAATATTGCTACCACTGTGATTCTGACAGTATTATGTGGTTACTGGTTATAAGATGTAAACTTTTCAAAATCGGTAAAAAAAGTTAAAAGGTAAATGAACTTCCACTTGTGACTTGTCCAACTTTTTAATTACTAATTTAAATCCCACATTTGTATTGATCTTTCTTTACGAAGCCTTAAGTACTTTGAGGGCTGTTTGCCAGTGTTTGACGTTTTCAGTTGTTTTGACGCGAAGTTTTTAAAATAGTTGCTAGTGGTGGATGAGAGCGTAAGACTAAGTAACTGCAATGGTGCACGGAGAGATAGGTGGCCACTCCCTCCGCATGGTTTCCGCCACCTTCGACTCAATGGCCACCGCTTTGGCCTTTGCACTCCATTCAGTCCTCTGCCTGCATCCGAAAAGATAGAAAAAAGCTCCTCACAAACGTCGACGCGTTTATGACTTAACGATTGACCAGAATTCAAAGGGCGAATCATTCTCACGGTATTTGGTTGTTCCTGAGCTGATCACATAATTTTGAATTGGTTTTTTCGGTAAGTAAATGCTAGATCTGAATTTCGTTATAACCGAAGCTTCAGTTAATGTGGTTTGGGCCGACCATTGCTCACTCTGGGGATTCGGAGCCAAGAGGTTTCAAAGCGCTGGCGGTTCTCTACATCTACTTGTTGAAAACGCTTTCTCAGTTTTTCTGCTTGTTCAGGTTTATAGTATCAGTTGTTAACATATATTGCTTGTTTAGGTCCAACGTTGATGCCGTTGTAGTGATTTCGTAACCAGTGTTAATCAAGAAAAGTGAGGTTTGGCATGATTTGTTTTGACCGGATGACGAAATCGCCAAACTCCCTTAAACTCAGATTTTACAGATGGCAAGAGTCATGGATAATCGTCCCGCAGACGGCAAGACCAATTTCTCCACTTCATACATCCGAGAACAGCCGCTTCAGGTGTCTAGTGCTCCGGTTGGGGAAATTCCGCCGGCATTTGCGGATTTGAACCAAAGCATTAGAGACCTGTTCACAAAAAATTACCATATCGGTGAGCGCCAACCCTCAGCGGCCATAGTTCTGTGCGGTTGTATTTCGAAAATCAAAGTTTGTGGATGCATTTGTTTGTGGTTTGGTGTTTGTGCATCAAAGTTTTTGGTGGTTTGGTGAAAAAATGTCCGTTTCTAAAAGGTTGTGGTATGTGTAAATATTTTTTGGGTTTGCATAGGTTTCGCGAAAGTCGACATAAAAACCGTCACCGCCAATGGCGTCCAAATCCGTGGTATCGGACAGCAGGACATTGGGTCGGAAGCTCCGCGTGCCTTTGGCTCTCTGGAGCACAAATACGTCCAGCGCAGTTACGGGCTGACACTAATTGAAAGATGGTCCACGGACAACATGGTCACAATGGAGGCCTCAGTGGAGGACAAATTTCTTGCCGGAGCCAAAGCCACCTTCTTGGCCGGTCTCTCTGCGCAGACCGGCAAACGCAACGCTGCACTCAAGTTCGCCTACAAGCGACCGTTCATCCACCTGACGACGGACGTGGATCTGGACTTTGCCGGTCCCGTTGTCCGCTCATCCGCGGTATCCTCGTATAACGGCGTGCGCATTGGCGGGAATGTCGTGGTGGACACGGCCAAATCGGCCATCACCCGCTACAATCTGGCGCTGGGCATGGGCGGACCGCGCTACACACTGCACGCCGGTACTACCCATTTCCGCGACTTCGAGATGGGCGTATACAACCGCGTGGATCCCAATCTGGAGGTGGGATTCCAGTCCAACTTCTCCACAACGGGAGGAAATACGCTGCTGGCTTTGGGAGCCAAGTACGACATTGATCCGACGGCCTCGGTGAAGGCCAAGCTGGACACGGTGGGACAGCTGGGCGTCAGCTACACTCAGGAGCTGCGCAAAGGCGTCAAATTGACCCTGTCCACGTTGATTAACGGAGCCAATCTGTCAGGAGGTGGACATCGCTACGGCTTCGGTTTGGAAGTGGACGTTTGAGCTATTCACTGCAACGCTCGATTCAGTTATGATGTTGTGTTTGTCATTATGCGTACTGTACACGGGCTTTGATCATTTGGAGTGTTACTAGCATTCTGGCAGTTATCGGGTGTGGACAGTGTGTCGTGGGAATTGAAATCCCCTTCTGGCTCTTATTTGTCATTAATTGTTTGATTGGTTTGAATTTGTTCTTTTGTTTTATCGTGAATATCTATAAAGCCGGCATTTTACAAACGGTAATTGCCTCTTGAAGAGAACTCGTTGAATTCTATCACAGTCTAACATATCGAATTTTAAAGGCTCATCTTATCAGTTGCGCCTGAAAGTGCAATCTGTCGCGTATGAAATCGTAAAATTCGTACTCCGCCGTCAGATTTTTCCGGATTACATCTTTGACATCTTGGGAAACATCTTGTTTGCGGTTCAGTCCTTTGTTAATAACATGATCTGTAATCCACACAATGGCAGTTGTATTGTAAGTAGAAGTACGAGTAATTCTAATTTACACTGTGGCGTACATGTATCTGGATGACCATCCCAGTTTGAGTAAGAACGTACACATTTGAAATTTTGCACATTACTTCTGCACAAAGTGTCAGAAAATTCTGTAAATCCGATTTCACGTTACGTTGGCTCACTTGACTGCTTCTAACAATAAGTAAGCACAAGATGTGAGAAATATCGTTTTCACCCAATTTTTCTTACCTTGGCTAGCCTTATAAAGTTCCACAACACCGGAAAAATATTGCGGCAACTGATGCTGCAGGACGCGAAGTGTAATATCGATATCTTCAAGAACACCGACCACCGTAAAGAATTTCTCAACATTTTCTTTGGCTGTTTCCAGTGCCCATTTGCTATTGTGATTTCTGTTATAAAAAACCATTCTTACAATCGGGCAACATGATATTTGAAGTGATATGAATATACGTATAGGTATATTGAATATGCCTTGTCTATGATCACACGATTTTATTTGCGTAATAATAACAGCCCCCGTTTTTTGCAACTGGCTTTTTTCTTCATTAAGTAAACTGCGCTTTATATCTTAAGCACGAAATCTAAGAAGGCAGTTAGAACAGATTCTGACCTCACATAGCTGGCCGCACTTACGAGCATTCGATGTCTTGACCGCAAAAGAAAGCAATCATATTTTTTATGTACATGCCGTCCACTAAGCGACAATCGTAGTCTTTGGCTTTCCGTATGCAATGTTCCAAATCCTGCAAACTGCTTGGTTAATACTTACTATTATCATTAATTTATTAGTTTCGCAAGCTAGTTAGCTACACAAAATTAATTTTATATTTCACTCACTGAGCGAATCTTTTGTCCAGTCCCTTTACTTACCTTTGATCATTAACATCGAAGCACGAAAGCAACAATGAAAGAACAACTGACGGACATCGCGCCAAATTGCGTTTGTGCCGGCACTCACCTCATCGTACCATTTCCGCTCACCCTGTTCGGTGCCTTTTTTCTGGAGCCTTCTCCGGAAGTAAAATTCGGAGATGAACCGATCGGTGGGATCACGAATCATGTTTATATAAATCGGATTTGGTTGTCCAAACCTACAACCATACTGAACCAATATCTACTATATACTTCAAGATCCTTGCGATTGTATTGCAAAAGACTTAGAATCAAACCTAAGTAAAAAAAATATATACAGTACGTACCAAGTATATAAAATCAGTAAGTACAGTACTAATTAATGATATCATAGTGAGGTGTGATCTGAAGCGCTAAAGTGTTGTTTGGCAAACGTACAAGCACTTAATTGTAATCTGTAGAAGTATGCATAGTTTTATACAACTGGCTTTCTTACCTGGTAAAATCCAGAAAAAATAAGTGGCGATCAAAAACACTTTTTACAGGGAGTTTCATAAATTGCTGGACGAATGATTTCTAAAAGAACGAAAACAATCTATATTGCGCCATATGCTAACGAAGCTAAAAATCACAAGAAACTGTAAGTTCGCATACCTATGTTTCGCTTCATCAAACATTACAAAGACCTGACATAAGAAACTAACAGAAAACTGTTCTGTTATTGATGATTTCTCAAAAGAGACATTTCTATAGATGTTTATGCTTATGCCATAATCTGAAGTCTAGAGCAGTAGTACTGTTAAAGCAGCAGTAATTTAACGTTAGTAGGATTTTCTATCATTGGATTAAGCAGTACCGATATAATCAGGCTATCAAAATTTCACAAGATTGACGTTACACCGGAAACAGCAGTATTGAGGACCGGCTCTCTGGTTAATTACTAATTAACAACTCCATAAGTTAAGTACTATTTGTGTCAGTACATATATGTAAATTTATTTGACCTGCATATCTTGTGTTGCTAGAAACCAGTCATCCAGAAGCGGTGAGGATGTATAAATGAACGGGTTACTTGCAGTTAGATTTTTCAAGAGCGAATTCAACGTCGAACTGCCGCACTTTGGAACACGGTTGTAAAACAACCGTGGATTACGGTTTTGCAGATCACTGGCGACAAATTTACGCATGACACCAGAATCTACTTTTAATCCTGGTGCCATATTTGATTGCGGATGTGGATTTTGATCAAATAACTGGAGCCATCCCGAACGCAATAAAGCCAGCGACAAGAGCGATAATATAATTAAAATAAATCCATAACACCACAGTCGTTTTCCCTGCATTCGAAGACAATAGTAATTCGCGTACAAGAACCGGCGCAACCGTGAAGGAGGTGCCTTCATTTCATTATCTCCCATAATATTATTTTCCGCATAAAATTAGATTGATCAGCCAGCGATAATCGTTAGAAAAAATGCTGCACGATCCTAAATAATTGTTTCAACAATCGGCAGCAATAACGTTCCGGCTCATCTTAACCCAATCATATTTAAAAATGGATCTGCAATTAAAGCATACTAATTATACTGTACAAGCACATCTGTACTCTACTCGTAGGGTAGGTGAATTAGCAACGTTAGAGCATGCACTTAACATACTCGTATATGGTAATACAGACACAGTACCCAAAAATGTTACCTACAACACTGTGCGGTTTCCAGTTGTAATTCAAAGCGCATGAAGCAGAAATATTCAAGGTGTACTGCTGCTGACAATTTGAAGTGTCCTGGGGCACCAAGCCTTAACCTGCTCATAACTTCATGTAGAAAAGAGTTAAAATATATTAATTTAGGTCAACGGTCTTGGTGGTGGCATCCCATTAACAAGTACTGTACAGATACAGTATGCTGCTTGCGAATGTTGCGATCTTTTGACCACTAGTCACACCAGAAATTCAGACTCGTACGTATATCGTGCAAGACCGATCGACTACAAGTCCGAGATTTTAGGCACATTTACATATGTACAGATATACATATGTACTTGTACAGTAAACTGTTTAAATAATCATCTACGAAGCTAAATAATATTGCCGTTTTTATAATGATGATCCACGTATACAAGCTGACAAAGAGGGTTCAAAATAAAAAAATTTTTGAATGCGGAATGCAAGTGAGGACGTTAAATGCCGGCACTTGTGGTCAAATACTAGCATCAAATGTTTTTATGACAGAATTTTTTTGTTCTGAGACATATTGAGTGTCTACTGCCCATGGTTACCGTAACAAAATTCATTTTATTTTCTATTTTGAAAATCAAAAAGCACCGTATCTGTAGACTGTGGTGCAACAGCCACTACTCATAAAATAGTAACACGAATTAATGCTTAACAGTGAGTTCAAACGAATTAAGAGACAGTTTAGTGAGTTTATTCTTTCAAGAAAGCATCACGTAACGTACTCTCGTGAGTCTCGTCAGATGCACAAGCTGCAACAATAATCCTACAGAAAACAGATGCAGTACAGGTACTCGAAAGTGTTTTTATCCCTAACAATATTTTCTCGAAAGACTATACAAGATGTGCAGTGGAACACAACTGAAAGCAAACTTTCCAGCGTACTTATAATTTCACCAGCAACAGGCATATCGTACGAGTAAAAAAGTAATGCAAGCAATAACCGACAGCCTGTACAAAGCTGTTTACAGCAAACCAAATTTTCAAGTAAGTACTTAAATCCAAAACAAACCCTGCCAGCATACGAAATGGACCGCCAGACAATCATGAGGTATCCAAACGAATAGTTCTCAACCGGCGTCGGTCGACTAAGATGCACGCAGCCTCGTTGGAGTTGTTACAATAGCCAGAGGACGAAAATACGGTGAGCAGGCGGCCATCTTGCTGAATCTGTACACAAACGAATAATATAACAAAAGCACAGAAGAAACCTATACAAAATATAAAAAAAGGTTCCAAACAAAGAATAACTTACCTGAAAGCCAGCTTGCTTCATTTCGTGAGCACGAATAACATGTGACAATCCATTAGTCTTAAGAAAGGCATCCAATGCTTGAAAGGAGAAAAAGTGTCCGGTACCTCGTCGATTATTGTCGGCAAACCCAAAATCTGAATGCAGCAAGCGATCCATCTCTGGAGTGATTCGTTCCGTTCTGAAAATTATATACTTTTATGCCAGTAAACAAGAAAAAGTTTAAAATTGTAACTGTAATGCGTCCGCGTTTGCTTTGTATGGTATTTTAATGGCTACTGCCTACTTTAGTAAAGACGTGTACACACAAAAAAGCGAACCCAGGTAAGTAAACAATAATTAACCAACCGTAAGTATTCGCATAGTGCACACAGCAACATCCATAATTTTTCTAAGATTGCTTATTGAATTACCCAATAGGATCATTCCACATCAGCTCCCATGCTAGCTGACTTTCCGTTTCGATTCTAAGGGGTTTTGGAATCTCATTTATGCTTTCGATTGTTCCACTGAGAAATCTACGGTGCGGTACTCCACCGTGTACACAGAAGATCTATAGCACCATCAAGCTACTGATTTTCAACAGAACTGTTTAAACATAACATCCAAGTAATTCATTCACCGCCAGTAAACAAACCTCATCGTCAATCACAGCCGCAAGTGGCAAGTAGTCAAAAATATCATTGACAGCATTCCACACCTTTTCTCCAACAGCATCGCCAAACTTTTTCTTGCATTCACTATCACAAAATATAAGTTTATTAATGAAATTCTAACATCCGAAATGACACACACTGAGCGGTCCGTTATTACATGTACTTGAACCGTAATCTGTCAGCTAATTGAACCGTAATCTGTCAGCAAATTTATGTATTTATGTCAGCTTTTGTTTTTCTAATTGCTTTTTAACACGTATTCAAGTGATGAATAAGTAACTGGCAGCATTTGTATATTAACCGAAGCAATACAACAACTGAAACTAAATAAATAATGCCTAATAGCGTGCATTTCCAATACCTACTCGTAGAATGTAAAATTTTTTTGCACATTCCGTAGCTCATGGTTACCACGAAGCAGCCATATCCGATCTGGAGCGAGAAACTTCTGGGCAAATAAGTACGCTACCACCTGCAGGAGCATGAATACAGAGCTGCTGAGTACAAAACTTTTCTCTGCATAATGAATGAAGGCGTATTCAATTCTGAAAACTTACTTCAATACCAAAAGCCCCGCGATCCACATAATCACCGAGAAATAAAAAGGACGCCGGGGTCAAAACCGGCCCCATACGCCACAACACTTTTTCGAAGCTCATCAGATCGCTGTAGTTGCCATGAATATCCCCTGACGAATCACCGAAGTTAGCCATTGCAAACAAAATCAAAAACAAATTTACCTAATACGTAAACAGGAGCCCTTAAACGTAATAAACGAGGTTCTTTCTGGAGAATGGGTTTCAGTGATTTGCAAATCTCGAACAGGCATTCAGCGAATTTTTCCAAAGACGTTGCACCCCAGTCAAAAGCGGGCTTAATGGATTTTGCTATTTTGTTGTGCACCACGTCTTCAGTCGTAATTTCTCTTTCGAAGTACCTGTTTAAGGGCTGTCAATGTCAGAACACAGAAAAACTGATAAATAACATCTCTCTCACCGTAAGCCGTTGATCATTTCGTTGCTGCTGTTCCGCATGTTGAATGAAACAAGCGAGTTCATACGACAAAGATTCAGTTTAAACTGTTGATCACTGTTGGTAATGCCCGCCTGCAATGTTAAATAGCAGGAATGCTCAAGACACGCATACTGTTTATCATTCGTACATATGCAGGTTGCACTGCATTATACAAACCGAAAGCGTATTGGCCCCTTCCATGTCCCATAAAGTCTGAATATCACCCAAAACACCAGAACGACGAACTTTCACGGAGTGCATGGCTAACTCATATGGTTCGTGGTCATCACTGGAATCACGTAATTTTATTTTCGAGTTGGCACTGAGATCGGCAGAAGATACTGCAAAATGCAAGTATTACAAAATACTGCACTAAACAAGCCAGCGTCAGTGTGACTCATTTCTTAAACCAGTATATATAATGGCATCACAAATCAAAGCAAAGCTTGTAACTTGGCGTCACGACCTTTCTAAATGCTTTAGATAAATAATATGGCGTATAAAGGGTAGATTCCCAGCAGGCACTATTCAAAAGTTCAAACTTAAACTACTGATTTCCAGTGCAATATGTAAATTCTTCAAACCAAAACAACCCCTAAAAATCCGTTGGCAAAGTCATAAATATCAAGATCCATTCAAAACTGTTAACAATTGTTAGCTATTCTAGTGCGCGAAAATCACATTGCGCAACAAACCTGAAACAGCTGCGGTGATCGGGAAAGCCCTTCCGGTTAGCGTTCGTTTGCGACTCACACTCTCAACATTAACAACATCCATGTCACTTCTACGCGATCTGACTGGAGCTTGAAAACGCAACAATGACGATGTTCCCCGAAATCGCAGGTGACCCACAGCATTAAGAAAGTTATCCAGCGGAATATCACTTCCGTCTCCTTGCAGGTCAAAAACACTCATGGCACTTCGACATTCTGCCTCCGTAGCATTTTCATCTGGTACCAATCCCCGGGACTGTCTCAAATCGCGCAAAAGACTTTTGAATTCTTCCGCACTAAGAATCCTGTCGCTGTTCTTGTCGTAATAGCGGAACATGAAACGGCATCGCAACTCGGCTGGGACGCCACCATGTGGTGTCGTCGGATTCATTGCGCAAATACCGGCAAGGAAGGCTTCGTAAGTTAAATAACTGTCCGCATCTTTGGTGAACTCTCCAAAAGCGCTAAACCACACAATTCACTACTCATATTTCACTCACTACTGCTGCTTAAACTGATTAATGCAAAAATTGGCTTACCGATACAAGTCTTCATAATTAGTGTAAATTCCCAACTGAAAACCGGTCTCCATTGCTCGCTTGAATGTGTTTAAGTTCATAAGATCACTCGGGAAACATGCGGTAAAAAACTCTTTGTAAACAGATGCCTGATCTAAAATAAATAAACAAAATCGTGTCGCAAAATCTTCATGTTTCTAAATTCTTGCGCACCATCTTCATCAAACCGGGACGCCTGCACCAAGGAACCGATGTGGGATAAACTTAATCCACTGCTGTTATATGTAGCAGAATCTGCCTCGGACGGGGGAATTAGTTTCGGCATAAAAATCTCACAGAAACTTGTTTCCGGCTTGCTTTCTAGAAATTGCGTGTTCCATCAACTCTTGCAGTTATATTCACAAAAATTAACTAACTGATAGATGATGCATCTTTGGTCAGTTCTAATGGTTCACGATTGAGCAGGGTGAAGTTTTGGGCAATAGCGGCCAGCTGCTTCAGATCAAACCAGCGCTCCAGTTTGGGTTGCTGAACAATAAAAAAATTAGACACGGAAAATTGACCATATGATTAGATCATTACTTGTCGGCCTTCTACTGAACAGGTATAGAGGTAGGTCGTGCTAGATTGTCCATTGGGAAGATGTATGACGCGAATACGACTCAACTCCAGCTCTCTTGCCTCTTCGGTATTTATCTGAAACAAAAAACCGTATGCTACAAGAAGACTTTCTAAAAGGCTCAACAAAACATAGCAAAACCAAGAAAAATAGAAACACTAATAAATAATCAGATAACGAAAGCACGACGGAACTAAAATACTTTTTAACAAAAAACGCGAGTTTATTTGTTAGTAAGCATCGAACTGCTTACCATTTTCAGCAGTCTTTTAACGGCATCCAAATTACTTTCATCAGGTCTGGGCGTAAGAAACGGCAGCCACCATCCGTTTTCCGTGCGCGACAGCAAGCACGACATTGCGCCTTTCTTCCTGATGCATACAGCCGCAATCCTGGACGGCAAAGTGAGATAGCGCCCTGATGCGGGCCCTTCATCACCGTCGTAATTGACAATGTTGCCAGATAATTCAGGAACACCCATATCGTTTACAGTCGTGGATAGGGTTTCTGCATCTTTGGACGAATTGAGAAACTGGAACATATACGACAACGCTGAAGCCAGAGTATTAGTCGAGGTTCGCACGCACTCCTGCTGAGTCGTGCTCGGCATAGCGGGAATACAACACAGAAAAAAATACTTCCAGGGATTATTAATTCATTTGGCTAGCATACTACAAAAGATCTGAAAATATAATACAAAATAACATAATACTCATTATTAGCACATACACTGACTTTCACTGTGTCGGATAATATAGGCATCTCTGCAAGAGAGGCTCGCGCGGTATCTAGGGAGACCAATCGACGCTTTTTGGCTGACCGCAAATGCGTCCTTGTCATTGCAAGCTAGATAGAAATGCTTAGTTTAGAAAGTTAGGGTCGTGAAATAGGCAGATATGCAACAACAGACTTTTCGAGCAGTTTTGGAAGGAGATTTTCGGAGAGCCATCGGTGCAGCTGCATCCTGTTGAGAACAAGTGAACATTCAAGACGTCAAGAATTAAAAAACCTCATCGGATCAGAAATCTATCTATGAATGCCTCCGTTAATTAACCGTTCACTCACCGTCATACGTTGTTCCTCATCATCGGAAAACAAAAACTGTTCTTGCAAAGGTTCGTTCTTAGATGTCTCCATTTCGATATCAGCCATGCTGATACGGTATTTCAAAATTCACTCGGTATTAAATGACTAAGATCTTGCAAAACAAACTGACAAACATTAGGCAGGTTGGGCAAGCAGCGGCTGGTGCCACATCTTTGAACAACTGTAATTGTTCAAAGTATAAATTCCCAGAATGATAATCATTTATTTATCATAATTCTATAGCATGAAAACACAAGTTCCGGAAAATTTGAAAATTTAAAACTAATTTTCAAATGAAAATTGTGAAATTACTTTCCATTTCGCAGTTTTATTAACAAGTTTTAAACCAACCGTAAGTACACGTACTGTGCTGTTCAGTTTATTCATACTATATTAATGCAACAACAAGTCAACAACGACAACAACAATCGGCAGTTCGGCGTGAGTTCGCGAAATACGTGTTGTAGACGGTAGAGTGTAAACTCGTACGTGCTGTTCGAGAAATGCGCCATACGGGACGCCAGAATGCAGTAGATACAGTACGGCTCGCCATAAAGCTTGTGCCGTTGTCCTTTACTGTGAAAGGCCGCTTTGGCAGATCGGCAGTCGGTTGTTCATTCGCTGTTTGCTGTTTGCAGTTGAAAAGTTTCAGTAGATTGTGGCTGATCATCACAAATTCGTGCCTTGTCTGTGTGAAAGTTATTTACTAACTTTTATACTTCATTTTTTACGTGACCTTTGTGTGCGTTCCTCAATCGCCGCGACCATGCGTGAGATTGTTCATCTGCAGGTTGGACAATGTGGCAACCAGATTGGAGCCAAGGTACGTTGGAAAAAAGGTCCATGCATCAGAGGCCAGAGCATACACGTCCGTGCTGCACAGAATCTTACCTTTTGTAGAAAAATGTCTTAAGACTCACCTTTAACTGCTTTAAGTGAATGGTAAATAAAATAATAACGATACTGTTTTTGATGGAACGTAGAACGAATGACTGACGTCATAATGGCATGCGTGTCGGCGCTAGATACTGTATGTAACGTAATATGGATCGCAGCATCTGTACAGCTTACGGTTAATGGCATAGCCAGCGTAACGATAACGTTTTGAACAGATCAATAATTCCTTGATTTTGTATCGCGCGATGTCAAGTTAGGGCAGCTGTACTCCTTTTCCTGCTTGCGTTTGAATGGTATCTGTTGGGTATTCATAGTTTTGGGAGGTTATTTCCGATGAGCATGGCATTGATCCAACCGGGACGTACCGCGGTGACTCAAAGCTGCAGTTGGAACGGATCAATGTGTATTACAACGAAGCTGGGGGTACAAACTACAGAGCTCAGCATCTGCATTTTGTCTTTTTTCTACTACTGCAGATTACTAGTTATTTTGTGACCTTTTTTGTAGGCGGAAGTAAATATGTCCCTCGCGCTATTTTGGTTGACCTGGAGCCTGGGACAATGGATTCCGTCCGGTCGTCTCCATTTGGGCAGCTTTTCCGCCCGGACAATTTCATTTTCGGTGAGTATAGCGTGGTGGCTGTTGCAGGAAATACTGAAAATTTCCGCGAAAAGTCCTAATTTGCATGCAAATATTTTGCAGGACAAAGTGGCGCTGGGAACAATTGGGCTAAAGGGCATTACACGGAGGGCGCTGAACTGGTGGATTCGGTACTGGATGTGGTGCGCAAGGAAGCGGAAGGTTGCGACTGTTTGCAAGGATTCCAGCTGACGCATTCGCTCGGCGGCGGCACTGGGTCTGGTATGGGAACATTGCTCATTTCCAAAATCCGAGAGGAATATCCCGATCGCATCATGACTACGTTCAGTGTGGTTCCATCTCCTAAGGTTGGTTTATAATGCGACTTGACGGTGGCGCTTGTTAGAGGTTGACGGTTTTGGTTTACTACTACATATTGTTGACAATAATAGTTCCGGGGTAAAAACGAAGAAATACTACCTGATTTACCAGGGTATCTAGCGTTATGATTCATATGACCTTGAACTTGCGGCGTTAAATTGCCGTATTAACGGCCTAGATAAGCACTGTCAATGTCATTACTGCAGGTGTCGGATACGGTGGTGGAACCGTATAATGCCACTTTATCGGTGCATCAGCTGGTCGAAAATACGGATGAGACATTCTGCATCGATAATGAAGCGCTGTATGACATTTGTTTCCGAACCCTGAAGCTGACCACTCCTACCTATGGAGATCTCAACCATTTGGTTTCGGCTACTATGTCTGGGGTCACTACGTGCTTCCGCTTTCCCGGTCAACTCAACGCCGACCTGCGTAAATTGGCGGTCAATATGGTCCCTTTTCCTCGTCTGCATTTCTTCATGCCTGGCTTTGCTCCCTTAACTGCCCGTAAGTAATCAGTTC
This sequence comes from Paramacrobiotus metropolitanus, assembly GCF_019649055.1. Classification (NCBI taxonomy): domain Eukaryota; kingdom Metazoa; phylum Tardigrada; class Eutardigrada; order Parachela; family Macrobiotidae; genus Paramacrobiotus; species Paramacrobiotus metropolitanus. The sequence continues at coordinate 3,515,891 of NW_026570225.1, read as the reverse complement.
ACCGACAATTATTTGCTGAAGTATTTTTCCAGCATTAAATCTGCTGTTTATTCGCTGCCGAGATCATTTTATTGTTTGACTGAAAATACGGCTGTTGCAGGCGCTGCACAAGGTTATCGCGCATTGACTGTTGCTGAACTGACCACGCAGATGTTTGATTCCAAGAATATGGTATGTCGATAATTAGTTTTCTGAGCATTTTAATGTTGTATTTGTGATTCTACCTGCACTGTTTATTACTTGTATTGTTTATTACATGCTGTTTGCCGAGTCTAGTATCAAGATCACATTTTCGTTTCGTTTTCAGATGGCAGCGTGTGATCCTCGTCATGGACGATATTTGACAGTTGCGGCTATTTTCCGGGGGCGCATGAGCATGAAAGATGTTGATGATCAGATGCTGCAGATTCAGAATAAGAATTCGAGGTTTGTCTTGCCTTCCTGGAATGCTCTTTAGCACTAATTATAGGAGTAGATGCTCCCGAATCCGGGTTGAGTCTGCTTGTCGGTTGTACGAGTTTACTTGATCAGTCTTCTAATTGTTCATGCATAGTAATGCCTACCTATTTCCAGTTATTTCGTGGAATGGATTCCAAATAACATTAAGACTGCAGTTTGCGATATTCCTCCTCGTGGATTAAAAATGGCAGCTACATTCATCGGGAACAGCACGGCCATTCAAGAGTTGTTCAAACGGATTTCGGAACAGTTTACAGGTAAAACTTAAGCTTAAGTCATTAACGCGCTCCAGTTATTTCATTACCAACCAGACCTGGGCAGTTATAACTTTAACTCTATAACTTAACGCGAGTTATTTGCGAGTTATCGAGTTTTAACGTAACTCTGTAGCGTAACTCGACTAAAATTTGTATACATTGTCAATGGTAGCGTAACTCGCGGTGTAACTCAGAACTCGGTTTTATGTACTTGCATGAATAGCGTAACTCGTAGCTTAACTCGCATGATTCCTATAACTTGTGACTCTAACGGTGGGCGCATATAAATATTCCACAACTGCCCAGGTCTGTTACCAACCATAAAACAGTTCCTAAACTGCGTAATGGGTATTTAGATTCCTCTATGTGGTATGAAAGCAGCATATGCAGTTTTGACTTGCAGTAGACATTTAAACAACTAAATAAGGACTTTCTATAGCAGTGTTTATCTGGCTGTAGTACGGTAATTTCGAATTTCTGCGCGCACTTCATGGTTTAGTTCCTTGCAGGATTTACCCTGTTGACAAGAAAATATTTTGCATTGTTTTTGGTTTGTTTTTTAAATAATTAATACAATGACTTACTGATGTTTTTTTCTGTAGCCATGTTTCGACGAAAGGCGTTTTTGCATTGGTACACTGGGGAAGGAATGGATGAAATGGAATTTACGGAAGCCGAATCCAACATGAACGATTTGATATCCGAATACCAGCAGTATCAGGAAGCCACAGCGGAAGACGAAGGGGAGTTTGAAGAGGGAGAGCCGCAGTCTACCGATCAGGAAGCAGCCTAAAAATTTTTTTCTCGTCTACCTTCACTGGTGTTCTTTTTGTTTTCTTTAATGTTGGTCGATCCTATTATCATCCTAAAGTTTTGTGAGGCCGGTCGTTTAGCTACGGTTTAAATTTGAGATTGACAGTCTTTTTATGTGTAATCTCAGTATCTCGTTAATCCATTTTTGTCGTGACAACTTAAATGTTTGGTGTTGCAACTGTACTAGGTTACGGTACGTGCTTAATGCTTATAAATTCTTTATTTGAACATCTGGGGTTGCTGATGGTGATACACAGCGGTTCCTCAACAGTATTAGGAATTCAGTTTCAAAAAAATTTGAAGTAGTAATCAGATTTGGAAGAAGAGTTGGCTTTAACAGTTACTGACAATGAGGAGGCGCGTGTAAGTAATTCCATTAGATTTTAAATCCTGACTGGTGAGGGGAAGATGCAGAAACAGTGCGTTTTTAAAACAGGAAAACATCGATACAATTGACTTAAACCATTTGGTGTTACCACAAGACGTTCCTATATGTACTGTCGACACTGAGCCGGCGTCCGGCACCAAAAGATAATCTGGAGCAGGGGGACGATGTATAAGTATCAAAACTGACTAACCGCCACGATGCAATGCAAAATTTCAAACAACACAATGTCCGCTGGTTCGAACTTCGAAGCTTCCAAACCGGAGCATCGGTTCTAGACCGGTTATAAGTCGGATTGCACAATGTTATTATACGTCAAATTCATTGCCCAAAGCCTCCGTTATTATTATTTATATTAGCGATTACGTATTCAATGTTCATTATGACTGTTGTGCTCTTGTCTCTAGTAGCCAAAGCCGCATAAAAATAAAATAATGTAGACGAATTTAAAGGTTTTCTAAAATATTACAAATTACAATTATTATTATGTGTTGCTAAACTTACCAGGTTGCCTGTACGAGTGGCGAATTTGAGGAGGGATCCTGGGGCTAATGTCCCCGACTCCCCGAAACTCGGACATCAAACAAATGATGTTACAAATTCGCAAGAAGGGGGTTGTTACTGCTGTTACATTTCGAAATTTTTTACGGTGGAGGTCGCCGAAAAGCGAGAACACCGAATAGATACCGAAGCGAAAAAGCGGTTTATAACCGACCCTTTGGTGTGAGTCTACTGCCCTCCCCCCTCCGAATTCGCCTAGATTCGCCACTGGGCTGTACCGTTAATAGTTGACGGATGTGTGTGCGAAATGCGAATAACTTTGTAGTTTGTACATGTACTCGTAGTTTGTACCCAGCAAGCGTAATACAGTACGAAGCCGATATTTGGACCGTTCGAACTATCGGCCATAGTTTGCCGCCTGTTGCCATTGGAATTTGGGCAGCCCAACTCGGAGTTTCGGGTTCGTTTCAAGTTTTTGTAGGATTTCACATGTCGAACTTTGTTTTTGTTATTATAAGGATTTTTCATACTATTCTCCTTCATTATTTGCTTATTCTGGCTGCCGTTTTTTACAGACTAAGACGATGCTATGGACGTTGGACATCTTGCATTGCGGTAAACTGACAAATCAGTGAGGTGCCTTAGGAATCTGCTCTCTTTGCAAGATTCTACGCATGTTAAGCGAAGGGCGGTAAGTTTGATTTCCCTGATTTGCACACTACAGGTTGATAGGATAATTTTTTGTATTTCCAATCGCAGCACCGGAAATGCAAATGGTCTTGTGCGATTACTGAATAGAACGGCTTCCGCGGAAGGACGAAAGCACTCACGAAGGAAACAAGAACCGTTTGTATGACGATACAGTGGCAGTTTGGCACCATTAACTGCAAACGAATATCCAGCGAGCCTGGTTCGAATGTAAGTTCCGAAAAAAGAAAGGTAGCATACCCGTACTTTAGCTTGCATATAACGCACAATCGCACATGCCTAAACATGTTCAAAAATGTTGTTAGTTTGCTTCGGTGCTTCTGTAATTTTCATGGTTTCATAAATTTATTTGCAATATCGAATTGACACAGGAAGTCCTAACTGACAAGTAAGTTAAACTTGTTGGCCGTCTACTATTGCTGTTGTTGTATTATTCGGTTTATTAGGTTGCTGCTTGGTTATTCTTGTCTTGGTCTTCTAGGTTTTTGAAAGTACATTTTTTATTAGAAGCAGTGATTGATAACCAATAATTAAACTGCAAATTATGCCAGACCGTTTTTTTCGAGAACCTGAAATTGAAAAAAGACGGTTAGAGCCATGAAAGTTTGATCATGAAGAGCGCAATTACGGTAGATAAGAATATCAGTTGTTTTAATTCATCTTTTTTTTTGCTGGAGATAGATTTGATGAATGATTGCTTTAGTAGCCATTTGTGACCAATAATTAAACTGCCATTTTTGGTTTCTTTTTAGCTAGTAACGTGCGTAAAATCATGGAGCTCGCTCCCAAGGACAAGGAGGGAGAAGTGTTGTATACTGACGACGAGGACGATGTTCGGTCGTAAGTTACCAAGTTTGTCTGAATTGGCAGGTTGTACTGCCAAACGATTTATGCAAAAGGGATATGGTCATTATAGTGTACGTATCCAGGCAGGATGCTGCAGTTTTAGCGTCTGTTTCCAGATTTTGCACGGTATCGTCGACGGAGCACGGCTGTGAGCTACCCAGGTACTGCAAGAAAGGAAGTATTGCCGATAGTTGGTGGAGTAGTCAGCAGCCGACGACCCAGCAGAACCTTGTCTCCCGAACGGACACTAGTAATCGTTCTGGTCTGTATGCCAGCTCGACCTGTATAAATGCATCCGATGAGGTTCTGTATATTGTCCGACCAGATGGGATGTCCTCTGATTCCTCTCTAAGCGGTGCTTCGTCCAACAGTCACGTCAATGACGTCAGCATGGCTCAGGACTTGCATATTCCATCCAGCAGCATGTCCCGATCCACACGTCCTAGTCGTGAGACAGAAAATTCATCTGAGCACAACTGGCAAGTGAAGATCACGGAAAACGCGCGAATCAAGCTTTTCAAAAGTAAACCCGGCAGGGATTTGCAATCAAATAGCGGAAAGGTGACCTCTACGAAAATAGGCGATTGTACAGAACAAAACACAAACAGATCCGGTGGTTCGCTTGGTCCCGAGCTCAGCCAGTTGATTGTGCATAGTGTCAATTCTTTTGGCAAGAGAGGAAGAGGTCGACCTCCTGGTAGCACTAAAAGTTCAAAGATGCCACCGGTCCATACACCATCTAACAGTTTTGCTGCGCCGTCCACTTCATCGAAAAAAATCGCTGTGTCCATTGTTAAGCCGTCCATTTCTCGATCAAAGGCGCTGAGAGGATTGTCAACTCCAAAAAGCCAATCGACTAGAAATTTACTTGTACCAGAGGTTACGTCAGAGACTAACGGCTTTGTGAGCATTTTGAAAACAAATAAGATGATCGGCATGAAAAGAATCGTTACGGATGGCATTCTGACTGCTGAGCCAGATACTGTGGACAGCGACAGTGAAACGGAACCTCAGGCGAGGAATCTTGTACAGGTGAATCGTCCAGTCTCGTCTAAATGTTCGACTCGACGGTACGTACTAGTAAAGGTCAAGGATGCTTTTGAAACAACAGATTAAAGAAAAAAGCTTTTTTTTCGTTTTAGGAAAAGATGTGATCGTCAGTTTCTTTTGGAAAGAGATATCAGCGACGGCACTGAGTTGTTTCCCATCAGGGTTTACAATGATATTAACGGTTTACCCGCTCCATCGTTTCGCTACAGCAAAAATATCATTATTAGAGTGCCTGGATATGAACGGACGCCTTGCGTAAGAAAGTGTTCGCTGTTGTGGACTGATCATGCTGGAAGATTGAATTTTATGCATGGTTTAAATAGGTCTGCCAGTGTGTCACGTTTTGTGATGCTAGGTGTCACTGCATGGGCGAACCCTTCGATAAATCAATCACGGAAATCGCCTACGATGAATTTGTTAGTTCATTGTACTTTACGGAAGCTGATATATTACGAAATTTCAAATCTGAAGTTTTATATTGTTTTTTTTTTGTTTCAGTCACGACTGCTGAGGAAAGCGAGCACTTGGCAGTCATCTGTAATAGCAAACGTGCCTCGATCAATTTGGGAATGTAGTCGCGACTGCTCATGTGGGCTTCACTGTCCCAATCGGTCCGCACAACTTGGTGTAAGGTGCGCGGTATGACAGTATGACTGGTAGTTTGCGATGTACCTATTCGGAATTTGTCCTTGTGCAGAAATCTGTTGACGCTTATAGTGTTTTCTTCAGGACATGTAAAAATATCTCTTGCTTGATTTGTTTCAGCCGTACAGAGTAGTGATTATTATTGTTTCATGCTTGCCACTGTATGTTTAGGTATCCGTTTGAAATTTTTATGACAGCAGAAAAGGGCTGGGGTGTGCGGCCATTATGTGATCTTCCGGCAGGAGCATTTGTGGCAGAGTATGTTCAGAACTTTATTGTACTCCGTCAGCAGTAAATTGTCAGTAAGGCTTTACTGAGATAGGTAACTGTTTTATTATTCCGTTTTTACTGTTGTTCTTACGCGTTCTCAGTGCATCGTAACGTTTAGATCAGATGCCGCCATTTCGAGTAACTGCAGGCACTCTTTAATTTGTAGATATGCAGGGGAATTGAAAGAGGAAGCTGATTCGGATTATTGGTCAAATTCCACATGGTACACCTTTTGTCTGTCGGCGGTAAGTTTTGTTGATTTGTTTATCTAACACAGGCAGCCAAAGAGTTTAATTACTTTCATCTTAGGACAATGGACCAACAGGATACTTTTTGGATGCTAGTGTTCTTGGAAACTTTACGCGGTACGTCTTGGTAGGAGGTTTGCTTTACTCTTGTACACGTGCATTAAGTAGCGTTTGACATCACTTTTAATTAGATAGTTATTTATTGTATCGAAAAAATGTTTCGCTGGGAAAGACATAAATTATTTAGCTTTATCTGGTAGTATTGGGTTTAGGTTTATTAATCATGGATGCGTTCCAAACGTTGTGGCGGTGAACGTATTTTATGACGACAGTAACCCGGACTGTGGGATGCACGTTGGTATGTACACCGTTCGCAAGATCCGGGCGTTCCAAGAATTAACGTGAGTGAAACTGAGAGTCATTAATTTTTAATAAAGTACTATAATGTATTTACCTATTTCTAGAATTGACTATGGCAAAACGTTTTGGGACGCAAAGATGCAAGCTGGAGAGTACTGCAAATGTAATTCTACAAAGTGTTTGTACCGGCAGCCACGTTCATTGTAAAAATGTACCAAACTGTTCTACGGAGTTTTCATGTTTGTACTTTTTATTTTTTCTGTGATGAGTTAACGGGTTCAGCCTGCCCTTTGTGGAAACCATTGTATTTTTTTGTGCCTTTCGCTTTAAAAATTGTCCGATAAGCTGCATCATGCTCTTGTTTATTTTTATGCACTTTACAGGTCAGCAGTGTTTTCATTAAGTGTGATACTTTGCTGTATTTCAATTTGGTCATTTAGATAAATGCCTTGGAAGTTGTTGCTGAGAAGTTAATTACCCGGCTGCAAGTTTAGGTTGCAGCTTTTTCCAATGCTCTGAAAAAGCACAATAACAACGACAAATGGCATGCCCTGAAGCGAATTTTGCCGCCTTTTGCAGCGAGTTTTTCCCTTGCGGCATTGATATTCTAGTACCAGCAATACCCACCCATCCTGTACGGATTTTGCAGGTCTTTGATGGGATCATTTTCAGACGGCGGGAGTACAATAAGGAATTTTTGTAGTTTTTGTAATAATTATCGGCTGTAATTATGGAAATCCGCTATTGCGTTGGTTTGTGCTTTCTGGTGCTTTTATGCGCTATCGACGTAAGTCTACAGGACGACGAGGAGGGTCCAGTAATGGATTCTACCTTCGCCCATCAAGGAGATGACGCCGAGGCCAGCGCAGAGGCGAAGGAGGACAATGCCGATGAGGCGGTAACATCTGGACACGCCAGTACCCAGCGTAGTACGAAAAGCACGAAGACAACCAAAGCAACTACTACCACCGAAGCGGATGAGGAAAATTCATCGCAAGAGCCGCCGACCCAGTGCTATTCCGCCGTAACGGATGAATTTGCGGAGGTTGTCGCGGTTCGGAATATCGGAGACTGCAGCTGCGAAGAGGCTCGCGAACAAGCCCGGAACACTCACAGTAATCCTAACAGAAAAATTTGCCTAATTAATTAATATATAAATTGAATAAATTTAACTTGATACATAAAAGGTTTAACGTGGAAGAAAGGAAATTAAAAGCTGTTTCAGACATTGCATATTGTATCGCACAGATGTATGTTTTTGTGAACACCAGTTTTCCCTTTGTGGTAAGTTATCTGTAGTGATTCAAAATATTATTCCACAGGAATCGGACAATATATACCCCAGTGCGATGAGGACGGGAACTTCCAGCAAAAGCAGATGTGGGGCAGCACAGGATTCGCGTGGTGCGTGGATGACAGTGGCAACCAGGTTTCGCCGGGAGTGAGGGCATTTGCTAGGAGGCTGGAATGCTAGACTGTACTGTTGCGAGCGACAGAGAACTGCTAAGCCGACGCTCTTCTGAAAAGGGCTGGTAATGTTTCTGACTGGGATGTAGGATTTTTTTAGAATGGGCTGTTAGTTGCTAAAGAATAGCTCTCGTTTCCCTCGAAAACCGCCTAGAGTCGCGAAGTTTTGTGTGTGTAATATCCGCCGCTGTTGCATTTCGTAATTAACGAGTTTTACCGTCGTTATGCATTTCGTACTGAAGTACAATAAATATTGAACGATAAATTACAGAAGTACGTACTGTGTAAGAATTGACTCTTGACTGATACTTTTTTTGCTGTAACTCATTTAAAAACACTGATTCAAATATAAATATAGGCAGGTTCATCTTATTATTAGTGCTCACATAAATTTCGAACAATTCGAATCGATGTTTGCGGTCAGTAAAAATAACGAGCAAGTTAATCGTTATCAGCTGCTGATTTTCGTGGACACTCGTAGAATACTCCATCGTGCCGCGTAATGCGGCGACGAGATAACTCAAGAAGCACTGTAAGGATTGCTGTAGTATATTTTTTGTAGTCTGTGTTGGACATGATTGCTACTCTACGAGTAGTCTTTGTGAGATTCGAGTGAGATGTTCTATTCCTGAAAATACGAGTACAACACAAAAATCGATGGAATTACATAACTTCCGCTTTTGTGTTGGTATCAAGTTGTGAGCGCATGTGTCATAACCGTGCAACTGGGTCAGTTCAAAAAAGTTTTATGCTAGATTAAGAAGAGTCAACTCACAGTTGTGATCGTAGTGTACAAAATGGATGTACTGTACAATCTGACAGCAGATAGGATATGCTGAAGATATCCTTTCGCACATCTTCAGGGTACAAATTTATAAATCTGCAAAGTGCAAACTCTTCAAAGCCTTTGGTGCACCATTCGTACGTACAGTGTACCTATGTCCACTAGTAGAAGTCATCGTAGTTTTAGTTGGCTTTTATAAAGAGCATTGAATGCTAAGAATATAAATTTTCTGGTGACGTTTGCGGTTAAACTACATGTATGATGACATGCATATGGTGTTGTACGCATTTCGATACACATCTGGAGCAAGCACATGGATGTTTTCCGTAGCTTGTGCTTCTACCGCTTAAAGAACAAAAATTACGCAACCTTTTTACGCTGTAGTAGGCGTTTTTTGCTCCTTCACTTAAAGTACAAATCACGACTATACTTTTTGCGTTTTTGAGTGCCTTGCGGTAAACCACAGCTTAGTTCAGCTCATAAAAACTTTCAAGACAGTATAAATATTGTGGTTTTTTCCTATTTTCTTATCGTGAACTTTATATACTGGGCAGAAAATGTATGGCCTCAGCTGGACGTTAGGCATTGCAACAGTGATAATAGTAGTGTGTGCTTCGGCTACACATGGTAAGTGAGCATTCTGTAACCAAGCATTCTTTAGTCTTCAAACGCCGAATAATTCTTTAACCCTGAAATCTGAATAGTTCAAAATACCATTGCATTATTCGAATTCCGTGCACCTATGTACACCAGTACAGAATTATGAACTACGAAACTAATCGTGCTTTTGTCATAGACTTTTCGTGGCGATAATAAATATAATACTATACTTTTTTGTTGTAGAACAATTTCACCGCCTTATTTGTTAGCATATATAATGAATTTGGCTGTTTGTGCTGCCTGCTTCCTCCCGCAGCGCTGACTGTGGATTACATAAGAATATTATGAGTTTCAGCCGTCTTCAATTTCAGTAAAGTACCGATATTCTAACTTCTATGCGATAACTTAGTTACTGTTGTAGAAAAGAAAATAATTACCAAGACGTTAGACTAATATATGCCCTGTCAGCATAAAACCTAATCTGCTTGTAATAGAATTTACTTTGTAGCGATTTTTAGTTAACCAAAATTCGCATATATGAGAATGTTTCCAGTCGGGCATTCTTTACCGACATTAGATTTTGTCTTATCAGTCGTACTCGCTTTATATGTACAAACATCGACGTTAGTAAAAGTTGTACCTTTTATATAGGTCACTGATGCGAATTGTCATTTAACTTTAACTTGCTATAAATAAACACTATGACGTTGACATGAAACTGGCACCATAAATTAATTGATGATAATTTTTAGTGACCGCTATAAGATGCTATGTATGTGAAAGCAGCAAAGCGCCGGCATGCAGCGATCCCAGCCAGCTGAGTACGGCACTAGTCGACAACTGTCAGTTTGCTGCCGGGGAAAACGTCTGTTTCAAACGCCGTGGTCCAGGAAGTGAGTTTTACTTATACAAACACTAGGAAAATCTATCTTCCTTTATTTTTTAAAATGTACAGTAACCTGGTATTCCCTTTGCGATACGCAGCATCGTAGAGGCATATTAATTACAGTAGCTGCATGTTGCCATTACTTGCACTATAAACTTTAATGGTTTCTTAACTTTCTGTAATAAAGAGTGACCCATACATACAAGTACATACATACAGTACGTGTGCATATATTAAATGTTGAATATCTGGTGCTACACATAGTAGTGGTTTATGCTTTAATCTTTGCAATTTTAACAGGTCTTACACAGCGCAACTGCATGCTACGTCCACCTGCTCCTGTGGATGGCTGCCAAATTGACAAAGACACAGGCGTCGAGACCTGCATTTGCTCAGGACGCGATTTGTGTAACAAATCTCCGGCATTGAAAAGCCTCGTGATCGTTATGGCGATTTGCATTTTAGGAATTGTGGCTATATCATTATAAAAATTATCTAAAAATTTAAGCAACGTAAGGTAATACTCTGTTGTACTCTGTGATTTGTTCGGTCCAGTGCGTGTTATTCTGTTGATTAATGAGGTGGGTAAGGGACAGTGAGAATGTATATATGGACATCCGGAAACCGAGTGAATGTAGGTATCTGTACACTTGTATTTAATACTTACGAAATCTTCACTGTATTACCTACAGAAAGGTATTTTTAATGGGATGACTATTGACTATTGTGTGTTGTTTCACTGCTGAGTTACATCAGATGCATCGTTTTTGTGTCGCAGCATGTGTAGCTCTATTTCAGCGTATACCTAATTGAGCGGTGTTTTCATGTGGTTAATGCATATTAAAAACATGATGTACAATACTTCGAATAATATACGTATTACTAATAATATAATTTTTCTTACGACCTGTACGGAGTGCGAGTACAGTATAAATAGTGCGCTTGTGTTCTCAAACATCGTACTCGTACAATACTAAATTTAGCCAATCCAATATCATAGTTTTGTCGCAGGCGAATACGTAATAGACCAATCACTTGCGTTCAAAAAGCGAATTTACTTGGGGGTTCTATTATTTGTACTTTTATTTGTTTTGTACACTTACCCAACAATAATTAATAATACAGCGAAGCGCGATCTTGGGGGAGCTTATAAAAAATCCCAAATCCGTCCAACTAAATTTTATTTTGAGAAGCACGTACACATAAGCAAAATAAAGGCTCAAAGAAAGTTTTTCACAGTTAAAAGCTTAAAATCAAATGCTTGTTAACGATATCCTATTGCTTTGTAAATTAATATTTATTCTGCGAAGACGTAAGCTAGTATACATTTACACAGACGTGCACAATGTTAGCAATTACTAGCAGATTTTCGTTGTAAGATTTCAATAACACGATAACGAGATGCACAAGACTATAACGTACGAGGTTAAAAAAGACCGGAAATGCGTACTGGCTTTGCTTGGAGGGACTTCAAGTTGTTGAGCATCGACGACTGGCTCCCCCACATAAATCTCCTCTACCTGACCCTGAAAATACAGAAAGGTCACTGCTGATGTTTTCTCGCCACTGTAGCGACGATAAATGCTTATAGTAATTGTTTTCTTTTGCACCATGAAAAATTTTACTTACCGAACTGCTACTATGCTGTAAAATGCCAACGCACATGTAAAAACGACGGGCAAAATTATTAAGAGCAACCAGATGCTCTTCAGTGCAGGAATGCGGCTGGTCCATCAAAAGGCATCGGCTTATATTGACCTTTAGAAAGCGTCTAAAAATTAATACAATTATTTTCAGGGAAAATTTCGAATTTGTTTAATGGAAATTGGACAGCTGTTATACTGTTCACAACGCACTTCAAAACGCAACCTGCGAAGCGGTTTTTTATTTCGAGTTTCTTCGATTCTGGCATGCAGTCACATCTCAAAAATTATTCAGCTTCAAACATTCGTGCTTACCTACAAAGCTCTTGATTTCCAAATAATGTTCTTTGGTCCTGAAGAAGAAGCACTTGTTCGGATCCGACGGAAAAGTCCAGACACGGCAGCAGACTTAATGGATAATATTCATCTTCTTTGTCTTTACAGGCTTTCGCGCTCTTTGTCAAGGCTGTGCTCATATAACCAGAAAACGCTATTAACTTGTATTGTGCACGGTTTTGTTGACTGTTTTATTCGCGATATGTGTGCCGTCTGTTACTAATTATTTAATAAAAACCAGCAATTTCTAAGATACTGTATATTGTAGGGAAATTAACAGCGTTTCGTATCAGAAAACAATTTGTGAGACAGAAACCTGTGACAAAGCCTTCCCCTCCTTCCCGCGTGGACAGTATGTTCATGAAAGTGTACAAGGATCGCATTAGTGGTTCTGTGGATCGCTTGAATTTGCACGTTGAGGAATCCGAATTCTGCGGTGCCACGAATATTTCCCCGGAAGAATCACTTGTCATATATTTATCCAAACTGGCTTGAAATATCTCCAGTAAAAATCTGCAAAAGTTCGCGCAATGAGTAGAGGCATTACCTCGATAACGGGTACAACTACAGGTGCTTCTGTCCTTCGCAATTACTATAGCATGTTTTACAATAGACAAAACAATTTAAGCTATTAATATTATTTTTACCTAATTTATTAACTTGCTTTTAATTTCTGTACGTAATTAATTCTGTAATCAAGTTTATTTTACTGGCGCGAAGCAGTGTTCGAAGTGCATAGATTATTAACATCATTATTATTTACACAGAACGATAAGTGTTGCTCACAATCCTATTCTTATGTTAAGTTAACTTACAAAGTTATGTAAAATGGACGGAAGAAGTACGCGGAGTAGTACTGCATTGTTTAATCATTTATTGTACATAATAATATCATCATTAGTACAATACTCTAGTCTCTACCGTAGTATGTAGAAATCGGTACTCACTATCGGTATTAATATAAAGCTGTTGTAAAGTTGTACAGTGGCATCACCGTGTTGCTCGTACTAAAGCTCCATTACAGTAATTGGTCACAATATCATTAAAGTAAAGTAATTAAAAATATGTACAGTATCACGTGCGAAACAAAAAAATGTTCGTATTTTTCCGACGAAAAATCTTTTTTTCCGTGCATTTGGTGAACTCCGTATAGATATGCCGAGTAAAATCTGTACCGAATTGAAGAAGCCATCACTTACTGCGTACAATAATATCGTTAAGTCAAAATATGTAAATTTTATTTTGTCATAGGCTTAATATTCTGGTGTTTTGTCATAAGAATTAGGAAATCTAAAAAAACAATGAATCAAATGAAGCAGGTGAGGTTTTCCATGTTTACGTTAGCGATTCATGACTCATGTTAACGTTAACGTAATCACGCTGTAGTTGTTAGGCATAATAGAGCATAATCAACAAATTATCGACCCATATGTAAAACTTTCGGCACCGGCCTTGCCTTTACTTTACCTCAGTTTTTGAACCATTGTGTTGCCAGACAGCATATCCGACGACAATGTGGCGGCCACCAAATTCGGCAGTTCGGTAAAGGGCAACTCATAATTAAGGCGCACCAGCGAGCAGAAGGGAATTTTCTGGATTCGATCGGCCGGATGGTCACGATCAATGAGGCTGTGGTTGTCAGAGTCCAACAATCGCGCTATGCGGTTAGCACTGCAGACGATGGACGACTGGCAGCGGTAGCGGTAAGGAATATAGGAATTCCCATACCATTGCACTTCCGGTCGTGATGGACTGACGGTAACATTTTCCGGCAGCTCGAACCATTCGCGATTATTGCTGCGGATTCTAATTAAGTCCGTTATATCGGGCAGTCGGGCTCGATTTCGTCGGAAATGATGATAGACGAGTTTTCGGCCGACGAGTAGATTGGGCCGGTTAATCTTGTTAGCCCGAGCTCGCGGCTTCTTGTAACGAACTGCATTAGGAGTAAAACGATTCCTTAGGATTTTCTCTTTTGCATGGTATCGGTAAGTATGATGAGCCGTCGGAGCCGGTCGGTTTCTCGCTGGGACCAGTTGTGCATACTTCTTGGTCTTTTTGGAAGAACAATAATGCATTGACAACAACAACGCGCCTGAAAAGACAAGTGTAATCCGTTATGACTGAATTCCTTTTTTGGTAAATTATTAGATTGGTAACAAGTATTGACAGCTTGATCTAGTCTTATTATCCTACACGCAGTGTAGTCCTATTGGCATACATATGTATACCGTATACAGATGTGCGCATAACAATCATTTATTTACAGAACAGAACGCCAAAATTTTTACTTTGCTCTCATACGGTAGACAGATTTTGAATGTTCACATAAAACATAGAAAAATGTCTTTTCGTTAGAATTCCTCGAACGCATTAATGTGTAATTAGACGCTGATGAAATTTGGTTAAATTAAAGAGTTACGAAAAACAAACAAACTTTGGATAGAAAATTTAAATTCTGTTCACCAGTTTAATATTGATGCACCGACTCACACCTGGTGCACTTATATTGTTGCACTGCACACAAAACTACTTGTAAGCCAATCTTGAATTTCCGTAATAATGACCTTAATTTCTATATTGTAAGTAAACACGCACCGCCGGTTATCGCTTTCTAAGTAAGCTGTAAGTAAGCTAAAAATTAGTATGTAATACAGATACAGAGTAGTACAGTAATACATATGTTGGGCAGTACTGTGTCTATGACGTTTTTAATATTATCGAAGCGCCGGTACGCTGCCGCATAAAGGTACCTATATTTCATTAAGGTTAAGTTATTTAACCTCAGAACTGATTGTAATTCAAATTCCGGTGTGTCAGCACTATGGTAATATTTACTGATAAGATGTAGAACGCCTTTTAGCATGTTTTGCTGCCACTGCAAGGCGTTGTTGTAACAGTACATAATTAACTTATAATTCTTAAAAGCATACTATACATCATATCAGACTATATAATATGTGTGTCAATCAAGAAACGTGTTCGGTCTACGGACGTTTTACTAAAGTAATCCGTTAGATAAGAACTGAGCAAAAAAATTTTATAGCTATTTAGTATTAAAACTCTGAAATTACAAAAACAAATTCAGAAATTAAAATCACAAAAATCGGATACTAAATTTCCAGCACGCAAAATTAGACCACTATATATTTTAGTTATTGTTAGCATCCACCACAACCCGGCCCGGGGTGTTTGTTTTAACTCAAGAGGAAACATTGTCGATGGCATACATTATAAGCACAAGCACTGCCGTTAAAGTTTAAAGCTGTGTGGAGTATTATCGGTGCATGAAGTTATGCAAATCTTAATTCAAAACAATAGCGGCATCACTTACCTAGCATTAGAATAAAAGCGGTTGACCTCATAACATCAAATCAACTCAGAATCACAATATTGCTGGTACGATACTCGTAGTTTCCGTTGAGTGACGCCTCGCATTGGTCAATGTGGAACAATTGCAATACGAAAAACAGCGTTACTACTCCTTGGCACATAGTGCCAGATAAAACTGAAATTGCTAAATTAAGTGTTATTTCCGGTGTCCCATAATTCGAGGTCGGGATTGATCAGATTAACCCCGGTCAAACCGGTAATTTAACTTAAGAACCGTTAATCAAGAAACACATCTTGCGCTTCTTTGACGCCATGCAGTGAAGCCAGCTGATTCATATATATGGGAGACAGGAAATCTGCATCCTGTTGCGGAAATCTTATGTCATCAGATTATATGTATTGAAGTACTTTTCAAATCAGTTCTTCGCCGCGATATATTCCGCCATATAACCCGTGCGTCCAGTTACATTTGATGTGTATTATCGGATCATGTTAAAAAGAGAAAAATTGCCGCAGCCGCTGACAATATACTTGAAGGGAAGAAGGGATGTGATATCCATAGCGGCGCTTAGCGGTCGATCAGTGCACTATAAGGCGATATCTTAAGATTGTAATCCATGTTATTTGCACATGTTGAGAAATCACTGACACAATGGCGCGCCACTGTACACACACACAGCACCGAACGCGGACTACACCGCGCACAGGTTGCGTAATTTTATGGATTCTCCGCCCGCGAATATCTTTCTTCTAAAGGATGACGATTTGAGCCGTGTACACTATTCCCCAAAGTGGAGCAAAAAGTTTACAAGCATGCAGCATGAACCGGCCGGGCAGCGAGCGGCTCGTCTCTCTTTGGCATCAATGGCAAATGGCGGTTACACATATATGTCCAGTGATGAAGTGAGGTAACTAGTCAGTAATATTTGTCCATGATGTTAAGCAGTCCGAAGTAGTGTCAGAGTCAATAAAGCTTAGTTATGGACTTGTGTTGACCTTTTGTACTTAGATTTCCTCATAACCAGCCCACAACAATCACGTACTCGGCAGTGCGCCTGATTCCCGCTGAACAAAGGATCCGCTGTGCTGTGCAGTGCTGCAGCCGCACAAGTGCATCGCCAGCATCCATTCATGGAGACAAAATACGCCATCCGCGATGTGACATGTACGGCTGCTGAGGCTGCACGCCTGTGCAGTGTAGAAGGCCTATTAACGAATAACGGCTGCAAAAGGGAATGGGCTGTGGCGTAACTTTCTCACGCAATGCGCCCGGCAACACGACCTGAAAGTCATTATGTTTTTCCCGTCGTCCTATTCGGCGCGGCAGAACAACTTTGTTACGGGCTCAGGCCCATTCTCATTATGTCGTGCGCCTTTTACCCTCAATAGCCTGAAAACTTTTTTGCACAGATCAAACACGAAATTACCACTCGTTCCTGCCATCCACGCTGGCAAATTACTTACGCTAATGGCGAACAGGCCGTAAACAGATTACGCACGGTGGGTGAAAATATGCCGTTTCATGATCAAATGGGGGTACGCATAAAAACGTTTTAAAACTTAAGAGGATAATAGCGCCTACGCAATGAAATGTATGTCTTTTTCTACATGATACAGGAATTTATTCTTTGTGAATTATGAGTATTTTAGTTTTTTTTATCAGTATTAGCAAAGAAGCAGAAACCTTGTTGCAGATAATAATCTGCAACATTATTGTATATTATACAATGTCATGCAATTGCCAACCAAAAATCACGCCCAAATAGGTAAGCATGTTACTAATGCATCAGATGCCGATTCAAGAAAAGCCGATAAATTAAAGTTCCATAATGCGTACAATATACGAGTATTGTATGTAGCGACAACAATGCAATTAAGCGGAAAACAGGTCTACCTTAATTCTATAGCGCAGCCCGTCATATTAATGAAATTTCAGAAAGCATTGTGAGGAGGAAATAGGCTTTATGATTGAGAGTTTTAAACGAAAATCGTTTATCTAAACAGAACGATATCAGCTGGACTTGACATCCAATTTTTAGCCACTTCTATCAATCAGAGAGCTAAAACTACTGATCATCCATCCGCACTTCACCAGTCGTGTCTTGAATGTACTTTTCGGGCTGTTGCTCTCTGCATCAGCTGCTAGTGTTGGCACAATAACGGGCTAATTGACGGATGGCAGTTTCATTTCCGGTTGTGCCAGACGCGGTATCAACGTTACCAAGCGCACCTAGATTTGATTATGAGTTATCGCTGTTCGCTACTACGCCGAACGAAGACGCACATCGCAGTGTGCATGCGGTTAGTGAAATCTGAAAGTGCCGCTTTTGGTCGCACGTTAATACAGTTGTATTAAATCCTTTAGGAAGTCTCGTGGAAGAGCTCCTAGTAGTAGTGCTGACGCGGTTTTCTTAGTAACACTTCCGAAATTCGTGTCGCAGCAGTGGCTATCAAAAGCTTTTGGTCCAGGAAATCAAAGCTGCTAAAGACAGCGAGCGATCTGCATGCGCGCGCATAGAAACTTATATCGGAAAATGCAACAACGTATCTCATGGTGGTACTGCATGTGTAGGTCATTCATCTTGACATTTTGCATTGAGATAAGTCATTCATTTCGACTTTAATACGAGTACATAGAACATTATTGTGTTATATTAGAATTTCATTTGTTTTTTGGAGCAAATTGCGATGTCATGATAGCACAGCTGCAATATTTGAGTAAATGAATGATACTAAATCTCGTGGTATAAACCTTTTCAATGTACACTAGCCAATTAGCCATCAAATTGCACACGGTGCCAGTCAGAATTCTTTACACAATGCTTTACATTCAAAACTTAAACACTGAAAAACATTAGAAATTTAAACATCTCGTAGTTATGCTTCCTTCGAATATTTAACTTTTCAGAATTCCTTTAGGCTCAGACAGGCATATATTTTTAAAATTATATCATGTATTAAAAATTTGAAATCTTTAGATTTGCTGCCAAATATTATAGGACGGAATCAGTAGGTAATAGATGGTCATAAATTCATTATGACTTTTATAAACTTCGATTTTCATACAAAAGCCTCTGCACTTCTGCTTATAGTGGTTCAGGAATAAAATATAAAAGCTACTGCATGTCCGTAGTTTTCACCCAACCCAGATACCTAATCCACCAACCGTATTTTTCGGATACTGGAAGCTGGAACAATTTCCTGGAAACTGCATTTCAAGTTTTTAACGAGCGACAAAATAATATAGCGATACAAATTACGTACAAGTCTCGTACATGCCGTTGTACGTCTTTATTAATTACTGTTGCGCGTTGTATTAAAGTTTTAAAGCTCTAGCAGAATATTATTTGTCTAAACAAAACCCAAGTGCGCACATGTTTGTGCACGTTTTACTTCTCGAAATTTGATTTCGAATGGCCTTTATGATGTTGACTTCAAGAAACCAGAATTATGGGCGTCCATGTTAATTATTGAGTTATAATATTCCTATAATTATTATTCTGTTACATACGACGACGACTATGCACGACCATGCAAGAAGACGATGAATGCTGCCATGCATTTGTATGCTGCAATATTAATATAAAAATGAGCTAGCGCATTCATTTTGCCACCTTTATCATAGACCAACGTCATAATTTATTGCACCACTTTTGCGAGTTTCCAAAAACTCCACACGCTCCTTGGTAGAGTACGCGGTTTCCTTTATTTCGGGAACTGCAAGCATCAGATGCATCCATTCCGTAATTTTTGGATGACGTTTTTCTGTAAAGTCCAACCCAGCGATTTCGCTGATTGCCGGTAACCGTTCGAACCAAGGCCACAACATAAGATCAGCGAAGCCGATCTTGTTTCCTTAACAGAAAAAGCACACACATTCCCGTATACATATCACTTTTTTTACCAATACAATGCTTTCGCAAAGGTTTGGGTGGATAAAGCGGCATTGCCGCCTATTAATCGGTAATGTATGTACGAGTGTAACATTTTTCTTAAATCGTCTCACCTACAGTACAATGTCCACATACCATACCGCATAGGCATTGTATATTGTGACTTTGTATGTGTGCAAAGTAGAAGTATACTACGATATTAAGTACATAAAATTTTGACTTCATTTATACCTGACCAAAAGTATTGTTGAAGCATTCGTTCTACGGCATCCAAACCATTTTCCACGGTGTGTTTGGCTTCTTGGTCGCCTTCAATTACCGTGTGCTTATACGATGCCTAAAATGCATTCATACACTTTGTTTGTCACAATTTTATCGTATCCGGTACTCACCGTTTCGATAACCGCTGCCTGGAAAAACAAAACAGCAATATAACAGCAACGTTAAATAAAATTTTTTCAATATATCTATATATAATAGTTTGAATTGCCAATAGTTTTGTTGTTTTGGATCGAGTGAATACTAAGATCTGTAGATAAAACACTTAAAAAAGGAACTTACCACAAGTTGTTTTTGCTGCGCTCGCTCATATGGATCCCTGGGAAGCAGGGGAAAATGATCGCGGTATTTGTCATCCAGATACTCCGCAATAATAAGAGATTCATAAACGATAGATCCATCTGGCTCTTCCAATGTGGGAACTTTTCCCAATGGATTTTTCTTCCAGTACCAATCAGGACGATTCCTTACATGAATGTTGACAACGTTGAAACTAAAATGAAAATCCGAACGGTGGGCTTGTGTTGCTTCATAGTGCCGATTGCCTATTTATATGAGTTGTTCCTTTGAAGCTCCAGATCTGCGTCTGTGATTTACATTAGAAGATGGTCTTACGGTATGTGTTTTATATTCAAAACTAATCTTGCTCTTTCGGAAAATGGGGAGAATCTTAGGCTGTAAAGAGTCGGCTTGCTTGGGTCCAAGTGTGGAGGTTCACTTCCTGCAAGCAGCGAATATTTTACCGGCATAAATCATAGAGCACTGTGTACATAGGTACCATACTCTGGAAAAAAAAAACATTTTTTTGCAAACTCTTCGCAACAGTATATTTTTAACACAGCAAATAAATCTTTTACCATTTAAATTGCGTTAATTCCACAATGCACACATTAAAGTGCTTTTTTAATTTGCACAAAATTGATTTTGTAAATCTTTAGGACCGACAGGCTTACCTTGAGTCAAATGTTTAATGTTGTCCAACACAACCATTTTTGCGGTATGAAAATACACCAATAGCTCTACTCGTTTGAATGGAAGGGATTTTTATTTTGATCAAGTTCCACAGGAAATATATTAATGCGACTTTCAAGCAAGAAACTCCATTACGAGCACACGTTTTAAATCATTTGACTGTGAGCATCGAAAAGTATTGGTAGCGTATCATTAGCTGTGACGGAGCCCCCAGGGAAGAAGCGTACAAAATACTGCAAAAACAAGAAAATACAGTATATGCACAGAAATCGTAGTTAAGAGTGCTATACGACCAATGTACATTAATCAATTCGCCACTGAAATTTTTGCTAAAGTTTCTATGCTTGTGTGCTGTGCTCGTAGCAGACTTGCATACCCTGCTTAATTAGCGATAATATTATGAGTACTTCGTATACAGTGTAGCGATAAGAATACTTCTACTGAATAATATAGTAGTACTTACTGAACAATAATGCGGAATGATAAATGTAGCACAACTCCCGGTTTATAAGTTCTTGTAAATTAAATGGGCAGATAATCTGTCAACGATGCATGATCGATGCATAGTTTATTTTATGCATTTAGGAGGAACAGCTGTACAGTCTATACTTAAAACCGTCAGTTTCCTAATAAAAACTTAGTAGTTAAAGTTTGTTGAAACGATCAGTTTCCTAATTAATGGGTTTTAAGCATTGCGTGATCTCTGTAGTTAACTTAATGGTAAGCTTCATACCGATTTTTAATTCAACATCACGAAAGCGCTGATATTTTACGTTTATTTTGGTTTCGCTGATAACTTTTTACCATGTCCACGATGCTCATTGTCAGTACATAAATAAATGGCCGCTAGTTTAATCCAAGATTTGTCCCAAATAGTGCCTGTGGAGATCAGATTCTGATTACATCACAGCATTATCCAATATTCTAATACAAAGAAAAGGTTTTTGCCGCCTCTCTGCTGCAATATGCACATGCAGTATATCGTATAGTCCATCTTTCTACCTATACTTGCACTACTCTAGGTGTTAATGGTAAGTAGTACGTACTGCAAAGGCAGAATAAAATAACGCTAGGACATAGTCTGTCATGGTGGTATTGTTTACACCTTTTTGCAATCGTAATCATAATTCAAGAATCACGATCGCATTACATGGATCCAGCGCTTCACTAAATCGTTAAGGCACTTCGACACGCAGAACTAAGAACCCGTATCGTAATCACTGCGCGATGTATTGAATAAACAGTTTTATAACAGACCATAGCACACTTAAATACTTACCGGCGTCAACCAGAGCAGTTTTCGTCGTTTTTTCGGAATATTCTAACTTGCAAAATTAAGCTGATTCACCACTTCTCTTTGTAATGTGAGTCGTAATCAATCAGAAAATCAAATTTATACATTGCCTCTTGGGATAGGTAATGCAAAAAGACTCAAAAGATATTTTTGGGAACCAGCCAAAAACAACATCGGCAAACGGCTTATAAAAACGACGGTAAAGGAATCAGCAAACAGTATGTAGTCTCGTATGCCCTGTTTACTATTTGCCTTTCCCTGACCAAGCAATCAGAGCTCTTCATACCATACAGCAAATAAACTACAAGAAATCGGTGTCTAAGTATTAAAGTTAACGTGTTTGCATTTTGTTCGGTGCAATCAAAATTCTTGCGTTCATCTCCACATTTAATTGGTCCTGTGCCCTTTATATTGTTCCCGTTACCGCAATCATGCAGTCCACGGTTTTCTTAGTTTTTGCCTTGATCGTTTACCTTGGGCACTTTGTGTCAGCGCAGTATTATCCATACGGATCTACAAGTCTGTACAACACGAATTATGGCGGCTACGGTTCCGGAGGATATGGACTGGGATCCGGTGTGTACAGCAGCGCGTACGGAGTAAATTCCAACCCTTATGGCAGCGCTTATAGCTCATCGTACTATCCCTATGGTGGTAGTTCATACTACGGTAGCAGCGGTCTGTACGGAGGCAGCTATTCCCCATATACCAGCAGTTTATACGGGAGTTTGTACGGAAGTTCACCTTACAACACCGGCTACTCAACAGGATACAACAGCTACCCGTATTCATCGTATGGCAGTAATTCCGGCACTGGCTTGTATGGTTCCAGCTACGGCTCCGGATTATACGGCACTGGATATGGCACTGGATACGGAACTGGATACGGCACCGGATACGGTTATGGGACCGGCGGGTTGTACGGAAACAGTTACTACAACGGGCGCAAATAAATTCTTATACCTTTTGTATAAGTTCCATGTTGGTTTCTCAAAAGTTTACCTTTTATTTGTTGGTTTGTCTGTTTTATTACATGCCTTTTAGTGAATTACATTGAAAATTTTGGATGAAAGGTCACCCTGCATTAAATTTCGTGCATGTATGGAACATTATTAGGTCGTTGGAGCATCTCAAGTCCTAATTTTAACTGTCGTGTGATTGTCAACAGGATAATTCGCGTAAACACAATTAGCGGAATGCAAAATTAACAATTTTTAATGTTATGTTTATGATTTGTGTGTACGACAAAGTTACAAACCTAACCGTAAAAAAAGCTATTCTGATGCAGACAGAAAACCAGATACCGTACCTAAGTGTGTGTCTTTGTTTCATTGGATAGCTAAACGTTATAACGGCGACGCAGACGTAAATTTTTTCAGAATTTAAACAATCGCAACGTTTTTAATGTTTGTCACGTCAAATGAATACTACCATAACATTACTAAATACTGTAATATTTAGTTCAGTACCTTTATGATACTAATGATACTACGTACTGCAAAATCAAACTGCCAAATACCGGGCGATGGTCATGCATCAGTACGAGTGCAACGTTGTACATACCTATAGAAAACTGGAATTTGGACAGCAGTGCTTGTCTCCAGAATTTGTTTTACGTGAAACGCGGATGAAATTTAAAACTGTTATGCTATTGTCACCAAGACAGAGCTACCGCGCTAATATTCACAGTAGTTATCTTTATTTGGGCATTTATCAGTCATTTTGTAGTATGGAAACTACTTAAAAACCAACATTGCAAAACGTCATTTGCAAACAATATTGTAAATTCATTGGCAAAAATAAAACAATACGCGCATCATTGCCAAACAAGCAAAAATAAGCATGGAAACTCGAAGTGGTTGCCCGCTGTTGCAATAATTAGATGAACAGACGCATACTTGGATATCCCCATCTATGAAACATCCATCCTGAACTTGTCCCATGTTGATTGCAGGATTCAAACCACCACATCGCCTGGTCAGCTGTACTGCATGTGCAATACAAACAAAATAAGCAAACTAACACTAACATGGCGTAACCAACACATTTATGAGTAATTTACTGAGAAAACTGGAAAATAGCATCCCGGGCGCTGGGGCACCGAAAATTACAACAAGAAAATTGTAAAAAACCTGGCTTTTTGAGCCACTTTCTACTTTTTCCCCAAAAGTTTCGGCCATTGAACTGGCGCGAGGTCG
Organism: Paramacrobiotus metropolitanus; assembly: GCF_019649055.1. Classification (NCBI taxonomy): domain Eukaryota; kingdom Metazoa; phylum Tardigrada; class Eutardigrada; order Parachela; family Macrobiotidae; genus Paramacrobiotus; species Paramacrobiotus metropolitanus. Next base: position 3,491,664 of record NW_026570225.1, on the reverse strand, counting down.
TGTCGTTCCCGTTCGAAAAAGCTAAAGACGGGCCTGTTTACACTTCGAAATGAAACGGCTATGTCCATATACGCAAAGTGATGTTTTAAATGATAACTGATTATAGATTGTAGTTTTTTAATATTTCTGGAAGAATATAAGGGACATATGATTCCGGAAACATGAAAATATATAAGGACATATATCATAATAATCATATGTTCCTTATATGTTCCGGATAAGTATAGCAAGTTGAACCGGAAATATTACTGAAGCGACAACGTCGCTTCAGTATTATCTCCGGTACACGCAAACATACTAAGTTCACCTACAAGAAAACGGATGCAATAATTGTATGTACCATAGATAAAAATTAAATTAGTAGCTGCGTTATTTTCACTTAATAGTAGCGGACTACTGCAATTCACGTGTCTGCAGCAGCTGTCGATATATCTAATAATCTACGTACTGTACGAGTACCAATATTGTATTAACATTACGAACAAACTGTATAGTACGCTGTAAAATATTATTGGTGTGCTTACATCCAGGACCGGTAATTTTTAAGCAGTGGTCTTGCCCAACAAAAGCTGGACAATCTTGATAAAAACTAGATATCCGATATGGATTTTCGCATCCAGGATTATTTGTTGTACTGCATGCGTAGCAGCTGATCGAACCTTCAGCTCCTATAAAAATATCAACAGTACACGATTTACCTATCTAATTAATCGCATTTGCAAAATAAGAGCGAGTTAGTATGCACAATAAAACGTCAAAACTTTTCTGACTACGGAATTTATGCTGGTATGCTAATTTTGGTACTGACAGTTTGTGTGTGTACCTGAAACTGCAGTTCCAACAATTGCGGTCAGAGTTATCAATACAACGGAAATACCCATTTTCAAAGCTGCCTTGAGGTAGGTATACTATATAGTATGTACATAAATTACAAACTTTGATTTGCGAAGATCATATACGAGCAGCAAAATGGAATTAGTAATAACTTACACATTCTACGCAGGAGTACTACCAGAAATATCAAATTTCTGTTTTACGTCGGAGCGTTTGCACGTTGAAAACATTTCACCATTGAGTCATTGACGTCCATGCAGCATCAATACAAATTGATTCTTAATTTCGTATAATACCACTTAAAAATCTTTAGAGCATGATATGCGCTGGCGTTTGCGAGATTTAGCTCTAAACTGGCACTGCTCGCTGTTAGTCTTGCTAAAGACCAAGATAAAGTACGAGTATAATGTCTACACGGCGGTTTTGAATTTCCAGTCAAAATCTTGCTAAAATCTGCGACACTAACACTGCAATGCTGACGACGCAAAACAGTCAGGGATTATTAATTATCGGCGTTCTGTTTTGCTGCTAAGTGCAAACAAACAAACGTTAGGGAATGCGAACGGTCGTTTCATAGGTCATGAACCAAATGAAAACAACAATGCCTTATTGAGTCGTCATTCATTGTATTTGTTTTAATACAAACGTTCAGCAAAAATTAAGCGTGTAAATTTGATGCGCATTTTGGATACTATCCCGTCTCTCCAGTAGAGTAGGTATTATACTGGGAAATAAGTTGCCATTCACTGAGTTTCTTTTCCGAGTGATGTCTCTCATGAATCGAAATGCGAAAATTTAATGGAATCGTAGTTTTGCAGAATAAGTGAAGTGCAATACCCCACTTTTTCACTTAAATCTCCGCATTTTTTATTGGGAACAAAGCAAGGAAAAACATAAAGACAGCGAAAAAGTGTTACACGAGAAAGGTAAGACGCCAAATGTACAAGAAATCACCATACTAACAAGGGGTTGTACTTATATAATCGTGACATGGAATGCATAATAACGCAAGGAAACAAAATATACACGCAAGAACAAATGCACTGGCTTTATTATTGAGCTACGAGGAGGGAAACCTATGAAAGTTATTACAAAGTGGAATAATCAACTGTACGTTAAACAGGAAAAATTTACAACTGCCGCAACCGTTCTTTCTCAGTAATGTTAACTTTGGCATGATTTGGCATCTCAGTCGCGAGGAGTGAATGGACCATTTGTCGGCAAGGAGTAGTAATCACGCAGAAGATCGAATACGGTATAACTGCAAACAAGTATGACCTTTCATCGAACTTTCCTGACTGTTTTGTAATTCAAACTTAAATCTAGAGCAGTTTCAGGTTCATAATTTACAAAATTAGCTAACCTAATCTAATAGGTATGTTTTCCTTTTACGAGCATAATTATGTGAATGCATTACTTACATGCGCTCGCATGCCATAGCATCAGCACACATCTCCGTGTCCACTTGTTTGTGAAAAAGACATCTGGAAATACGTCACTCTTTTAGGTATCGCTTGTTATCACAGGACAACGGAACAGCAATGGTCCAACTAATTTGTATTAACTGTAATAATAAACTGACTGTAAGCTTCTTTGGCGACGATAGCGGCACAAGGAAAACGTTTTGCGAATCCGCTCAAATTCTTCCGCCAGCAGCGAATCCGAATGATGGCCGATCAGAACGCTCATCGCATGACCAACGTAATCGTCCACAGTGGATAACGTAAGTTGCTTCAAACCTGCAGTCGATAATGAACTCAATAGCAACCCGCAAAATCAAGCAAATAATCAGTAAGAACTTGAGCAATGAGAAAATTAAATATTGCAGCGTAACAAGTGGAATTTGCGAACTGGAATATACCGTAGCTAGAGCAATGTCTTACTGGGTCTTTGCTCTTTCTTGCCGTCTTCCGTAGCCTGATAGTGCAACCACTCCAAACATGCCCAAGTTGTTGCGATATCTTCCATGGATCCAAGCGCCACGATCGGGCGATGGTTGGTTTGCACAAATGAACTCATTTCTTTATACAGGTCATAGTAATCTTTCCGCAGCCGAAAACCCTCATGAAACCGCTTACAATCGCTGTCCCCTTTGATGAAAGCCGCATAGGGAATCTTGTGGCAGTTCTTTCCTGTATTAAACGGGTACAATTAATGATCTATAAAACATGTCGCCATATTTTCATAATAACTTCATTGTGCAGTCGGAGGTTGATTACAAACAATTACTGTGGTAAACTGGAAGACATCATATCCTAAAATTACGCTTACGCGCGTCCGTGAGAACGAGCTGCTTGTCGGGAGTAACCGGACCAGGATCTATAAAAGCGTGAAAAGAATGCTTGACGTCGTTGGAAAATCCAGTTGTTAAATGGAAGGATTTGAGAGATATCTCCACGGGACGATTGATGGGAGTGGCACCGCAACCCACCGGAACCAGCGGAACGCAACCAATTACGACCACCTTCTGCACCAAAATATCTGCAGATTGAAACCAAAACAAAAATCGACGTGAAAACACTCTGACATAAGAAATACCTATTCTTTAATCAATAGGTAATTCCTCATGACCTTCCCCAAATCAAATGGTCAGATCAAGGAATACCGCGTAAATTCAGCCACAAAATAAATAATTTTCTTAAAAAGCATGCATTAACTGTAAATACCTTATTATTGTCAGAATAACAGAGATGATAAACAGCATAATAAAACTGGTCCTACTCCTTGTCCCGCAAGAAAAAAAACTCAAAGAGTTTCATTAGAAAATCTTCATCGAATGGCATGCCATACGCACTTCTCTGTTCCGGATATTCGGTGTCAATCGCAGTTACACAGGCCACTTCAATATCCTCGTACGCTGGCGCCGGCACATCTTCGCCTCGGTTGTTGTGCTCGCCGTCCAGAACAAACTCGCCAATCCCATGGGCGACGTCGGGTATCATGTCCTGCACCGTCAGGTCCCTTTGTTCCGGGTTCTTAGTGCCAGCTGTGGGGCCCAAGAGGATCTTCTCGGGGCTGTTCCCGTTTCCTTGAGGCTGAGTTTGTCGCCAGGTGGTGCGTTCACCGGCTTTCTGGTACTTTGCGTTAGGAATGCGGCTGCTGGACAGTTCACGCGCATCCTCGGCCATGGCGAAGTACACTTTCTTAGCATCAGGACCCAATCGCTAGCAGAACAAGTCGCGTAAGCACATGAAGTTCAAAATCTGTCCGACAGACCAACTTACGTCCCATTCTTCGCTGAATTTGGAAAAGCCCTGGGAATATGACGTTTTAGTTTCGCTGCAGCGTTCGGTCACATAAAACGAATAGGCGTTCTTAGGTTTGCTGGTTTTCGGCATGGTTTCGCTTTATCCAGGAAGCCTAAAATACAACTGACATTCAGGGTGATTGAGAATTGCTGGTATCTAGCCCTTGCAGGATACAGCCCGAGCAAAGGTCCGATATGTCGCTAAGGGTTACTGTTGAACCACATTTGATTTGTTCTCATCACTTCCTCAAAATCTGATAATGCTGCGTTATAAAGATTTGTAGTTTAACGAAAATAAAATAAACAAAAATAAGTGCTTTAGACTTGAGTAAAACAAAACGGACTCGTACCTTAAACTGTCTGGAACACAAAAAACTGAAAAATCAAATGCGCACCTACCATGCTGCCACACCGGACGGCGTTACGTACTCACCGCACGACCTTCGATCGTGATCGAGCAACTGCACGTAGCCGCCAACAGAGTAGGGAATGCCGATCATCAGCCGATGGACACAAATGTGCAGGTGAAACTGCGAAAGAAAGTGCGGTACTCTGAAAAAAAAATAAAGTCACAAAGTGACAAAAAAATTGATTTTTGATCTTCTACCGTTTTTCGGTTAACTTGTCATTAATGCGATTCATTGGGGCTTGCAGTTTGAGTTTTATCAGGATAGCTTCAGACTAGTGACTTTTTGTCATTGTTGTGGAAGGATGCATCCAATGTTCAGTATGCAAAGAGAAGGAATCGAAGTACAAGTGTCCTGGTTGTCGTGCTCCTTTGTAAGTTCGTAGTTGGTGCTTGCGTTCTCTCGTTCTTCGTCGCTGGATTTAGACCGTCACAATTACCGATTAAATAATCTGCGATCCATCTGATTTTCAACGTTATGTCTTTGCAGTTGCTCTTTGCCTTGCTCACGAAAGCATAAAGAAGGTACGTGCGTCCTTGATTTTGGTTTTTTCTTCGAGGAACGTTTTGAGCTGGTTTATAGTGTGCTCAGTGTTTGGTGGACATTTGACTTGGCGCTGTCTTTTGTTTTATCTTTTTGACTAGACGCTGTCTTTTTTCTGGTAGAGCTTACATTAAGTGATAGAGTAGTAAGGTGGGAACGAAATGGTTGTCGATGAATTAGTTTTATTGTGGGACCTGCCAACTGGTTGCTGATTGTTGTCTCCCTGGTCGTATTAGAAGCCATGAGCAATTGGTGGTGTCTTATTCGCTCATTGTTCTTATGATCGTTTTAAATTTCTAGAATTCTGTTCTCCATCCACTGATTCGCCCGGCGTGCTTGCCGCTGTGACGAAAACCCGAAATAGCGGACTTGCGAGTGATGGCAGTGTGACCACCGAGCAGCAGTCGCAAGAGCATCTGAAGCAAATCCTTCAGTGCATACCCGAAGAAAACAGACTGAATCAAGCGTCGTTACGGAGACTTGGTAAAATGTCGCTGTTTGTGTTAGCCACGAGCGGGTGTGCTTTAGATTGTTAGCTTGATTTTGATACCATTAAGGTGAAAGTTTAAAAGAATCCTTTGAAGAGAGGCAAATTGACCACATAAAGTGAACGGTAATTGTGTTACCGGTGGAGCGTAGCTTTGACAATTGACAAATAAACCTGACAATACCAGCATGATAGTTGCGGAGTTAGTCTAAAGGTCTTTGTAGATTTAAAAAGAAATTTAAGTTTTTCGGTTATTCTGGTTATTGCACTAGTATATTTCAGCTGTTTTCAAACTTTCTTCATGCTTGATGACCTGTCTTTATCGAAAATCCTTTTTTACAGAGGATTCGAAGGAAGTTAAAGATATAATTGCTGATGCGGAACTACAGAACATGCTAACAAAAGTCCTGAATTCCCCGAGTCGTCTGGATGCCCATAGTCAGATTCGATCGCTATTAATTTCCGAACCGAAATTCACAGAATTTTCGGCAAGCTGTCTCAATATCGTCGGGCACTCCAGAAGGATAATGGACAGTAATTGAGCTCCGTGACCTTGTGGCTTGTGTTATGGTGTTGTTAAATTACTGAAATGTTTGAACTGCTTGAATGCGTACGATTTTATAAATTTCTGTAGCGGCTTTGTTTTACCTATTGCTTACGTTAGTTTTTAGTTGAGAGTATTTATTAATCGTCCCCTGAAAAAAATTAAGCATACTTTTTCTACGAGTCTCGGTTTTTAAGGGATTTTGGATGTTTGTATAGTTTTGATGATGTTTGTAATAGTTTTATGGGTTAAAAATCAAGCACAAAGCAAACAGCTGCGTGACTGCGAGTTCAGAAAGTACTGTACAAATCTTCAAACAGTGCTTGTGTACAGTTGTTTAACAATGCTTTACAAGGCGGACAGAAACTGATAATAAGTTGGTTAAAGAAATTGATCTAGCAAGTTGCTTATTTCGTCAGAATATTCCCAATTTCTGCAGTTGTTTTGTACACTCTTCATGATCTATCGCATCTGGCGGCCAGATTGTTCGAGGATCATTCGTCTTGAATGCTGCTGTGAAGTTTTGATCTTGCGATGACCTTGTGTTGTGTTACCCTGTGGCCTGAGTAACCGTGTCGGGATGGAAGTGTCGCCCGACTGTTACCACGTGCTTAAATGACTAGTCAGCATTTGGTCAGCATCGTTGCCGATCAATGTAACAACAACATACTTGTAGTTGATTTCGCAGTAATTCAGGAGAACGATCCAGCATTAATTTTTACTTTCAGATAGTGGCAAACTGGCACAGTAAACCGTGCAACCATATTCCACGAGCGGCAGGATATCAGTTGCCAATTCATTAATACCCTGTTGATGCAGAGATATACACCAAACACCAGCGGTATGGAGCTGCATTGTACAAAGGATGTTTATTATTCTTATTAAATTTGCCAGTAGTTAACCGGAAACGATATGATTGTTACGTATTTCCGGCTAGCTGTTATGACAGAACAAAACTATAGCAATCAGTGCCTGATTCAGTGGACGCTAAATTACGTTTTAAATTTGGAACTTTGTATAATTATTTTGGTACAGCACGTTTCTTATATTGGATTCTGCTTAATAAATAATTCTTTGATTGTAAGTAAACAACAACACGCATACAAAAGCACTATGGCGGCACAATCAGAAAATTTAAACACGTGTTATTCAATTTCGTTCGTATTTCAGAAACTGTCATACGCATCCGCATTTTGTTGACGACCGCCCAGCCGCATAATTAAACGCTGTCCCCAAGCCAATGGTCGAAGGTGCGAAGTCGAACTGTAAATTTCATTTGAGACATAAAATACAACAACTACTGTACTACAGTACGTAGATGGGCTGATAACCATTAACCAACGCAGTTTAACTGCTCACGATAACGGGTGCTTCTGTTTAAAATTTATTGAACTTTATTCCGAATTTCGATAACTTTTGAGAAATCTCGCATTGAATGCGCCCTCAGCTTTATCATCGTTTCCACTCACGATTTGATAAGTGCTGCCTGTAACTATTAGAACGGCATAGCAGTATCGTGACAGACTGCCACCATGGACTGGGCTCTCATGCGTTCCGCGCAGGACTATTAATTTTATGCGTTTGTTTTGTGATCAGCATATATTATTACCAGTATGCTTTTTATCGCCAACATATTGGTGTTTGTCTCTGTATAACAGTTCTCATCGCAAACCGTTTTCAGTATTGTGTCAGTGTCGCCTACGGCAATTTCAGCACTGCACGTTTCTCATGGCGCTGTTATGTTATTGCTTCAGTGGCCGATTGGAGGACCCGTGATACTGTTAAACCGAAGCCCTAGCGTCTTGCGATTGTATAACAACTGTGAAATAATTTTGCTTTCGATCTTCGGTTCACGTTACTTGATTTATATTCAACGAATTCCCTGAGCTCTCAGCTGGCTACTGACCAAGTCAGATCTTTGGCCATTTGGTTTTGGCCATCGGACACTGGCTAGTGTTTCGGATTCGAGACGTTGGTGTTGGCAAGCAACATTGCACCGCATATAAGTCGATCCAGAAATGGGGAATAATCACTCGGAGCACTCCGGCGGTCCATTTCGTTCCAGAATGAGAACTCTAAGTGCGCTGAGAAAGCGTGCCAGTCAACCATCCACGCTGGACACGACGGATGGTCTTTCTAATCTTAACCAAATAGATCTCGCTGCGGATCTGTTTAAAGTTGCTGAGGTTGGTCTTCTTGAGGATGTTTACGATGACAATGATGTAACGTAATAAGTGCTGTATCTACGAGCACATCGATATGATGCTTCGGGCTGATATTGTTTAGCATTTTGTTATGTTGGGTTATCCGTGCCGCTTACGATACTCATAAAAAATTGCCTATTTTCAAAATTTGAAAAGTACTGTATTACTAGGCTGAAAGCTTATAATACTGAATTTTGAATACCATTCGGTTTCAATATGAAAGCAAACCGATATTATTAATTGAATTCCCAAGTTAAAATTCGAAGCTTAATGTTATAGCAAAAGGATTTAAGCGAATAAATGCTTACCATTAGTTATCAACGAATTTTGGCGCTTACCCGTTACAGGAATGTTAAAATTTACAGCTCCTGCCGCAAAAGAAGGATGCGGTATGGTTTTTACTGATCTGTCTAGACGCCTCGTATCGATGCTTGTTATTTATGTATTCGTAGGCCATCGCCTTGATCTTTCCGTTGAACTATTCTAAAGAGTTGTTTTATTTCTTTCACCTATCTTTCCGTATTTTCGTAATGCCTTTGCAAACTTGTAATGTTTTTAGAAATGATTTATCTTAATCCCTTACATTTGCTGCAATTCTAACCGAATTAACAGTTGCAGACTTACAGTTGACCGACAGTAATTCTTCTTCAGCCTTCTACCAAAGATAACGAAGATATTGAATATAAATAATTTGATTTTGCAAGCTTTATGATCTTTATATGGCTGGAAATGCTTGTTTTCTGACACTTCAGAATAAGTGGTTGTCTTGTTTCATAAGTAATGATGACACTTGAGGAGCTTCCGCTGAATCTACGGTGTGGTAAAACAAAGCTGAATTTTCAATGTGCGTTATGTTCAGCCTTCTGTTCATATACCCTTGTCATTCACGTGAATTTTTACAATTTTTGAATTTGTTTAGCGCCAGGAATGTTTAATTCCATATTTTGTAAAATTGTAAGGTACTTTATTTTTAGTTTTTGACATTAATGAACTTCGGCTGGTTGAAATTCTGTGCACATAAACACAGTGAGTAGTTAAGGATATCTTTGTAAGGGTTGCCTGTTTTGGTTTTTTGCCTTGTAATTGTAAAATCTTTGGATTGTTTCATTTCAACTCACTTTTGGGAATGTTAAATGGAAATTTGGGATTAAATAAATCGTATAAAATAACTAACAGAGCAACGTTCTACCTGTTTGAGATAAGGTGATATTAACTGATGCAACAATTTACAAGCTAAAGCATATGATATCTTAATTCACCATATACTACACAGCACTTTTCTGTTGGACCAGAGTTTCATCAAACGTTTGTGCATTTACTAAATTCGTGCCCATGAAAATGGTTCTGGTGTTTTGCTGAATGCTGCTTACAGTGCTATTTTATTCAGTGGAATGAATGGCGCATTTCCTGATACAGCTGTTTTTTTATTTTGTCGTACTAAACTGTAACGGATAACAACTGCGATCGAGTTATACATTTTTGACGGAAGATGAATTGCGCGCCAGCAACAAGAAAAGCACTTGAGTGAATCGTTACTTCCGCCCTTCCTTGCGATATGCAGTAGTTCCATAAACTTTATTAAAGCGCTTTTCGAGTGACAGTTAGGTAGCTTATTTTCTAGCGCAGCATCGTTTTTGATTAATCTGATGATTTTCCTGTAATCGGTAAAGCCTTGCGAATGGATAAGCAGTGGATGAAGCATTTTCACGGGTTTCACGAAAAATTCCGCCGGCGAAGATCGGCCGGTTCGTTGTTTAAGAGACCTAAGGTGATTTGCCTTAAACAGAAGCGACAGGTTGATTTACAATCCTTTTGCATATTACAGCAAACTGAATTCGGAGTCAGATAGATATCGTGCCGGATTTCGCGTATGGATCAAGTAATTGTGTTTTTGTTTTGTAGAAATGGGTGCAACTGACCAGCAACCTTGCTAACAGTGAGAACGTGGAAAATGCACCAAATGTGGACAGCACCACCTTTTCCGAAGGAAGAGGCATCTCACGAGACGCTTTCGAGAATTATTTCCATGACGCGGCACCGTTTCTGGGCTTGCTGTTATTCCAACATTTTCAACATTCTTCCAAGCCTTCGGAATTGCACAACAATCCCAACATGTTGACGCAAAAGGGCTTTTGTGCGGAATGTTATGGAAATCTTGTCTCTTACTTCGCCGCATGAACAAATCCATTATTATTTTCGGGTATTCTCAAGAGGAATCGGCACATTGCACGAAGAAGGCAAGGTTTATTAAAAATAACTTCATATTTTGTTACAAAGAATATAATATCTGTACTGACATAAAAAAATCCAATATTTAACACAGTGCAGCGTTGTTCACTTAATTGTAAATTGGTTTGTTTCAGATATGTTGTTACTGTTAACTGTGAGCGTTAAAGTGGCTTGTGCTGCCACGGGTCTTTCTCGATTGATTAGCGACGCGGATCAACAAGTGTTTCATGCGCTGGTGCGATCGTTGGTGAGTGTTTCATGATAACTACATTAATAAATATGGGAAAGTACTTCATTGCTGAGTTTACCGTCATTTCAGGATGTTGATCCGGAAAGTGGCGTTGATGCTATGCAGTTCGGCGAATGGGTCGAGCAAAACGGCGTCCATCTACTTAATTGTCTGCACCACTTTGTAGTGCAAAGTTTGATCTCATGCTCCGGAGTATCCAGTCAGGAGCGCAAACCCGATACTCATTTGGAAGATGACTTCTTACCGGTATGTTCAGAGTTTCTTTTCCTTTGCATAAGGATATTTTTTTAGGAATCCAAATGCTCATAAGATGTTCGACTTTGCAGCTTTTGGACCAAGATAATGAGATACAGCTCCAGTTGAGCTCAATCGCTCTTTTATGGGTTCTTTCGTGTTCTTTACCCAGATTGTACATAAAACGATCACATGTAGCCTCCACTTGCCGAGGTTTCTCTAGTCACCATTCAACCGGCACACTGAGTTCTCTCAGTCGCCGCGAATCCAATCAATCGACAATGCACACTTCCCCGTCTGTCCCTACGATCAACCCACATCAGTTTATTCAGCAGCTTGTTGAGGCCGCCAATTTAACGACATGGACACTCCTGTACAATAGGTAGATGAGATGGAATTGCTCCGCTGTCTTAATCAGTCCGAATACTAACTGACCTTTTTTGAATAGTGACAAGCATGGATTATCATTTAATAGGTAAGCTGCGATTTGAGAAAATAACTCGAGGTTTGTCAAGTTTATGTGTTTGCAGATTTCTCCACCACACACTGCATTACAATGGACCGACAGTTTCTATATATCGCTTAGAGTCAGGCTCGTCTTACTGTATTGCTGTTGATACTGAGTGGAGGTACGTAAATATACTACGAATTTTTATTGTCATTTTGTTGTACTACCTCCTGATATTTTAGGTTGTAATTGTACTATTCCCTCCGATTTTTAATGAATTGTAAGCTTCAGTACAACACATTTTGATCGATCTACAAAGCGGTTTGTATTGAACAGGGAAAGCCAGCATCGATGGGGTGGTTCGGATTGCGTAATTTACCAGCTACAGCCGCAGTTCAAGCGACTTGAACGTAAGGGTACCATCTTGCGGTTTTGCTCACATTTTGCTGATCGTAAAGGAAAGTGGCATACTGGTCGTTCTCACCGTTCGCTTGTTTTTTTTGCAATCTCAGGTGGCGCGAACTTGGTCTACTTGAACGAACACGCTCGTGGCGCGTACCGAGGTATCGAAATTGGAGGCGATCCTAAGCGACCAATTCTTAAAGTCGAGTCCAACATGCATACGGCCGTCAATGAGGGTCTGCAGGACAAACTTGTTTGTCTCGAGGTGCTTAATTATCTGCACAGGGAACAGTGACTGCAGGGAGTGCAAGCAACAAGCATTGTACTTGCTAACATTAAATACCAAGCACAAAGGGAGAAAGTTGATAAAAAATAAAATTAGATACGAAGCGTAAGCAACTTAAAAGGCTTTTGAGTAATTCAAGAAAAGCACCGAAAAAAGATGCCTCAGCTAAATATCCAAACTGCGAAGTATGACGAATTATGCTTCTACGATACGCGCGTATTTCTCACTGTTTGTGGGGGCATTACATAGTGGGGAGTGACGGGGACACCACTATGTAATGAAATTTTGTTATAATCAGCTGTGTTTACAACAAAATTTACATTTGATGCGAACTGTGGGCACTAGTGCGCTAATGAGTCTAATGCGGCTAATCTGACAATAAGCGTAGATAGTTGCATGATACCGGAAATCGTAAACGAAGGTTCAGATAATCGGCAACTGAAATATTTATTGTTGAGTGTCAAATATGTACGTGTGAAGACACGTCTGTCGACAGTATCTAGGCCAAAAACGCTCCGGTGCGCGGGCTATCATGCACTGATTCTGAGTCACAAAAAACTGAATCATAACAACGCCACCATTGGCCAAACAGCAGATACACAGCTGAATTATAAAACCGAGCTAAAGAGCTCGGTTTCCTAAATCATACACACATCCGTGGCTGATATCGGGCATCGACTTGCATTCTAGCAGACATTTTTGGCGCTTATTTCTTTAACTGCCACGGTCTCGTTAAGCCATCTTACAGCATTCTGTTTTAGTCGTTATAGCATTTAGCCGTAGTAACCATCTGAAATAATTCTAAATTTGTACAATTAATACAAATTAAGAATTATTTCCGCCTTCGGCAGCCTGAACTGCAGCTTGCCTGGCGTTCATGATTACTGGCTAGCTACGTGTACTTAATTAGAACGGCCAGCAGGATCACATTTTGTATTCATTTGCAAATTCATTTGCAAATCAAAGAGAGAGAGCGAGCTAAAATGATTTGCTTATCAAGTTACTGTTTCTCTCGCGACAGAACGGCTGTCTGTGCCCGCCCGTGCGATGTAGAAAAATTCAGATAGACATACAAGACGCGATTCATTCCTCTTTCAGTTATCAGGTTTTCCCATCATATGTATCGATTATTAATGGCTAATGTTGTTTTCATTTTTTTGCTGTTAGTCATTGCTTGTGCATAGATAAGGGATACGTACGCGGCAGTCCTGCAGCAGATACTAACGGCCTGCTTATATTTGACGCTTGTTATTGTTTAACTTTATCGCGTAAGTTTGGTTATGCATTACCGGTTGGCAGTTGGCTCATGACCGCCCAAAATTGAGCTGATAAAGTTGAAAACGTTTAGAAAAATGGCGCTCTTTCGCACATACAGGACGTCATCATTCGTTTTTATCTTTGGGGGAGAGTTAAAGCTTAATAGTAGTGTTTATACTAGTGTGTAACTGTACGTAGAAAGTAAGAATCTGCGCGAAACACAGCGGTTGCTTATGATTAACAATTAACATTAAGTACTAGTACCCTGGTTTTCTTTTTCGCGAAGGCGGATGTTTGCAGATGAATCTTGCGAATGAGTTAATGCTTCCTCAATATTTTCCGGAAAGACATCAAAATACAAATACGTTTTTATTTCTGGGAGATACTCATTGCTGTTAGGGCGGCAACGTACTGTAGTACTGGGATTCGTAAACATCATTAGAGACTTACAGTAAACAATACATAATCTGTTTTGCAGGTGTGGGGTTGTGCTGGTTCAGCACCAAAACTGGCCCAGCTGGAACAAATTCGTTGGGAAAACAGACAAGCGGAGAAAATGCAGAAAATTACGCGTCCTCAGCGTTGGCAAGACAGCACGGACCGGTATTTGTTGGACTTGGTGAAAAATAACACCCGATACCATGACAGCTAAACAGTTGTGTGATTCCGTTGAACATACCTCTTTTGTTGCCCGTATGTGGCATACATGGTGCTTCTTTTTATTGAGTTGAATATCATATCTTCAGTGATTTTTAATGCATGAATTTTAAGTTCATGCGGCATTAAAGTTTATAATGATGCTCGGCAAACCGTGCTTGCTGCGTTACCTATATTCGTGTTTGGTGGAGAAAGCATTACATAAATGAAATGGTAAATACAGATACTTCAACTACAGCCTGTATAGGTGTTGGCATTTTATTTTATTAATGCGCTTTTATGGCATACAGTCAAATCGTTTTTGGAACAAAAACAAAAAACAGAAGCGCCTAAACTGTTAATTATGCAAAACACTAACATTTAACAGAGTGCTAAGTTACAAGAACAATACTGCGCTAAAAAGCAATAGATCATCATATCATTGAATCATTCTAACAATATTGCCATGATTGTGATAAAAGTGGAAATCGAAAAGCTTCTCCAGAAATTATTATCTCAGTCTAAACCGACTCTAAACGTCACAACAATTAAATCGCGAGAAACCACCAGTTGCTGGTGACCTATCAATGTGATGCACACCACTGCAAAGCATGCCTTTGTCTGTTCGTCTCTGGCCTTTTCATAAAAAGGGAAACAAGAGCGCCTTCAAATTCAAACCTGACTTGCGGCCTTTACCCCCCTTGCGGCGTCCAAATCCATCTTGACAGGGGCACGAAAAATTGCCCATTGATCCCGCAAAGTAATGCTTGCCACATTCATCACAGTGATCATTACGCACGTCTCCTACCGGAATGGTACAGTCAGAAAGTTCGTTGTAAAAATTTACGCCTTGACATGCAGATGATCAAAAACCCACCCACGCATTTCTTGCACTGCACGCAGTGGTGCATAAATTTCCCATCGCAGAACCCTGGCTGTCCAGCGCACAACTCGTTGACGTAGTATCCTTGGTTGCAGGCGCTGCAACGCACGGCATAATCATCTCCTCCGTAATATTCATCAGATCCTGAAAGAAATAAGCGGCGAGTTCGGGATCAGTTCTATTGTATTTTTCTCTACTACCATCAATATATTTCTTAAACATGACCGCTTCGGCACAAACAGTATCATTCGAAATATAAAATTTCATTTGCTGTAATCCTTGACGTGCTGTGCACAACGAATACGGGATGCGTTATAGTCTGTTAAGCTTATAACGAAAAAATCGCCCTATTCTCCGTATTCTGTAATTAATCCGTATGCGTAAACCGATAGACATCACAGACTTACGCGCACTTACCATTGTCCTTTTGACGCAAAACCATTTTCAAGGTGACGTCGATTTTAGTCTTGCAATCTGTTCCAAAGACCTCATCGCATACTGTGCTGACGAGAACGGCATCCAAGTCGGCTGCGCTTTCCAGCTTGATGAAATGCCGAGCAATCCCAACTCGGACGCAGTGGCTAACCGTATCCAAATCCTCCACACCAGCCTGCTGTAGCTTCTTCGTTACCTGCGCCATAGTCAGCATACGCGGCTTCCGAGTTCCCGGTTCGGCCTTGGCTTTCTTTTTCGAGCGGGATGACGCTGCATCAGTTTCCTTTCCAGCCGTCTCTTTCGGGAGCTTAGCTGCCTTGGATTTGGATTTCTTCGAGCGGGATCCCGCCAAAAAATTCGATCCCGATGGAAAGGCCGACGCTAACGGCATCGGCACATCCGTAGCGATCGGTAACTTGTCAATAATAGTCGAAGAAGTCACAGTGATTTCTTCGTCGCTATAGTTCGTCAGTTCAGACATTTTGCTTTTGTGGATCTTTGACTTTGTTTCACAATTCGCGGACAAAGTTCTCGAGCTGGAATCAAAGCGAAAACGGCAAATCGAAGACAAAGGAAGACAACCGAAAAGCTACGACCACTAATCAACGTGAAGTGAAGTCTGTTTCACTGTTCGCAAATACTTAAAGTGAAATCGGATCGCCAAGCTGGAGAGCGAGGAGTGGTAAACCGTAAACAGAGCAGAAGCAGCAAAAAACTAGTTCTTTGTGTTTAACAGAGGAAACGAAACCGCTAAAAATATGTTTACGCGAAAAGTAGCCCTCTTAACTGCCTCCGCATGGTGTAAACTGCCTCCGCATGGTGTATGAAACTCTTTCGTTCACTGCGTAACACGCAACCGCCGCAGGTAACAATAAAATTTTGTTCCTTTTTTCTTCCTGTTTAACCATTTGTTCCGCGAACGGATGCCGCGTTCCTCTTCGAATTCCCAATGATTTTAATTAAACCGAGCTGGAGGTCCTTACGTACAAACTACAAAGTCAGGTAAGTATTAAATGTTGTCTCATATAGTTATCATATTACAAAATCTTATTCCTGATTAAATACGAATCGAACTGACTTTGTTTCAACCGTAGCCATGTCTTTAAATCAGATCTGGAAGTGAGATGGAAGGCCCAAAATCAATAATCAATTATTGTGAAAGCATTTCTCCACACCGCTTTTAATTTCCTGTTATGGCGCATAAATTGAATAAATTCTTAGTTAATGTAAATTAAAAGTGCTTTGTAGTACTTAACAAGAATTCCAATATTATTGTTGTATAAATTTCGCCTAAAATAGGCACTCGATCGGTGACATTGTATCAATGTATTGGCGATATTTTTCCGGTATTTAATTAACGCAATTGACAAGGAATTTTCTGGGTCGTTCTCTGGGAATCCCCAATACAAATATAACATACCGCATACATACACTGTATTCTGTGAAGCCTTCATCGATAAAATATGACTGTTAGAATGTATTCCATATTGACCAAGGGTGACGGCCAGTCGTCAAACTAGCTCCATGAAACGATTAACCATAACAGGGTTAAGGTTAGGAACGATATGGTATCTGTACACTGGACTTCACAATGGTGTTACAAAATATCCACTCACATTTATAGCGCTAATGGCCGTGGCCTGTGGGTGTAACATCTTTATGGAGTCCACTGCATGTACGTTGCAAACAGGCTCAGAAAAGAGTTGATGCTCTTGGACGCAATTGTGCTGTTTTGGCAAGATCGTCATCGAAACCGTTAGGACTCCACGGCAGTTCCCACACACCGGAAGTGTTGGACGTAAAGTTGCTTCCCGGGGAATCGTTCGTCAAGAAAGGATTCGTCACTCCTACCGGCGCAAAGGACGGCAACAGGCCGGCGGCATGCAGTTGTGCGGCGCGTAACTGTGCCTTCATGATGCGGTCATCGATTTCCTCCTGAGTAATTGGACGGTTGGAATCGACACTCCCATTCTGTGACACTCGATCATCTTCCGTTCGTTGCTGGCGTAGAAGCCGTATTTCACTTTCGAGGTTACTGTTCTTTTCCTCCAAATGGCGGAATGCCTTCTGTAAACCCTGAATTTCCAGTTTCGCCTCGGTCAGTTTCGTTAAATCCACCGAATTCGTCGTTTGCCCGTCACGAATTGAGCGCAAAAGGTCATCAAAGGCCGCCGCCACGGCATGACCTTCGCTGACGCTCTTTCTCCGCGATGACTTCGGGCTGTTCGTAGGAGAGATTCTTTCCAGCATTTTGACCATACCATTGACTTTATCGGTCAGTTTGTCCATCAGTTCATCCCGTTCCGGACGCATGTTGCTAGGCAGTGGAACAGCCGGTGTTTGGGTCGTTACAGAAACACCTGTTGATTTTCTAGCCGGCATTTGCGCATAATTAGGAAGAGACCGAGTAGCGGTAGTTTTTTTAAGATTTTTTATGAAATCCTGATCTTTGTGCCGCCAATCTGTCTGGACAAATTGGTAGCTATTTCCGTAGATTTTGTACAGTTCCTTTTCCAGTTTGTAGCAATGTGATTCGTAACGCTGACTCATCTCCAAAACGCGGCCTAACTTCTGATTGGTTTCCGCTAATTGGCGCTGGTACTGTAGCAACTGCTCTTCTAGCTCCGCCTGCCGCCGAATGTCACTGTCGTTCCTGGGCGTTGGTTCGCTGGATGACAGATCCACAGCTGAACTTTCTCCACTCGCGTTTCCGTTTCTTTGGCTGTTTCTCCTTTCCAGCGAAGAGAGCTGGTTGCGAAGGGTGTCGATGCGGTCTTTCAAATTAGTGGCCAGTTGATTGTTTTCGTGATTCTGGCGCTCATTAGCCTTGAGCAGGGCTAATTCTTCCGACAGATTCTCTAGATCGAACAAGAGTTTCTGTTTCTCACGGTGTAGGGCATCCAGTTCTTCGCGCAGCTGCTGGTTGTCGCGCTTGATCAAGGCCAGCTGATTGTCGTTGAAAGGATTTCCGTTGCCAATGGCTTCCATCTGTTGACGGTATTCGTAGGCAGTTTGCCTTAGCGCTTCGTTCTCGCCGCTGAATTTGAGAATGTTTTCTTCGGCACTTTGCATCTGGACTCTCTGGACGTTGCGTTCGCGCAGCAAAGTGGAGATGCGTCTATTCAAAACATTCGTAACTAATAAACTAATAATATTATATGATTTGCGTATTCATATGCTCGTACTTACACTCTCCTACAAGTTTTAATTGCGTTTTATCAGCGTTGCTTTGTGAATGCCATCTAAGTACAAATACTTACTGTACTGTACATTGTTATTGGTACACATTGAATGTGCTCCCTGCCGTATTATTGTGCAAATTGCATAAGTAATTATTACCAAATTTTTATGCGCTGCAGTGTGATCAGCCGAAATGTCACAGCTTACTGATTAAATATTGCTTCGGCTTCGCGGCGGTCTTTTTCAGAGTCGTCTAAACGCTCCTTGAGCATGCGCACCACCTCCGACTCAGTAGTGTTATCAGTTTGTTTTGCCGATGTTTCCTGAAATAGATGTGATAAAAATCTTCTTTCGGTGTCTGGATAGAGATTAAAAGGCTAGTGCAACGCGTGAAACCTTCATTTCCATGTCTTCCAGTGTGGCATCGCTGAAACTCCGCGCAATTCCGCTGGTAATGTTGGACAGTTTGCTCTTCCGTTCACCTTTGCGCAGTTTGCTCAGCTCCTGTTCATGGTCTTGCACCAGCTGTTGTTCCCGCTTAATTTGCCTTTGTAATGCATTTGTTGAGACCTTAATTATAAGTAAAGAAGGTAAATACCGTAGTACGGTGGCCGAATTGGCGTTTGCAAAATTGAAAAAAGTGCAATAATATATATTTTTGGAAACGCAGAACTGTTTCGCTCTCTGCGTAAGGCAGCAAACTGTAGTAACTCGGTGCAGCATGTTAAAATGCACGACTCACATAATAAATCTTTTCTATATGAAAAACAAAATTATGTAACAACAAAAGACATAAAATGATTACATAATTATGAGGGTCTAAATGATTAAGTGTCTTTTTATTTAATCGCAGACTTTGTAGTTGCTTTGTTTTATTTTTGTAAGTCACTACCTTGAGCTGGGCATTTTCTTGGATGAGCTGTTTTTCCAGTTCAGAAAATTTGACTGCATGGGAATGACGTTCATTTCGAAGGCGTTCTTCGAGGATTTTGATGTGTTTTCGTAAAGCGGCAGCCTAGAAAATTACCCGCAGCGTATTACACCGTTATCGTATGCAGGCACTGTACGAGTATAATTTATTATGCAGAGCAAAAAACGCAAAGTTGATAACACATTAATCTAAGTACTTTTACTACGTGCTACACTGTGTTCCAGTAAACCTGCCGCATATTAAATACCGTATTTTATGATGCTAAAGTACGCATGTAGCTGCGAGTGATCTTATAAAGTTAGCGTTCATCAACTGGGAAAAACGAACGAATACTTCACAAAGCGGTTGTCTAAATTGTCCAGCGTAATTATCTTACTTCATGATTGTTCACTCCTGGCAGTGACAACACTGACTTTTGTATATCATTGGAAGATCGGCGGGAAGTCTTCGGGTCGGAAGCCGGTGTGCTAGGCGACTCCTCGCTTTCAAACTGGGTCGAGCCGCGGGAATGCGCCGGGCTGTCACCGATCTAAAAGAAATAATGGTTTAATCGACACGGTGTATTTTTGGATACGATACGTTGACAGACTGTATGTACAAATTGATGTACAAGTACGTTAAGCGTACAAGGTTCATAAAGCGAATAAAGAATCTAATGCACCTGTAAATTTCAAAGAAATTTCATTATTCAAAATTTTCTTTACACTTTGATCTATATAATATACTTATACGTACGAATACACTATAATGTTTATATACGTGGGCTGTCGTACAGCCAGCTGTTAAATGTCACGAAGATGCTGTTACATTTTTCTTGTTCTGAATATTGCCTTGTGCTTACTTGCATTGTCGGAGATCGTGAGTGACTATGATGGTGGTGATGAGAAGAATGTCCATTTTTGATAGGCGTCCCAATGTCCGAACGCTTGTCCATTACTGCATCCC
Source organism: Paramacrobiotus metropolitanus (assembly GCF_019649055.1). NCBI lineage: Eukaryota > Metazoa > Tardigrada > Eutardigrada > Parachela > Macrobiotidae > Paramacrobiotus > Paramacrobiotus metropolitanus. The sequence goes on along the minus strand of NW_026570225.1, from coordinate 3,471,282 downwards.
GGCTAGATAGGAATTTGGATTAACTTCAGTCTTTCCCACAGTCGTCAGTGATCCTCCATAATTAAAATTCTGCATGCATTCCAGTAGTGTAATAAGTACGAATTGCGAATATCCTGAAGCAAGCTGGTGATCGAGTGCCCGTGAAAAAATTTGTGAAAACTGCTCGGTTACACTATTCATAACAATTAATACAATAATATATGAACCGATACATCAACCGGCCTCGGGTTTCGTGGACTATAGCTTCTGCAAATAAGCGCACAATACAACAAGAAGAACGCGAAAGCGAATAACCAGTCCGAATTTGTCTTTCAAAACATAAGTGTAAGCAGAGAACTGCTGCAACTCCAGTTTGTCGACCATTTGGGGGCTGTGGCAATATATGCAGTGTGTACCTGTTTGGCCTGCACTCAATATGCACTGCATTACGTTAGTTCAGTGCTCCCGTAATCCATCCCGGGAGCAGGTTGTCTTCCGTCATATATCCATCGATCAATAGCTGCAGTGCATGCGCCTGTCCGATCACCCTATAATCCGAGCTACTTATTTGGCTGACTCAATTCTGAAGTCTTACTCATCATCGGTTATTGAAGACTACGCACAAACCATAGAACTAGTAAGTATAATTTTATTGTATTCTGTCCCTGCAGCCGGGTAACTTTAACGTCTGACAAAATCAAATAGTGTCCTGATTTTTAGAACATACAAAACTAACCAGTCAAAATTTTGTTTAATTTGTTATTTTGTACACCAGGGTAGACCACGTAAAGCGCACCATGCACTGGATCGGTGTTTCCAACGAAGTGTTTACAGTTTACAAAAATTTGTGTGTTGTTTTTGCAGATGACACGTTTCAACGTTTTCATGTACGAGTACCACAATTAATTAAGGAATACAGATATAGAAAAGGTTAGATAGGGCCTTCCTGATTGAGCGGCTAAACCAGCTGTATTGATAATAGCCTGCACTGCACAATTTTAACAAAACATTCATTTCCGTGCGTAACCATTTTGTTTAACATGTTGTCACTATGATCCGTCTTATATGATCACGGCAATAATTTCTTCGCCCTTCGTTTTTTATTTCGATTCCATTCATTAACGCGTAATCACATGAAAAAATGTACGAAAATCATGTCTTTATTTAGTCATGCCTCAGAGAAGTAGAACGTTCCTACGTTTTTAAAAGTAAATATTTCGCCATAGCATATACCTTGCACGCTTATACGTTTGAAATAGCAATAAGTATAACCTTTAAACAGCTCAGCCCAAAACACATTCCACGGGAAATTTAAAATCTTAAACAACCAAACTATCCCACTGCCACATCGAGGAAACAAACTTCCAGTAAGTTAAATCAACGGGCATATTACGCCCATCACGCACAATTCTGCAAATGAGCAGAATCTCAAAGAACGCAGATTACCCCAGCAAATTAGTTCAAGAAATGGTAATCCTTTATCCCTTCGTTCAAAAGTACATACGCCTACATCGACATACGGCAGCATGCATCCGCAGTGCCTTTCCGACGGGTAACTGAAATAAATCCAGAAACTGGGACCGTGTTATGAGCAGAAGCGCACACCCTAGTAATTCCTATAAAAAAAGCAGAAAATTAGCAGGTTGTGGTAGCGGTCACTGAGCAAAAACTACATACATGGTCAATTATAAGCTGAGCTAAATCCGGATCGGAATCCTGAAAATACGCAGCGCATTGTTCCACGCTCCACCATGCCAAATCCTGACGCAGTTCTCTATCGCGCTCGATTCGCTCCCGCACCTTTTCGGTAGTTTTGCCAAATATAATCATGGAGTCCGGAACCAGTATTGGATCAAAAGGCTGGCCCGGCATTAACAGCGGAACCAAGGCAGCGTCACTTGCCTCACCTTTGTCGGCATTATCGTCCTCGCCACTAAAGCGGATCGCATAATCATAGTATTTTCGTACAAAACTCTATGTACAGAAGTATGTACCGGTATTTATTAACCAAAAAAGGCATGTTCAACTGCACGCAAATAACTCTTATTAAACAATTTCAAATCTATAGGACAGCTAAAAAGGTGCATAGTCACTGCATACGTACATACATGAGGTCTCTTTTGCCTCAATTCGGAACTCAAGCAATCGCCAAAAAGCTGGTATGAGTCAAGATAAAATTCGAATAAGTTACCTATTATCCATTCCCGACGTTTTGGTTGCACTGAAAGCATCAACCAGTTCGGCATGCGGTCTGTATAATGTGGGACCAACCAATGCGGGAGAAAGCAGCGGCGGATTTGAGGGTAACGCATAACCTGCAGAAGCTATTAAAACGTCAAACCCTGTGATAATAAACGAGGTAAGTCCACCGAAAATGTAACGCTAACGTACTATGATCAGGTAGGTCCGAATGAGTTGTGAGACAAGGGACCAAGGTCGGATGCGAGGCTTGAGGAGATGCCGGTTTGACGCGCGACGGCTTCTTTATACGTCGTCTGATTGTTCTACACGTCTTGCAACACCAAGCTGAAAAATAAAAACTCAAGGTAATCTTAATTTAAAATATAAACTGGAAGTACGTCGCAAAACGCACGTCGCAAAATTCCGGCGGGTGATTTTCGCTTACGCCGGTCCACAGGCGGGACATGGCAATCAAGATGGAACGCTTTTTTACATCGACAGCACCTAACCATGTCCTGTACGAATATGAAAATATTATAAAACGTTTAAAATCCTGCAAGACAAACAATGTGCCACCTACATCCGGCTGGGTGGAAACATTTCCCTTTTCGCAGACAACACACTGCTTTTTAGCGCAATCGGCGCATCGAAAAGATTTGATGTCCGCTGTATTGGGCAAGCAGCTAACATGGCCTAAAAAGGCGAAATCCATTACAGAAGATTTGAGCCCTAGAACTATTTTAAATTAATTTTCAATAATTGAAATTAACGGAGATTTACTGATCTATCCAGACTTCGACCTTCGTAACGGTCTTAGCAAATCAACCTAGTAAGGGTGGTCCGCATCGCGATCGACCTCTGTAGTACCGCTTAACTGCCTCCCAAAGAGCGGTGACCTAATCCTCATTAGTCGACGGGAACCCTAAACGTGCGTCCACTTTGACGAAAGCTCCGAAGGAAGCCGAGATAGAACTACGGTGTATCGTGTACGTATATATTATTACTAACTAAACAAACTATGGTAATATATGACGAAAGACCTAGCTATAGTTCCATTTCCGACTCGAGCCCAAGGTAACACAACTTCGACAGAGTCGCCCCTTTTATAACGTATAAATACAGCGTCACTAACATGGCGGATACGTCCTTCAAGAAAATATTTAAACATAATATGAGAAAAGTGAGCCCAGCTGTGCACAATGATGAATGCAAAGCCTCTGATTTATTGCGAGTAAAAAATCTTGAGGGAACTGCACAAACGGCAGGTCTGGTCGTTACGTAACCGGGATCAGCATAAGTGCAAACTTTCGCCTCCACAACACGCTTTAATGGGTAGGCTAACACGAATCATAAGGGAAGACACCACTTCGGTGTTCACGGTTAGCCTGATGCGGTACGACATGTTCAGTTATACCTGTCGAAATGCATGAAACTACGTAACCTGTTCCCGATTAACCTCAAACTGCAAGTTTCTCCTAACATGCAGCACATCCGGAATCGAAAGCGAAGTACTATCAGCTGACCCTAGCCATCACCCAAGACGAAATGATCGAAAGTTCCACTTTTCAAGGTCATCAAACCGATTCAAGAAAAACAGACTATAGTAAAATTAATTTTAGCGAGTCAAGTGACAAAGCGGCTGCTGACAGTTACGCGCAGGATCCACAAACCGTACTCATAACACGGTACGCAAATATGGACCAGTCCAGCGACCACGCACCTGTATAATTACACCGTTCTCCAGTACAGCGAACAGCCAGGCCTTCACTGTCTCCACCTCTAAAGCCATTTCTGAGCAGTTTATGAACTCGAAGTCCGCACACATTGCAGAACGCATCAATGTCCGCAAGGTCCGTTGTGTGTTCTGCTCCTGTATCGGGCGCAATCGGAATAATGGCAGCTGGCACTGCCAGCGCCTTCCGCTGTGACTTTGCGGATCTGCGCTTCTTAAACCCATTCCGTTTAGCGCCATCTCTCTTCGGAAGCTTGGAATCCGAGAGTATGAGTCGTTTTGGCGTTACTTTTCGCACCGTGGCTTCATCCGAAAGCACTACTGCCTGCGCGCGAAAACGTACGGGCCCCGAGAAATCAACAAAGTCAGGCCCCAACGTTTTACGCACTCGCTGAAAGAAAACCAGTTTATTACAGCGAAAAAATGTTAAATAAAAATTTTAACATACTTTTCGAGAGCTTTCGCGAAGCGCCGGGGGCGCCAGAGTGGACATCACGTCCAATGATGGCGACGGCAGGACATCCATTTTCTGGATCACCCAATACTTCGGTACAAGTATAACAAGAAATACGTACTGCTGGTGCAGTGTCCGAGTACTGCCAGAAGGGGTCACCTGCTCTCCCGACGCTCTCTCTGGCAACAACTTTCACGACAAACGAAACTTGAATTCAATTAGAACTCCTCAACGATTTCTGGATGTGACCTGAATGAATATCAAGATACTAAAAGAAGAAAAATTCTGGTATTGTTACAGTCTCTGTACGTGCGGTATCACGCTGGCTGTGCCGAGAAGCATTTTATATACGGCAGCAAGTGCTGGTCGCATGCCTCGCATTTCGAATCGCTGCGGTGCCATACAAAAAAGGCACGTTGCGCGGTACGTATTGATGCGTGCTACGTACTTACGTGGTATCGTTACGAGACTTATGAGGACAAAGTTTTAGTTTTGCATTCGCATATCATGCGGAACTGTTTGTGTTTATCTTTTTCGTTTAACTTTTTGGCACAGTTACAATATATGTAAAACACTTTTCATTGTTATGACGTCCAACTCATTTGCGTTATCGTTGACCAGGAAACAAATCCACAATCCGAAATTACGGACAAATAGTTTCTTACTGTCGGACAAATAGCGATACGCACCGCCACGACTGACGTAAGCTAGTACGCAACGTGTGTTGTGGTAAATAGTGTGGACCATGGACAAGTTACAACACAAACAACATCTCATTACTTACGATTTAAGAAAACATGCTAAAGAATTCGCGTTCCTTAAAGATGTTGAATGGAAGAGGAAAACAGACTCTCCTGCGTATAATTTCACATCACCAAGTTACTTGTGTTGTTGTTTTGTGTTAAAACAAAGCATTAATTGTGGTCTAGTGATGGAATATGGGAAATGGATAAGCCGTCATAAGGCTAACATACACGCATCGCGTTAGCGATGACACTGTAAGGTCGGTAAATCGTCTTCAACGACTTTTACTTACATTTCGCGCCTTTATCCTGTCAGTTTTTAGTGGTTCAATCTGCAAAACGGTTTGAATCTTCAGACTGGATGGATATTGACGACGAAGTGCTCCCTACGACCGCGACCAGTGCTCTACCAACTCGTCAAGCTAGTCGACGCAAGGTTCGTGCACGATGATACAGTCTTGAAGTCTTGGAGCCACTCGTGGACGAAGAAAATTGTTCCTAAATAAATCATAATTTCAGTAAAATGTTCCCATAGTGTCTTTATATTATGATCGTTTTTCTTATAACCAAGACTTTGCTTTGCTTTTTTCCCTGACTTTGCTTTTCTTGTGTTGACAGCGCACAGCAAAAAGCATTGGCCCTGATTTCGTTACGGATTACTATCCTGGATCTAGTCGAAGCACTGTTGCGATATCCAATAACAACTTGTCGAATACAGCTGCGTACCGCCGAGCTTTGCGTTTGAGTGCCAGACATGAACGCTTGAAACTGCGAGGCGAAATTGACAAGCCCGAAACCACACCGGAGCGCGATGCGGACAACACGCCTGTGTGTGCGGAGTGTCACCTAGCTTCGGGAAATTTTCCTGCTTATTCCAGCACAGAACGCCGTTTTATACGGTGCAGTAATCCAGAATGTCCATACACCGGTAAATACTTGGGTGGTGTTTATTTTTAAAATAATCAGTAATTACAAATTTGGACGATTGGTTTTAATGTATTAAAGCGCATGCTGGATGCACCGGAATCTGTGGGTCTGGCGAACCGGAAACGACTTTCCGCTGCGAAGACTGCAAAATTTGTGCGGTATGCCAGTCTGGGAAAACGCGGAAGAATAGTGTAAGGGACTGCTTCATCTTATAATGTCGTGCGCATTTGAATTGTTTTTCAGTAACCATTGTTGATTTGTGATAACCGAACATAATTGTTTGTTCGTTTTGCAGAGGTTGATTCAGTGCTTGAATTGCTTTCAAGTATACCATCTCGGTTGCCATTCACCGCCAGTGGACCCTGAGTCGGTTGAAAACTGGGGGACACGAATGTCTTCTCTTCCTGGTAACCGAAAACATTTTGGTGTTCGTAGTAGCGCTTCTTTTTCATCACTTGAAGGTTTTCCGTTTAGCTGAATCACGGTGTTTTTTACAGGATGGCAGTGTTCGGCATGTACAAAAGCTGGGGGTGACGAGGGTAAATTGAATAATCTGAGCACTACGGAAGCTCATATTCTTGAACCAGAGTCACAGAGTTCGCAAATCGACGAGGAATATGCGGGTATGTTTTCGGCATGCGATTTTGTACTGAGCGCATGCGTCTAAGTGGTTACCATTGTCGTTAGGACTTCGTTAAAGTTTTTCATTTTAGATGACCAAGACAGTAGCAGGGCACCCTCTGTTGAAATTATGACTCCTACGGCATTAGCCGTTCAGAAAAATATGGGTGAAGAGGTGCGCTCTCAGAGGTAATACAGACATCACAAACTTGAAGATTTACAAGAGAAATTTATAACGTTAACCATAACACTATAACACATCAGTTTAAAGAGTATTGTTACACAGGCCGGTGATAGTGAGATCCAGCAACAGGCTCCGACCGCTAGATCGGACTATTGAGGGCATCACTAATGAAGAGCGGGAACTTCGTCAGGACTTAGCGATGTGGAGTGTGGAGCAGTGTGCTGCTTATTTTATTGATTCTCAGCCGGAGCTGGCGGATTTAATCAGCAGACATGTAAAGCCTGCATTTTAGTTTTGCTGAGATAAACTGTGCTTAAAATTTTTTTCATTTTCTTTGTAGGAGCTGCTTGGATCGTCACTTATGTTGATTTCTCGGGCACAGTTTGCGAAGCTTTTTGGTCTGAGTATTGGAAAGAATCTGAAAATGTTTGGAGCGATTTGCAAATGGCGCAAAATCACGTTCTAGTCTTGCAGCGACCAGTGGAATCCTCTAAGGGGTTAGTGGACTCACGAGTTCTTAGTGAACTGTATTAATGTTGTTGTTGTTATGCACTTACGGGTATTACAAAAAACTGTGCCTGTGCACTACCAGACGGTTGGCGTAACTGTTAATCAAGTACTGTGTGCAGAAACCGGTCAAAATGCTCGGTGGTTGTTTTTCTAACTTGTCGACAGTAATTAAGAACTATAAATAGTATTATAGTACTATTCTCATTGTCATGAATTTCCGTGACAATCTCAACGATCAACTTCTAACAAAAAAACCCATATAGCAACAAAGAAGGATCGGCAAATCAGTATATCTGTACATAACAAATTTATATCGTTCCACTTACTCAAGCAAGTGTTAAAGAAAAATAAAGAAACCAACAACGAAACTATTCTAATGAGCAACAAACGTCAACTGCTCCGGTAAAGTAATCCTTATGGTTTGCGCGTTCCTCTAACGTTTCTTGTACCAACTGGGGGATGATTCACGCTTTTGACGACTGGCTGCGCGGCCGGTAGTCCTCTGCGAACAACTTTCCCTTCTTGCAAAATGATAGGTTTATCTTGATCTAACGGTGGGCGATTACGGTCTCCGAAAGTTTGCGAAAGTTCTTCCGCTAGGGCGGCCAAATCTGCACTACCGGGATTCCCTTCCGCCAAGTGGTGCCCAATCGCATTCTAAACATATGACTCGGAATTAATGCATCTTTTGTTTGCAGTTACCAAATGCGCACTATCATACCTTTCAGACAGCATGTATGCAAAAATATGAAGGTCTGAATGAAAAATTGAAATAAAACTAAACAGCGTCCTGGTGAACCCTTTGTACCTTTTGAAATTTGGTCAGAAATGATAACAAATCGACGCTGCCGTTGAGGATCTCAGCTGGAAAGCTATTGAACACTAAGGCATTCAGCGGAATCAGCATCAACTCAGTGAGATCAGCGTCGGTAGAGCCCTTATGTTCAATGTTTTCGTTCAGCAGCGCTTCGATACTTTTCGGGCTAGAGAAACACAAACTCCACGATAAACGAAGAAATTATTAAGCGCAAAGCACATTTAAATGCTTACCTCCGGATGTACTGATCATATTTCGCTGCCGTCAAATCCGACACAGGTAGCTTGAATGGATCATAGTCCACCATGCTGCAAATTATCTCGTACAGGTTATCACATCACTAAAAATGCTAACTGTAAAACTGATGAAGAAGTTCTGAAGTAACTTACTCGGTCGGAGAAATAGAGAACAACGACACAAGCAATCCTCTTTTCATTGCAATCAAATCATCGTTGCTCAATTTCCTACAAAAGAATAACGAACACAACTCCACTACTTCTGAAGTGGACTGTAAACTATAAAACCTTACCCTTCTGTGTTGCACAAGTTTTCGAAATTTTTCCACCGCATTTCCTGATCATCTGTGGCAGCATTTGTTGCTGCAGAAATTTCTTCTCCTTTCGGTTGAACCTTCCTTTTCCTATCAGCGAAAGAATAATATACAAACCAAAAAAGAATAAATAACAAAGCCAGAATATATCGCCGGACACTAATCTGATTGTGAAAGCTAACAAGAAATAGACCTATTCCAGGGATTAACAGTAACAAGTAAAAATACTTGGGCTCTGGTTGTTTCGCGTTATCCTGCGACGGTACGGGAGCAATCGTATTAGTGCTGTCCTTTCCCATAATATCCTTATTTCTCTGCTCTGGTTTCAGAATGATATTTTGCGGTGGATTAAGCATTGACGGCAAACCAGGTCTTCCAGGTGGTCGTCCTGGTCGTTTAATGCCAGTGGTGACTGGCGGTGCTGCTGGCGCGGCTTCATTTTTTATTTCTTTTGAAGGAGCCGATTCCACCGGTGCTTCTTGGGAAGAGATCGGCACAGGTTGAGGCACAGCATGAGCTTGTTCTGTCGCATTAGTCGCCTCAGGTGACGAAACTGATGGCTCCGATTTAGACTGCTCGGTTGGGGCAATGCCAGAATTCGCAGCCTATTTCAAGAAAAATCATGTATCGCGCCGATTAAACGTTGATGAAACCAGTATATCGGCATATGAACAACCAACAGATTCCATACCAAAGACACAATAGGTGTAGGGTCAAGAGGCACAGGTTCTGCAGCGCGAACCGGTGGCGCCTGCGTTTCGACAATCGGCGTCAAAGGCTTTGCCGCGTTCGAAGGTTTCGGAACCGCCATGGTCCCAACAGCGACACCATCATTACTGCCCTAAAATAAAATTCGAGTAAAGCAACGACGCATTTCGATGATGAAAAGTGCTTTTTAACCCATAGCAATTTGCACCTTATCGACCGTTACGGCGACAGCCGTGATTGGCAACGAGTTCGCCGGCTGGTCCATAACTTTACCCGGAGAAACGTTCTGAGACTGCGGCTGGATGCGTTCTTCTATGTTTAGAGATTTCAGCGCTTCTGGCAGCTCCATGCCATAGTCGCAATATATCTCCTTGAAGTAAGGAAAATATGTCTTCACAACGTCCTTATACTTATTATGCAAGCCTCCCCTAATCAAGAAAAAAACACAGTACAGTAATTGCATGACAGGTTCAGCAGGATGAAGTTACTATCTCACTTGCAAAACTCTTGCAGCACTTGGGTCAAATCGTTCAGCTTTTCCGCAATGTCTTCTCTCGTATCCCGCCTAGCGATGGCATCGCGAAGGAATCCTCTCCAGCTATATCAGATGGATATAAAATGACAGAACTTACAAACAACGAATGTTTGGGATTTAATTCACTGAATTAATTTCGCAACAAACCCGTCAAAATAATCTCGTTTCCCTTCTTCCTTCTCCATCCGGTCCCATTCTTTATACTTGGATATCAACACCAGCTCCAAACATTTGGCATCCGTTGCAGTCTCATATTCTCGATGCAGTCGAATAGTAGAAACCTGCGTTCTGTCATAAAAAGACAACCAAAAACTGAACCAATGCTGGCAATGCACAAAGCAGGATTGCAGTCTGTGGGGATACGCATTACAACATCCCCACCCCAGATTATCTGCCTACCTGTGGTTATCCCACAGCTTCTTATACATTTCCTTGATAGGCTACAAAAAGAAACAGATTAACATACGATGAAGGGGTAAATTAACTGAAATAATCGAACCTGTCCGCTGGAATGGAAAATAGTAGCCCAAGGGCTTCGTTCGTCCACATGGAATTCGTCTTTCATTATCGCTGCAATTTTCACCCTGGAATTTCAAAACGTAGGCCATTGCCAGGGTTCTGAACTGCAGTGGTTAACCGAGCAAAATTTTGCACCAGTCAAGTCCCTTAAGGCGCATCTGCTACAGTCTCACGACTTACCACAATGAAATTACAAAAGTTAACCAACAGTCTCTGCGTCTGGAAACCTACCAGTCAATTTCTTCACCATCTTTCCCGAACTCCGTCACCTTTTGTGCAAGGTGTCCAAACAAATTTAGCACATTTCGATACTGCATTTGATCCTCCGTCTGTCTCAGAATAGCTTCGTAGCGATCCGTTCCGCTCCCGTTACGGGTTTCTGACACAACGGCATTTCCAACAGGCTGATGTGCTTGTAATTGTACAGGGTTCGATGCCATGGCTCATTCCAAAAGTTCTTGCAAACTGTTTTGTTCAAATGCTATAATAATTACAAAAAATGCTTCACAGATCGCAGGGGCAGGCAAATCACCTCACACTGATCAAAGCGGAATTCATGGAGACACTGGAAGACAAAGAGATGGCGACTGTAACGGTGTAACCACTAAAATTCAAATCGAAGTTCAACCGTTTTACGCAGTCCACGGTTTTTTCATCACAGCGCAAAATGCTCAGGGTCTCGGTTTTCCTAAAAATAAATAAATTTATTATGAAAAATGTCAAGAGAAAGGATCTGACGGCCAGCTGGAAAAATGAATCTTTTGTCAAAGAGAAGAGTCAGAAGATGTCCAAGAAATCGAAAAGCATCTCTGCAGTAGCATGATAACCGCTCGAGTATACGCCGTTGCCCCTGGACTGCAATCCGAGGAAGGAGGTAGTAACTAGTAAGTACTGCGAGTCTACGGCAGCTCATATTTCTAATAGTGCGATGCTGGCGAGCGCGACGGTAAACATTAAACATACTTCTACTAAAAAAAACCGAAAAAAGTTCCTTTTTGGATCTTTTGTGAAGCCATAAAAGGCAAATGAATTGTTTCTAACCATAAGATTAATATTATTATATCGCGTACAATATTAAAGTATTTGATGTCTTCATCGTCTTTGGAGTCTGCGAAGTTGGTTTAGGTATTTCCTTCGTCACTAGCGCCAGTGCCTCTGCGGCTCGGCTTATGGTTTAATAATTTGTTTCGGAGTTCACAAATTACTGCACGTAATTAAAATGATTGAAATTACTTGCAACGATCGTTTGGGAAAGAAAATCCGCGTGAAATGCAAGTAAGTTTTGGATTTGGTGAGGGCTAAAGGACCACGAATTATTTTGTCGTGAGTCGTGACTTATAATATGGAAAACTGTTAACGAGACGGGACTATAAAAACTGCCAAACATCGATAAGGTTTCAAGTTTGGGTTGTGTGATCTTTTTATCTGTTTAGGTTTATAATGTTCATTGATGCGTAAGCGTTATACTTTGTATTTTAATAAAGATGGAGAGTTATGTTTTCTAGTTCCGATGATACAGTTGGTGACCTGAAGAAATTGATAGCTGCCCAAACGGGAACGCACTGGGAAAAAATTGTTCTAAAGAAATGGTACACCATCTACAAGGACCATATAACTTTGGAAGATTGTAAGTGTTTGCTACAGCATAATTATTTTTATTGTTAGAATACAGAGTTGTGATACTTACAGATCATTAAGAAATGCAGACGTTTTTGCTTAAGTGCTTACAAAAAATTCTGAGTGTACTCGGAGGCTTCCGGTCAACTCGCCTGCTTGATCGCGGATTTTTTGTGCTCTTTTTGCTGTTCAACCACCAAACTTATGCACCATGTTTTGCCTTGCAGACGAAATTCATGACGGAATGAATTTGGAGCTCTACTATCAGTGACTTGGATCTGGAATTTTATGGAATATGGGCCTTTTTACGTGTTAAATATTTTGATAAAGCGTGCTGAGTTGTGGGAATTAAAAGTGGCACATTTTTTCGTTTGTTGGAATCGTGGATATCCATACCATATTACTCTGTATTCAAAAGATTCCATAATTGGCCTTTGGAGTTTTTTTGTTAGAGATTCTGAGTAATTCATCTTTGTGTTAATTTTTCTATGATCTTTTGATGCTATTTCGAAAGTGCATGCACTGCAGACGTTTTGAAATTCGTGTATCAGGTCATACTTACCGCAGTATTTAACTTATAAAACGAGAAATTAAGTACTGTAATAATTTCATACTGAGCTTTTGCCTGTAGAGGTCGCTTGTATTACAGTGCAGTAAAGAAAGAAGCGTCTGCCAGAGTGGATTTTGTGGAAATTGCGCTTTTAGTTCATTTTTTCCTTTGTACTCACTTTGCTATTACAGTACTGTAAAAAATTATGCGGTGAGGACTGCACACCGGAAGCTCTTCAGGGGACCGACAAAAGAAACCATCACAGCAACAACTACTTAGAATCTAAAAGACTACTACGACTAGTACCTTAACCTAAGTGATTGTCGGTCGGTCGGCAGTTTTTTGTTGGTTTTTTTCACGAATGTCGTAAAATCATCTTACGGCCAGCGTCCATTGTCCATCGACCGCGTAGGTGGAATATAGGTATTCGCATATTCCCGATAATAAGTGATGGTACACTAGTAATTGGTACGAGTATACTACTGCATTTCAAATTTCTGTTTAAATTTTTAAAAAACTAAATTTTAAAATGAATTCACTAAAATGTACCCCGTGTGCGGTTGCCTTTGGCACAAGATGCTCTTGCTTCAGCCGCGGCTGGTCAGCTGGTGCATTCATTTAACAAGTAAAAGTGCGTAAAATCGTTCAAACAGTTCTTGCGAACTCTTGTTGCTAGATCACTTTGCATATGGCAGTATCAACATCACGCTGTCAATTTGTACCTATACTGGATATACAGTACCTAGAATCGTAATTAATTATAGTGCCATGTGACTATTTCCTTGAGCCGTAACCGTACTTCAACTAGAACGTGGAATAAGATTCGGTTTTGCACTGCCAGATTGGCATCATGTAGCAGGTTTGTCCTCTTGTTGACTGGTTACCGAAAGGCGCACTGATTGATCATGATGGACGATGAGCTGATCCAGGCACGGGGTCGAAATGCGAAGCAAACGAACTCCCATTCAGATCCCAAGCCTTCTTCAGGTTCAGCTTCCACTCGCCTCAGCCGATCAGGAAGAGCGGCTTGCGAAGAAGACAACGACGCTTTTCCCCCAATTGGAAGTTGCGTGGTCTACAACTCCGCAAAGAATACCTTTGGTGTGCCCCTTTCCAGTAAGCTTCTGCGGACAGGGACAGCTGACCATTTGCACATTGCTCAATAGTCAATATTCAGTTTTTACAGCACCGCTAACGTTAATGTCCGAATTCGTTTTGATAACAGATAACCGTCGAATAGACATAACCGATAGCAAGAAGTCCCTCCCTCCAGGTTTGGAGGATCTGTTTGCCGAGGACTACATGAAGGCTTTCGTTGAACTAGTTCGCACAGGTACCGTAGCCGGTTGAATTTAGATTTAATTTAGTTTCCTGTTTTTGTTTTGTTACTATTAGCTGTTGAAATTATGCGTTGTATGTTGATTATCAATTGATTCTGAATGCAAATAATTACTTAAAACGTACTTCTTGAAATCATATTATTCGAGCGGCCCAGAGCGGAATCCATGATACTGTAAGTCGTGACCCGCACCCCTCAAGTCTGTTACAACTACGAGAGCATCACTTGCGCTTGCAGTTCGGATAACCGAGAGTTGCTGATTATTTTGTGAGTTTTACGCTGGCAGTTGAATCTGTGTTTCTGTATGTTTGCAGCTGCACTAGGAACGCCAGCAGCACCTCGAAAACGAAAACAAAAACCGCCTTTAGGATCACAAGCGGCATCGGCGAACAAAAATAGCCATTCTATTGAAACTGTTGGCTGTTTCACGGTTCAGGAAGGAGTTACGCGGTTCGACTTCGAGCCTGCAAATGCATCATCATCAGTGTTTTTAAGAAATCCAGTGGTCACGTCTGATGGCAGTGCAAGCGCAAACGATGAGCAGATCGCTGTGCCTGTGTCCGCTGTGTCAGAAAAGAAAAACTCTGAAAGTGCTCATATGGTTACTGGTCAAGTGTCATCAGCAGCGTCTCTGAGTGAACCGTCTGGTAATTGAAAGCTTTGCTTTGCGATTTAAACGTTACGATTTGCATTAATAGTGTGTGAGGATCTCTAATTTTATTTTTCGTGCATGTGATTTATGCGACAGAATCTCGAAAGGCTCTGTATTGTGCCAAATCTACCGGATCAGCAAAGACGAGAATCGAAAAATCCATTGTAGCATCTCGGGCGGCTGCGCGCGGTAAAAAACTTTAAACGCCATCTTTACGAATCATGATGAAATCGTTACTGTTTTTGTACGAATTTTTCAGCTCTCTCGTTGCCAATGTCCACAGGTCTGCAGAAGTCTTGCCGAAAGAAAAACAAATTCGGTAAAGGTTTGCTTTTCTGTTTGTGTTCTAGTCTTTAGAAACGCTGAAACAGTTTTAGGTAGGTACTAAGGTATTGCATAGCTCTGTATAGCTATAACTTTACTGTTTACACTTGTTACTGAATAATTTCCTCTGCAGCTTCGTACGGAATTAGGTAGCTTCAATTTACTTCGATGTTTTGAAAACTGCAAAACAATCTGGTATGAAAACATGTGACCTTATTGTCTCGTTGCTTGCGCAGATGACCATGACTCAGATGTGCGGTTCAAGAAACTGGACGCACAATTAAATATGTTCCCATCAAGACAGTCAGAAAGGCGTATCAGCAAGCTTTTGTTAGACAATCAAGCGCTTGATGGTGCGTATCCGTATTACTGTAGTTCCAAATCGTTACATTGACGAAGCTCTAACTGCATGATAATAATGTATTTTATGGGCGTTTTTATATTAAAATTTCTTCTCTAGAAACTTTGGGAATTGGGATCGGCGACGACGCAAATCAACGGCGCGCCTGTATGTACTTTTCCGAAAACAAAGTTCGATGGGCATTTCATTTGTCACAACCAACTTACTGTATCTATTATGTGAACTGTTGCACTGCAGGGCACCGTCCACGCTCGAAAGCCAAGGAAATACTTGGTCATCGCGTCGCACACTGCAGGCTCTTTTTCTTGGTAATGTGTTCATTTTCTCTCTTAGACTCGTAGAGTTGTATTCTGCTTTTTGAGCGAGTTTTCTTTCTGAAATCGTACTCATCGTTCTTTGTGAATGTGCTTTATCATAACTCCCATGCTTGGCTGCAGTAGTTGCATGTGGAAAACTTTAACGGTGTTCTAATAGTATTGCCCTTGCAGTACTTACAAGTTACAACTGTTAGTATGTTATAGGTCCGACAACCTGCTGGTAACAATGAGTGGTTAGAAGAGGGGCAAGTCGATGAAGCTTTGAAAGAAAAATATAAAGCGGCTAACCTGGAACCATGCGAAACTCTGGAAATGTCCAAGCGACAAAAACGAGAGAAAGAGGTTGAGCTCGAGTTATCTTGGACAAAGTACATGGAAGAATTTAACCAAAATAAATCGCGCATGTCTTAAATCACAGTAGTTAAGCTGGATTTAAGTTCGTGCTTTGATGACACGGTTATAACTTATAACCCCGATGCTCAACAGAAATATGTATGCATGGTTCCTGTGGTGGGAAATAGTGAATCTCACGTTTACGGTGATTTCGTAATTCTTATACTAGAGGTACTTACAAAGTTACAAGTTGTTGTTTCACTTAAATGGAAACAATAAATAATTATTTATAAAACGATAACGATTTATTTTTCATTTTCGTTCACTTTTCTGTACATGATGTGAACTCAAGGCATTGCTGTTGTTAAACATACTGAATAAAGCTACCTGTTAAAACTAGTTATGGTTTGATTTCATGCAGCTTAATCACAGCCTTCGATAATATGCGGCAGATTTCCATTCATAAGGAAATAATAATTATGTAATTTCATAATGAAAAGCAGTTTCAACCAAAAAAGTTTATAACCCTTGACTCCTCGAGATGCCTTTCTATTAGTGCAACAGTAACTTTCCTGGGTTGCAGGTGTTGCACAATAACAGCTATCTGTTTAACAAAAACAGAGAATTCTTTCGTGAAACATGGATATATTAAATGCTACTCGTAGATTTGAAGATTTCGTCTTTATTGCCACCAAAATTCACAGAATCCGAAGGACAATAAAACACGGAAATGAGCGATCATTAATTTGTTATTATGATTGTATTGTACATAAGAGTAAGTATTTAAAGTATCAACTCCGTCCGCGCATCAGTAAGATATCGTGCTATCTGGGGAAGCTGTTGTTCTCGTCCAACGTTCGCTTACAAGCCACAATTTCTTTGCGAGATGCTCCTCGTTAGCCGCGGGCGAGTTGTCTCCAACAGTACACTTCACAATGTATTCTCCTGAGCAGTTATTCAGCTCCGGACTAAGTGCTGCGTACATAACGGGCTGAGCAGCTCTCTGAGGTGTTTTCAAAAACAACCACATTACTGGTCTGAAAATAAATCTGGACACGGACTGCATCACAGGGAGATTTCTACTCAGTTGCGTAAAGGTCAGACCCGGATCGACTATGAAAACACCAGTGCCGGCATCCTGCAAGTTGCGCGCTAGCTGCTTTCCGAAGAGAACATTGGCCAGTTTACTGGCAGCATAGACATCGTTGGCGGAATAATCCTTGTCGGCGTTCAGATTTTCAAAATCGATGCTTCCTGACTTGTGCGTCACACAGCTGACCACCACAATACGACTTTCAACCGTCGCCCTCAATTTAGGGAGCAGTAAATTTGTCAACAAAAAATGTCCAAAATGATTTATCCCCATCTGCCGCTCCAGTCCATCGGCTGTTAATTTCCGTTCCGGGTCTTTCATTGTGGCGGCATTGTTAATTAGGTAATTGATTTTAGGTTCTTCCTTCACTATATCTGAAATAACATGATTACCAAACTGTTGGACAATCGAACGTCCATGTTAATTATGTCCATTCGTCAGAGAATAAACTGGCGAAAGCTTCAAAAATGGTATACTATACTCCTAGGCTGTGCCTTCGCAGCAGAAAATACGTTGTAAACAAACATCTTCAAGATACGAGAATATCTGCGTAGCGAAATTAAAGCCAAATAATACCTAATATATACTAATAACAATGTGTATTTTTAAAACAAAGCATTGTAGTCTAGTGATGGAATATGGGAAATGGATAAGCCGTCATAAGGCTAACATACGCGCATCGTGTTAGCGATGACACTGTAAGGTCGGTAAATCGTCTTCAACGACTTTTACACTTCGCGCCTTTATCCTGTAAGTGTACCTCACCAGTATCAATTCTGATCGATCATTGAAATAATATGAAAAGCAGAAAGCATTAGATTTGTTACTTCAAGCATTCATATTTATACATATAAATATGATATCTATAGGTAAGATCATCTATTTATTTTACAGCGTAGCGACCCACCTGCGAATGCTCGAATTGACGCAAAAGATGCCAAGTCTAAACTTTCGCATTTGACATTCGTCCGCATAGGTTTTCCCGAAGAGTCTCTCATTTTCGCTAAAACAGGTCGCGCAGCGGTGATAACGTCGCGTCTGGCTTTCTTACAGCGATCCATATCTCTGCATGCCATAATCACTCGAGCTCCTCGCTTTGCGAACTCCGTTGCCGTCGCTTTGCCTATTCCCGTATTGGCTCCTAAACGAAACCAGATACGCATTTGCAAAACAAGGCATACACTTACCAAAGCCTGATAAACCCAGGAGTATAACACAGCGTATAATCTAACTGTAACAGCCGCACCCGTTATGATCACAGTCCTCCCAGATAAATTCTCTGCGCCTTTGTAGAGGCATCCTTGTAAAATTTCTTTGAAAATAACAGTTCCACCGACAAGTGTGCCGATTGCACTGGAGTATATCAACCATTTGCGGCTCATCGCTCAGTGCTCAGTCTCACCTCCGAGTCACCTATAATAGTTCTGATTAATTATTGCAATAGTTGCAAAGTTGACAAAATTGGTACGGTAATAGTGCGAAAGTTTACCTGTGGGGGTGGCTGTAAGTCTGTAACCATAAAAATTGTTACGTTAACGGTTAACAACTAATCATTAACTTTTTCCAATCAGTGTGGTTTTTAGTTCAGAAAATATTATTGATTAACAAGGAAAACTGAAGCATCAGCTGCATCACACAGCATCAACAAAACTGAAGCATTACACAGCAATGACAGCATCAACAAACAGCATATTATTAGCGAATTTTAGATTTCACAAAACAAGTTACGTGCAGTTCGACGTTCGGATAGAAGTTGGCGTTACGGGTTGATTTACGTCCGTTCGCGACGTAAGGCGCCGTAACCCAACGTCGTTGGCTGACGCGTAAAAACTATCTGCCTTACGTGGAACTGTGCAACGGCTCAGCCATATGGCTGAGCAATAAGCCAGCGTATGCTGCCTGTGGATCTTTTTTGTGTGCTCTAACCGCCTCCCCGAGAGCAGGTTGGTCACGCTCTCGGCACTCTCGATTCGATTTATTTTTCAGCTGTACGTCACTGCAAGTGTGCATCCGTACAAGCATTTTAAACGATTTTCAGTCTGCAAACGTACTGTTTATGTGACGCGGTAGTTTCTAGTGGACGGAGCCTAAACCATGTGAAATCTAAAATTCCCTATTAACTTTAGTTACTACGGGTAGTACGTAACAATGTTACGCATGCGCCGGCGTTTTGTTGTTTTCCCAGTTTCCTGCTTTCGTGATTGAGCCGCCTATGAAAACGTACGTGGTGCATAACTTTTGAACTTTATCTACCTTCGAACTTTCGAGTTCAAAACTTACTGCTTCCAGATATCTTCCAGTTCTATGAATCTACTCAGTCTAGTGAGATTGCACGTGCACTGGAATTCTGGAATTTATAAGTACAGTACTGCACATTCCGCGATGATGTATCCGTGCTATTAAACATCGAAGTTGTCTGCGAGTACGTGCTACGCACACTGACCAGTGAGAAACCTTTCAAGTATCAACCTCCTCCAAGTGTAGACTACACCATGGTCTGTAGTGTGGTGTGCTAGGAAGCTACCTCATTCAGTTGACTCATCCGATCAACTTTCAATTTTAATAAAAATTAATTGATTTTCCCAGTTAGAACTTTGAAGTGATGTTACTGTTGCTCCTATTTTAATTCGCTTGTGTCCGGAGTTCACGTGACAGCATGGAGTAAAAGTGTTTTCGCGATTTGTTGGGCTGCGAGCTTTAGTGGCATTGTGTTTTGCGGAAAAATAAGAACCTTTTAATTTCTGTTTCGTTTAAAGGTTTGATGGTATTAGAAGTTTTAGAACCTGTCTTAAGAATTAAGATTTTGGACTGTTAGTTGGTTTCTTGGTATCAAAAACTGCAAGGAAACTGGGAAAGGGATTACCGTAAGTGCAAAAGAAACTCTTAACTGCAGAATTAAAAGTAACCTGTACAGCAGTACATTGTAGTGATTGTACTCCCCGAATCGAAGATTCTAAAGAATGTTTTATGTGACAGGGGAATGTGAATGACTTGACTGTAAATTTTTTAAGTACTGTATTTACCTATTGCTGTACATACCTCGTACCTACATATCTATAGTTAAGTATTACTGTATTAGTGAATACTAATACGAGGTAGTGATTTTTAGGATGAATACTCACTGTCCTTTCGTGTTTCATGTTGAAGAACCAGAAAGTTGACATTGTCATGTTATTTTGCAGGCACAGGTTACTGACAGGCTACAATAACAAATGGCAGCTTTGGCGAATTTACCTGCGTGCCCGGATAATTTAAAACCCATGCTGCACTACATCAAAGCAGCTGTGGAGCACGACAACCGCGATCCTGTTGTAGCCTACTGGTTGCGCTATCATGCTGTGCAGCTGGGCATTCGTATCGACAGCAAAAGTAAACCAGCCAGCTTGTTTATATCCGGTGTGCTGAACCATCTGGAAAGCACTAAGAAATCTCAGAAAGGTAATGAAGCCATCACTAATGACATGGTAGCTCAGGCGCACATCGAAAACTACGCGCTAAAGCTGTTTAGTTGGGCGGATGCACAGGACCGCGCTGGACATTTTGACAAAAATGTTATCAAGGCGTTTTACACTGCCGGGTTATTGTTTGATGTGCTGGCGGTTTGGGGAGAAGTAAGTGATGATGTCGCTCGTCAGCAGAAGTATGCGAAATGGAAAGCCGCTTATATTCATAATTGTCTGAAAAACGGGGAAGTCCCCGTTCCCGGACCGTTGGCTGAAGGCGGTGACGGGGAAGCGAACGAAGATCCTGGTTCCATTAATGTTAATGTGCCGTCATCACAAATCCCGGGTCAGAATGTCCCATCGTTTTCCACTGGAGGAAGCATGCCATCCCCGGAGAAGCCATCTTTCCCGCCTGGTCCGACATATGGCAGTGATTTCGGGAATTCCGCTAATCCCAGTACGTTCCGAACGGATTTTCCGCCTGCTAAACCACCTAGCACATTGCCGGTTGCTCCTCCAAGAGCGTCTGTTCAGACACCATCACCTTCTGCTGAACGAAGAGGCCATGTATCAGTGGTAACTAACCCAGCGGGAATTCCGTTATCTTCAGACGACATAGCTCGAGCGCAGAAAAACATGAAACATGCTGGAAGTGCATTGCAGTTCGACGATGCGGCCACTGCTATCGACTTACTGGAGAGAACGCTGCGATTACTGAAAACGGGACGGGAAGAGTGATGGACTGATTTTATCCGGACACGGGACGGCTTTTATTTTGTTAGTTTGCCGAGTTCATAACCGCATTAGCTTTCTTGGGTTATTTGCATGGGCTCGGGCCGTTCGGCATGATTTTCTGTTATGTAATTTGGTTAAGTATTAATATACGTACATAGTAGATTCATTAGATTGGTATTCTGTGTCACTGTGTCGGCTAATGGCTGTCAAGCGTGCCATTAGTTTTAAACAACTATTTGCCGCCGATTCGTATGTTCCATTTTTATCGTCTACTGTCTTGTAATCCACCTTCCAAATCAACCAGAAATTGCTTGTGCAGATATTGCGTTTTTCAACGCAAAAAGATTCTGAAACTTTTAGAGAGTACGCGTATGCGGTGTGCGCTGACTCGTTGATTCGGTTAAGTAATACTTGCTAATAGCATTAGCATTTTTTAAGTACTTTTTACCAGTTATGACTTTATAATAGGTAATTAATTATGATTTAATTGTACTGATGACCATGGTCCATGATGTGCTGATGTCAATAAACAATAATTGGTTTTAATATTAAGTGAATAATTGTCCAACTCAATGTTCATGCTAGAATAGCAGCCAACCTTCTAGCGTTGAGTAACTGCTATTACAGTACTTACCAGACCTGGGCAGTTATAACTTAACTCATAACTTAACGCGAGTTATTTTCGAGTTATCGAGTTTTAACGTAACTCTGGAGCGTAACTCGCTAGGACGAAAACTTAACTCTAGCGTAACTCGAAAACATTTTAACGCAACGTAACTGTAGCGTAACTCTGTGGTTTCAAGTTACTAATAAAATTATTAACTTAAAAGTATAGAAAATCTTAAAATGAAAGTTATATTTTTCGACTTGGGTCGCACTGAGTTTCGATACTTCTACAAGCAGGCACGCACAAAACAGCTCCTACTGCTAGTACACCACGACCGCCATAGGCATTACTGACGTCTGTGCGGCCACTGCGATGTATGGCGATGCGATATCAGCGGCGCCCACTAGTACATTGTGTTCCAGTAGAGTCACTCAGGTCAGCTACGAAAAAATATACTTATGTGCGCCAAGTTAGTTGTGCCAAGTGTGCTGTTTACCGGGTAGCCGCTCCAGGTTCAGGATTTTTCGAAAGCCTTCAGTATCGTTCAGTCTGTTCAGCTTATAGCATAAAAAACGCAGAAGAAAATCTTATGGAAAACAAAACGTTTGCAAGTAAAAACATTCCGAAGAAACGAGATCTCAAAAATAATATGATTTGTTTTTTAAATAAATTGATTGCACTTAGCACACAAGCGTATGGCAAACTGTCCGCAAAACAAACAGGAATATGCTAAACGGAAAAGCGGAAAAGCTTTGATATTATTTTCGTTTCTCCTTAAACTTTTTACTTACAAGCTTTCTACTTTCCACAATAAAAAACTTTTCTGCATTTTTTAGAAATAGTGTGAACAGACTGAATGTAAGTGAAGACTTTCTTAGAGGGAGATATGTACATACTTCAAGTGAATCAAGTACTAGTGTTACTTAATACAGTGAAAAAATTTTGCGTAAAATACTCGTATGCAAAGTGCAAACAGTGAAGAGAAAAGCAAACTTTTCAAATCTGAGACAGCACTTGTGGGTGGCATCCACTAACGACAACTTCTGAATTCTGAAAATCAGCTATTTTGCAAAGTTAATAACGATGTGTGTTTCAATCTGGTAATGTACGTAATACCGGTAAGAGATAACTTGAAAATTATTAATAAAGTAAAAATTTTTATTGTAGCGTAACTCGCGTTATAGCTCATAACTCCAGTTAAATTGAATAGCGTAACTCGTAACGTAACTCGCGTGCTGCAGTGAACTCGTAACTATAACTATGGGTGAAATTTCCATAACTGCCCAGGTCTGGTACTTACTATTGTAGGTAGTCCTCAGACGGCTTCCCCGTTTACCCGTATTAATTTTTTTGCGCATACGGTACTGTATATGTGCACTACACTGTTGTTTTGTGAACGGATTTCATACTGGATTTTTCCCAAGAAGCCTACTTGAGGAGAAAAATCGAAAAAGGTCGAGGTAATTTAAATTATCTAAAATATATAAGTATACGTATTTGGCCTTTTATTGCAGTTGTTGGTAGGAATCCGGAATGGAAAAAGGTATGTGATATTGTGAACGCACTGTACAGTAAATCTAAAAGCAGCGATTGCTGTAACCATGATTCGATAGTTTAGACACTGTCTCCTGATTGTCAGCTTTCGTTTATAGAATTTAATCAAATCCAGCATCAAGATCGAAAGGATTGACATATTTTACGATTTACGGCTCGAGGATCAAATCTGAAAGTTGTGGAGTACGTTGGAAACCAGCCCCCCTTCCCCCCTGAAGCGAGTCTGATAAAAATAAGTCTTGCAGTCTTACTGCTACATTTATCGGAACTTCGGTCGCTCACCTCCTTATCGTGGTGGTTTAATTCGCTGCATTCTTCGGATCGTCTACAACATGTTGAGAATTTCGTCTCGTCCTTTGGATAGCTCCACCGTACCTGAGCGCAGCACGATGGTGAACCCTAAGAAGGACGATTTATCCTTCTTGCAGAAGCTGCGATGGATGTATTTTCAGTGGACGCTGGTGACATGCACATACATGCTTGACCCTTGGGAGAGAAGAATTGCCGATGTGGTTTTCATCGGGATATTCTCCATGATCGCTTACGCCTTTGCCGCCTATTTTCCGGCATATGGACTACATATGTGGGATTTATTCCGTTCATATTTGAACCCACAAGAGGTCTCTCAGTCCTGATGCTGAAGTCAGACATGATAAGGTACAAAAGATAAACTACTTTCCGGGAAGCATGATTGAAGCAAATTAACGTAGATTAATTCGGATATGAAACGAGATGATTCTGTTTGTTACCGCTGATCACAAAGATATGTTGATTGGTTTTCTTAATGCTCTTGATATTCTTATTTTATTCTGCTCGTAGTTGTAGCCTACTCAAGAGGTGACAAATTACACTCATTACAGTATGGGTACTGTTGCAAAATAAGCATGAAATTTATCATTCAGTCGTTCTTAAATGAATAGGTATTTACGTATTCGGTATTCATATGTTTATATCTATACTTACGGTAAAGTATTCGGTATTAATTCTTACTGTACGAATAGATGGAGATACTGACTGTGAGTAGCATTTTCGAACAACTTCTGCAGTTCTGCTAGATTTTGTTTCCGCTTGAAACTACAGCTTTATGTTTCATTAATAGGTGTCTCTCTTCAGCAAGACCCGGCAAATACGAGTACGACAGCGATAGATTTTGTGGAACAGTGTTTTCATCTACCGGCACTTAAAAATCTGAGAATTGTAATAGTTTGTACATCTTGTTATCAGATTTTACTTGAGTTTAGATGTTTCCTAGTTTTATTCTTTATGATCAGTAAACGTTTATCGATTTCGTGCTTTATGATCAGTTCCTAGAAATTTGACATTTTCCTGATTTTGATGGTGATATGCCGTATTGTATAACCAGTGTCATAATTTTAAAAAAAACTAAGCTACGCAGCACTACTGCAGCCTTGTGATCCATCGAAATAATCATATAGCATTATCTGACCGTTGTTGCGTTACTGGTCTTTTACGCCAGTGTTCTTAATTTGCTGGTTGTAGTTCATATTTTACCAAAAGATTTTGGATGTAAGACAAGAGTTACTAGATTTAGCTCTCTTGACTATGCACTGCATTAAGATTTGTTTACATTTTATTATAAAAATCTAGCCATTAGTTGTTCGTACTAAAAATATTTACGTGCAACGCGCATAGTAAATACGTTAAATTTCTGAGCCGAACAAACTACAACTGCTACGGTACTTAGTACTGTTACTGTTAAGAGGATTGGTTGCCAGCTCCTTACCTTTTGTTTGACCTGTTTGAATTGCTATCTGAGTAGAAAAATATGTGTTTGAATATGAACTAGCTTCTCCATAACTAATCAGAAGAGTACTGCAGGAACTGGGAGGCGAAAAAAAGCATTATTCTTTTATTAAAAGTTGGTGAATAACAGCTGTACTCGTACATCAAATATCTATATCTATGTGTGCAACACTGCATTCAGACTCTGTATTGAAGTAAGTATTGTACTTTGATTTATCGTTTTTTTTGAAAATTAAGTATTTTAAGTTGGACCTTAAGTAACGAAGGTCGTAAAGGTCAAAGGTGGATACTACTAGTATACATTCCAGTGTGCAGCTGTTTGTTGGTAGTTTTTGGTTTGAATTCAGGTGCTTTTTACATAACATTATTCATTGGTTTGGAACTTATAACTTATATTAAGTTTTGTAGTATAGAAATGACAGATCAATGGAATTACTTGAAATTTCAGGACTTATGTATACTGCATAGTTAGAGGCTCTAAAAGGCGTTACTTAATGCAACAATTACAGCGACCGTGAATTTATTTTCCTGACAGCTTCACGTGTTCATTTAAACTGGGAATCTGAAGAAAATCTTGGAATATTTGTAGATTATGATTATGTAACTTCTTCAATCAGTTTCTTTGACTGCAAGAAAGTTCTGAAAGGTTATTTGAAATATGCGTTTGGAGGATGCCAGTCTCTTTCAGCTCTGCGACAACGGAACGTGGTTTTCAGGAAAGGAAATGCCTGATATGCGTCATTATTGGTCAGTGGAAAGCGTTTCGTTCCAGAATGTTTGGTGTTTTCATTAAATCTGTAAGCCAACAACAAGGACAGTCGCAACGGCATTAGTGCCGCATCACCAGTTTGCAGAAATCATAACCTCAAAACTGGTACATGGTTTTAAAATTCTGGTAATGTTTCTGTGTTTTCTGGCGTGTAAAATCAGTAAATCGGAAACCATTGGCTGATTTCGAAGGCAGTGGCACGAATGCCTGAGGGCGGTAAGTTCGTACGCATGCCAAAGTGAAGTTTCCAAGATGGCCCTTCCACCCAAGCCGAGTGTTACTCACAGCCGGATGAAATATACTGCATATTTTTAAGCAACCGGAAGCTGCAGGCTGCGCTCGGTGATTGGTAGAATGAAACGCGGATGGGGTGGGACCATTTAGCAGTTTTGAAACCCTAGATGCGCTGACATCCAGCAAAAACGCCGCACACGCGATCAGTTTTCAAGGTGCCAAAAGCAAGTCAGCTGTAGTCTAGCGGAAGTCAGTAGACCGACGAATTCCCTTTGCATAGATCGCACATTTTCTTGAGGATCCTGTTATCTTTTAGCGTTTTCCTTTCCCAGCGAGTCGTACTAGAAGTCGGTAAGTGTACAGCAGATTTGGAGGGCCGTTGAGCGCATTGAAGCCTCCCTAAATCAGATGAAATCGTAGAAAGGGATTTTTTCCTGTCGCCCTTTGACTTCTTTTAGGTACTGTAACTATTAGTATCTTTGTATCCACACTGCAGCCCGGAGATGGGCGATATATTAACGAAAGTGTGCGTATCTGAAATATATTATAGTCTCACAACAAATGACAGCGAATTACTTTTGCTCGATGAATGATGAAAGATTTTCTAAAAAATAACACAGAGGATTGAACTCATAATTCTGCATGCTCCCTTTCCCCGTGTCGTATCTGTGCTGATCAAGCAGTTTGGGATGACGTGCCAACTTCAAGATCGGATGTTGTCATGGATCGCCCTTTTACGCTATGCATGAGCAGCGGTGGTATATAAAGGAGCAGCGAATAGTAGACAAATGCATGAAGAACTGGAATAGCGCCTTAATGTGATTTCTCATTCTGATAGTACTGTAAATTTCTACTGCAGTTTTCTGTATGTAACAACCGTGAATTATATTATTGGTATTAAAAATCTGTTCGACATCGCACTGATGAAATAAGTAATTCAATCCATACCTCTCTTAGAATTAAATTTTGTTTTGACTGTTGTATTACGTACCTCATTCGTCGCTTTGCCCGACCTCAGGATACTGTCTCGGATTTTTTACAAAATGGCCAATGTTAGTGTTTCTGGTTTTGTTTAAGAGATTCTCAAATTTTCTTAACAGTGGTGTTTTTTAAGAACATACCGCGGTTCTGATTAACCATTGAGTTCGGCAATATTGTGTTCACAGTTTTATTGTTTGGCGGTAAAACGTAGTTGTGAATTTTGTTCTTACAGAGAATGTCGGTTCCACAATATCTTACGGAAGCGCAAAAGAAAGAGCTGGCTGACATCGCCAACCGTATTGTCGCCCAGGGCAAGGGAATTCTCGCTGCTGACGAAAGCACTGGTAAGGTCACGCGCCGTGCGTCCACCAGGAAGTCGAGTGTCGTGTTGGTCCAGCTTTTCAACAGTTGATGGTGTAAATTGGTGTTGTAACATGTTGCAGAATTCTGCTCAGTAGGCTTCTATAATTCTATTAGTCGCAAAAGTATAAGTAAATTACTGCTATAGATATTCTTGTAATTAAAGGAGTTTCGAAATTTTATATTTTCTTGAATTTGAGCGTGTATTTTGCTGCAGTATTGGTAAGCATATTACTTTTCATTACAGTACTATACCTGATGGGTTTTGTCGGTGCTCCGTTTTATCTATCACCGGTTGTCATTTCGTACCATTATCTTCACGTTCTGCTAATCAGTTCACTGATACTTAGTTTGTAGAATTTATTTAATTGAGTTCATATTTCTTTATGTAGGCAGCATCGCAAAACGTCTGGCATCGATCAATGTGGAGAACACCGAGGAGAACCGGCGCATGTACCGTCAGTGCCTGTTCACCGCTGGAGATGCCAATCAGCTGTCTCAGAATTTGGGTGGTGTGATTCTGTTCCATGAAACTATGTACCAGAAGGCTGATGATGGACGCACTTTTGTGCAAGTCCTTAAGGATGCTGGAATCATCGTCGGCATCAAGGTTGACAAAGGTGTGGTACCGTTGGCTGGAACGGAAGGAGAAACAACCACTCAGGGTAAGTATCTATTTCTGTATTGACGTAAAACGTTTTCTCAGGCAGGTGTCAATTTAGAATGAATTTCGTTTTACTACTTCATTAGTTATGTTCGTAATAATGCTTACAGTGTACACAGTCGTTTCTGAAAATTTGCAAGATTTACTTTGGTTTGTTTGTTTGAACTTCATGTTGCTTGCGCAGGTCTGGACGGTTTGGCCGAGCGATGCGCACAGTATAAAAAGGACGGGGCTGATTTCGCCAAATGGCGCTGCGTCTTGCAAATTGGACCCCGTACTCCATCGGCGCTGTCCATCATGGAGAACTGCAATGTGCTCGCGCGTTATGCCAGCATTTGCCAACAGAACGGTTTGGTCCCTATCGTCGAGCCGGAAGTTTTGCCAGATGGCGATCATGATCTGGAACGCGCCCAATATATCACTGAGCAGGTACTGTACTTAATCTACGTGTCATGTCATTCGTATGGTTGTCTTGGCGAAATTTGCTTAGAGACTTTGATAAAACCAAAAGATATCAGCGATGCAGTTATGTATAAGTATTATAATAAAATTAATGTGTGCAGTACTGTGTACGCATGATTGATGAGAAAGCCGTCGTGTAATCACAGAAGTTTGCTGCCGTTCTGTGGCTTTGGTCTGTGATTTCGCGTATTTTCTAGGAACATTTCTACTCATAGTGACCGTTAAATATGCTGTATGTGGCATGTTACTGATCTGTTTGCCTTTTACTGTAGGTGCTTGCAGCCCAATACAAAGCTCTCGCAGACCACCACGTTTTCTTGGAAGGCACTTTGCTGAAGCCCAACATGGTCACCGCTGGACAGCAGTGCCCGAAGAAGTATTCGGCCCAGGAAATTGGACGTGCCACTGTGACAGCTCTCAACCGTACTGTTCCGGCTGCTGTTCCCGGTAAAAAGAAGAAATGAAAGTTTTTGTTTACTTTAGTTTCCAGAAATCTGATGGGAAGTTTTGCAGGTGTTGTATTTCTCTCTGGTGGACAGTCTGAAGAGGAAGCGACGGTCAATCTTAACGCCATCAATACCTATCAGGGCAAAAAGCCGTGGAAGCTGACCTTCTCATTCGGTCGAGCTCTGCAGGCATCTGTTCTCAAAACTTGGGCTGGCAAGAAAGAAAACTACAAACAGGCTCAGGAAGAACTGGTTAAGCGCGCCAAGGTCAGTATCGACTGTCTTCTTACTTTACTGTTGCTTGAAACAGTCTTTTCAAAAGACATATATTAAAGGTGGATCTCTTTGCAGGCTAATGGACTTGCCTGCCAGGGCCAGTACCAAGGTGGTGAAGCGGGGGCAAATGCTGCTGAATCGCTGTATGTTGAAAAGCATGCTTATTAAACGCTTGTCTCACGATTTAGTTTCTTAATTTGGTGATGAAAACGCTATCAAAATTGCACTGCTGGCTTTCGACACTTTGTGGTCAAGTTCCGGTTCTAAATACAGGACGGTTTTGGTTTTTGTCAATTTTAACTGTGGTTTTGCAGTTTTCCGTGTTTCGTTTTGGGCTGTTTTCTTCCTGTTTAAATTAAGATGCTTTTGCGATAATGATTATTGCGCTTCCCAGAGTCTGAAATCAATTAAAGCAGCGTCGTTAGTAATTCAACATTGACATCTTTGTGTAGAATCGTCTGCAATTTACTCGCAATTCGGAGTTCGCAAAACGTGTAGAAACAGTTTAACACTACGAGTACTCTGTACTACTGGAGCAGTACTGGAGTACGAGTAGTGCTCGTTAGCGGTTTACGATGCTTCTTGTGAAAACAATCTAGGGAGGCTGATGGGATCAATAAAAATGTGTTAATTAAAAAAGACAATATTTACAATTACAAAATACGATGCAAAGGCATCCGTCAGTTTCACTGCGATGCGCTTTCTTTTTCCATAACGGTTTCATAGGATCGCATTAAGTCATCATCGATAGGGATATCCATTTCCGACATCTCACAATCATTAAAATTTTCCCGGGCAAGAGTCATGGAAAAATTCCCATCTGCATCTGGCGCGGATGAACGGCGGGAAAAAACCGGTGGTTTGTCTTTTACACTTTCCGGATGCAAGAGTCGCCGGCTCTCTTCGAAATACTGATTCGGATGTTCAATGGTCGGCATACCCAAGACCGGCTTATCGTGTTTGGCATGAAACAATTCAAAATAGCGGGTACACGCATGTTGGTAATGGTTCTGCACTTTCAGGTCCATTATCTGCTTCGCTTCGTCACTGTTCATACCGTACGTCGTCAACTTTTGCCGGAGCATCCCTTCACTAAAATGCTTGAAAGGACAGCCATGATGCTCGCCCTGACCTGGAGGATTCTGCGTAATAATCTTCATGCACGATGGAGGGTTGTAATTCGCACGGCGGCCTTCTCGCCCATACGAATGGCGCACACCATAATCCATGTTCTTCAACTGACTTTCATTCAAACCATGCCGAGAAAACTCCAGTCGGGTCAACTTGATGGTGTCATCCATTGGAAGGCCGATACCTTTCAAAAACAGCCAGTACTGAAGGCGCGCCCAGTGTCTCAAATGATGATCGCGCCGGAAATTTTCGTGCATATGGCGCGCACAAACGGGAAATGATTCCACGGCCAACTGGTTCAAGTTGTCCAAATTTATGCCGAAATCGGTTTCATTCACACTGCAATCGACAAAACCTTAAGATGCTGTAGAAACTGGTATCAGACGCCCACTGTCCAATACATACTTGGCCTACAGATCTTCAATAGTCCACGAAAAAGTCGTATAAATATATATACTGTATCAAGGAAATATGAAGACATCTAAAACGTGATCGGCCGGCACGATCGAACAAGTGCCGAACAGAAGCAAATTACAGTGTCTTCTATGAAATTATCACGATGAATGTGCGAGTATTCCAAATGTAAATTCATAATCAAATTTCATGAAAAGTTAAGGTAACTGAAACATTACAAGAAATTGGCAGACAGGCAAATTTTGTTCCTTTGCACAAAACTTCTAATGAAATATCGGAGCAAATGTATTCAAAAAGACAACACCTCGTAAATACTGCCTCGGAATCGTTATTTTCTTGTGAAAACTAGCACAGAAAACACCTAGTACTTGCAAAAAACTTTACCTGTAATCTTTTCCCGAGTAACCGGTCACCAGTCTAGCAAAAAGCGGAAACAACCGCGTGTTCTCCTGCGTTTCCGTCATAATGCGCACCAATTTGGCCATTTGGTGTGACAAGTGCTCCCGAAATCGAGCCGCAATAACATCAACCAAGTGTTTACGCGGAACATACGCATATCCCTGATTTACGAAGACATGACGTTGTCTGACTTGATTCAGACTTTCCACCCAATCCATCTTGTAGAATTCCGACTCAGTCTGTCCATTGAAAGTGGAACCCTGCAATATATCTCGCAGGTTTTTCCACTCTTCGTCCGGTAGGGCGGTGTATCCCAGTGCATTGTCACTAATAAATCGACTCAGAGCTGGTGCAGTTTCCAAGCCCAACCGCAATCGAAACAGCTCGCTCTCCTGCTGTATAAACCAACGCCGCTGGTCCTAAAAATCACAATAATTAATTATGAAATAAAATTGTGGAATATGCGAAAAGTACGCAGCAAGATTTGGACTCCGTAGCTGGCGAAGAGGAAAGATTTTTATTTTATGAAAAAACGCAAGGTAAATAAAATATTTTGTGAAAAGTAAGTTACTGTAAGTTAGTAAGTACCTCGTTTCTGCTGAAAACCATCTGCAAAATGAAGTGAGATAACGCATCTCGCTGCCTCTCCTGAAGAACGATTTCCACAGAATCCTTGTTAGTCATACGTATATAGCGGTTTCTTAATTCTTTTGTAAGATCGTTGTTTATTTGCTCATAGTACTGCTGTGAAAATTTCCGACATTTGACGCCCACATTCTCAACAGCACGAAGAACTTTCAGTCGTTCCTGAGCGTACTCCTCGAAATCCTGAAGAGTAGTGATAGCTTCATAAGGGGGCTCCATGAAAAAATTGGTGTCGTAAGGAAGAACTTCCTCATCATAGACTGGATGTTTATTTCGGATAGCTTTTTTTGCTGATCCAATCTGCTCCATTGTAAAAGATACAACTTCTTTGATTATCGCTTATGAGTCTTGATTGATCGACAGTGGCCACCGTTGCTCACACAATTAGGTTATGGGTTTCAGGCTTCAGCAGAGTCACATTTTTCAAAATGAAAGGCTCAAAACTTCAAAGTGAAATGATCAATTAAAAAATGCAAGGCTAATCGCTAACTTAAACAATCAAATCTCAAAATTACCTAAACGCTAAAGCTTCGAAATCACTGTAAAAGGAGTACTTACACATTAATAAAGTTAAAAGTTATAAAATACAGTATAACATTGGTTGGTCTTTTATGAAGAACTGCTGTCGGCTGTCCCGCTTTATTCATTTAAGGGGTAATCGTGGCGAGACGAAGTGCACCACCCAGTGTTCAGTTTTTGCTACCCCCACAGTTTTAGTTTAACTTTTCTCAGCGCAATTGCCCCTAAATGTGCAGTAAGCAAAGCTATTCCAGTGTACAAGTACAACGACAGGATCAGGATTCAAGAGCTTCTGATTTTATTCCAGTAAGTTTTGTCAAAGAACCCAGAGAAGAGTGGACAATGTTTATGCATGTACTAATCACTGATGTATACAAATTATAATAATACAATACAGATTTAGCCTGTAAACACAACAGAGAACGATAACCAGTTACAGTATCATTCTCTGTGCCACTACGGCCTCGTCCCGAATTCGAAGCGAATCTTGTTTCGATACAGCAACTCCACCTCGCGAGGTGGCTTCGCGTACCGTATCTGTAGGCGTGGCCACTGCATACAGTCACCTCGTGCGGTTGAGCAACCGTCCCAAAGCTACATTCGCTTTGAATTGGAGACGCACCCTACGAGTATCGTTGCAGTCTTGCACTGGACACATCCCTTCAGACACAATGACACACAGATCATTTTCAGCGCTTCTCCAGTGTACGCAGTTGCTTCCGTTTCATTCTTCTTATCTTGGCAGTGTTCTTAATGGGTTGAACAATTTCAGCGCGTCGTGCATTTTCTTCTTCTCGTTTTTTTCTTTCTTCTATTCGTATCCTGGCTTCCTGCGCAACAAAAAATTTCAAACTACTGACAAATGACAATCATAATATTACTAGCAGACCCCGCGCAAATTGCGCGGAATAATTAATGCGATGGTCAAATCATAGCCTAGTGCAAAAATTAAAACTCGTGACTACAGTCTGCAGGTAAAGGGTAGGTTTTAGGGACGAAGCGTAAATGCTATAATATACCGAAGTCCGCAAAATTAATGACGATATCATCTAATGGAAAATATGCTTGTCTCCTTAACTGCAGAGATAACCTTAAACCTGAAATGCGAAATTTTCCCCAAAAGCGAATACTTTTTCTCATTAGTTTCTGACTTATTTCTTGATTTCCGAATCAGCAACCAATTACTTGCCTAAATTTTGTGCAGCTCCTGCGTATGCACTCTGTAATTTGTTAGAAGTTATTCTCCCTTCCTGCTTTTTTGCAATTCTGCGCTTTTCAAGCTGTAAAGTGTAAACTATCCAATAACAGTTTATTGACTGTACTTTAAATCCCCAGTTCGACCACTAACACCACTGGTGCCCGTCATATTATCCCAGCTGAACAACCAAATTGCTAAGAGAGTAATTGCTCTACTTGTTGCTGCTACTCCTTTTTACTACTGCTTGACCACAGGTAAAATAAATAAAGCCTTTCGTTGCGTTTCATTCCGCGCTTTAGCTCTCCTTCAAAATCGGCAACTGTTAAGCGGCGTTTCTGACATTCTTGCGGCTACGCGAGCTCTGCTCGCGCCGCAGCTCGGCGCCTTCCAATACCCTCTGCAGCGAACAGAAAAAATTATTTGTTCCTTGGCACTTATATTGAACTTAATTGAAGCATTCCAACTAATATCATGCAGTTCTTGCTACATCCAACTCCATCCACCCGTTTTTAAACCGAATATGATGTACCTTGTACAGATAAAAGCACTGTGTTACATATTAATCATTTATTTATTTATATAAATCAACCAATGTAGAACGTATCAATCGTTTTTTATTCCAGACCGCACGTACCATGCGGAGAAAACAGCTTGCTGTGCTTCGAAGGAAATCTTGAAGATTCCAAATTGCCCCACTTGCCTGTCTCAAATACTACGAGTACCTCAACTTTCTGTCGAAAACGACAGCAATTTTCGAAAAAATTGGTCTTCACAATTCCATCGCAACAAAGGCAACCGCGCCGCCGGGAAGGCTCTTTACAGTTTACAGTATAGTTAAGCGAAAACTAAATAAACCACTCCGGGCGTCAGCTACTTCAAAACAGACTTCAGAGCCGTCCCACAGTCGCAGAATCTCCTCCGCTATATTTGTCTTCTTTCTTTTTTTCGTTTTATTTTCTTTCTTAAAACCAAATTTTGAAGAGAAATATACAAACTTAGGACGATGGAGCATTATCTGTTATGGGACGTAAAATTGATCAAGCTGGCAGCTGCGCGAAACTGTCGAAAAAGCGCTCTTGAGACAGTGATGGGGTGGTCAGTTTAGCAGTGATGGGTTCTTAGGTTTTCCCATAGACTTAGTATATTAATGTTTGTGAACATTTTCTTTCAAACTTATTTTTTTCTTCGAAAACTGATTTGTGATGGCTAATGTACACTTTAAGGGCTATCGAATGATACATAGTCATGGCAGTTTCGATCAGTGCGTCGAGCTGACGGACTCAACAAAGATTAAGGCTTACGCGATTATTATATAGAGATTATTATTAGTATATATAGTTTATTTTGTCGTAAAATTAAAAGGACAATGCAAAAATTAAGCTTTAAAATTTTAAGCAGAAAAGGCGAGTAAAACGGCCTATAGTACAGTAGTAAATCTAGCGTATTCTTCGTATATAAAATGCTATTAGAATTCCTGCTATTTAACGATGAGTGCTTGCTTTCGTAACAGCGCTTTTTGCAGTATCATCACAATTCACGAATACTTAACAACATGGGCTCATTTCGGGTAATTTACGGCTATGCCTTACTTCTTTTTTTCTCTTTTTCTCCTCCTTGAATTGAGATTCCTGTTCTTTAACTAATTTTAAAGCCTGCTTCTTTTCATCTTGTCCTGCCATGAGGAACGCAAAGGCTTCACCTTATTCATGGAGGAATACCTGAAAAACATTTTCGTGTAAGATAAATCAGAACATCTGATCAATCACTTTAATAATTGGATGTTTGGTAAACAATTCAGTACTATTAATTTACAAATGGCTGTGCGTGCTTAGTTGCTAACATTGTAAGGCATCAATGCCGCATCATCTAAAAATAAACAGTAAATGATAAATCCGATGCACTAATATTATAAAATCTTATACTGTAAGTATAAGTATACAGTGAAGAAGGACTCTCGGCCAGAACTTAATTCCCATACCACCAAATTATTCCGGATTACTCATCCTAAGGACAGGAAACAAAATAACTACGGTTTAAACTTTAAATCACGGATTCACAGTTCACAGTCCACATCTTACCGGTTTTTTGCAGTTTTCCACGATCTTCCAGACTTCGGTTTTCCGCGAACTGAGCTAGCAGTATCATCATCCTCATCTACTAGCAATATATCTTCATCAGATTCTCCCATTTTTTCCTAAACCGTCCTACGGCTGATACCGAATTAAAAAATACTGAGCAAACGAATAACAGTGATCAGCTGATTTAGTGAGCGCAGATGATCACTAATTTTACAATCAGCTCGAATACCATACGGCACAGAATAAAAAAATTCAAAATTGAAATCGCTTCATGGCTTCAGTAATTTCGACTGATGGGGAGGGGGCAGTAGATTTCAACGCTGACTGATCCAGGAGGCGCGAGCTACCATAGTTACCTTACTACTGTCGTAAGCGCCGAGAAACGGTCAGTCGGTTTCCGGTCGCCGATGAGACCGAATTTGTAACTTAGCCGGTATCATAAGTTATTAACCATCAATATCATTATATCAATACAAAGTACAACAAAACTCAAATCTTAAAAAAAATTAATGGAGTTAACACTGTTAACTTGATTAATGAAATCGAAGTGCCATTTAATATGATTTAAGTAGTGTTGCTGGTCGTTTATAGGGTGCGCAAATGAGCTAACTATTCATAACTCGCTAGCTAAATTTTGGAACTGCAGCTGGAAAACGCCGGAAGGAGCGAAGCTGACCGACCCGTGAGCCGTGCCATCCCGAACCGAGGTCAATGTGGACGATAGTCGTGCTGCTGCTTTTGAGACTGTGGAGCACTCCTCATTTAAAAATCTGACGAGTTTTCGGATTTTCCATCTTTCGGGACCTTCTCAAAATACCTCAACCTTGCTGATATAATTTCCATCACAACGGTAAGTGAACTGGGGGATTCCGATTTTTTTAATTCGTTCATTAGCTTTAGATCAGTGTAACTTCACGCTGTAAAGCTAGGTTCGAGTAGTGATCGTAATCGAGCTATAAAGTATGATGCTGAAGTTCTTCCAATGTGCTGTATCGGCGAACTTTAACAGTGAAATGAGAAGTGCGCTGCGCCAACAGAATCTGGGATTTTGACTTTAATAGCTAAGTAGCAGTTTAATTTTGTTACAGATTTGCAGTCAGTTCACGCGGTAATAGGTTTTCTGCTCATTGCGCATTATGATCTCTGCTGGTTTTCTGCATTATGATCTCTGCTGGACTTCTTATAGTACAGCGCTAGAGCGTACGTATTTCATACTTTTTTGTGAAGACTGAAAGTTATTCAGCAACCAGCACTAATGATAAAAGGGCTTACAAAGCCAGTGACAGTTATAAGCTATCTATTGGCTCATAAAAATAGAAGTTTGACGTTTAAGGTTCCGCGTTTGTTTTTTACTTTGTAGTATCGAGTTTAATATCGGTGCACAAAGTGACTAAATGGTAAAGTAGGTAAACTTGAAATAGTTTTCATTTCCTGAATATAAGAGGATTTTTGTATTATAAAGCCTTAGTCTTTTCTGATACGCTGCTTTTGAAAAATTGCCCTGATTACTTGATCCGGCGCTGTATGTTTGAAGTTTTGTATGACGTTAGGTTGAGTGTAGTATCCTATCAACTCACAATTCTGGACTTCATCACCATGGAAGACTTGAGCGTGGAAGTGGTGGGTGCCAACGGAGTTCTCTATCGTGCCTCCGTTGTGGATATTCTTCCGAACGGGGTCCTGTTGTCCTATGAGAACAACTGGAAGCCGGACCAGATCGTCCCGTTCAGTGAAGTGTATCTTCCACTGAAAGCCCCCACTCCCAACATCCAGGCTGGCGAGGATGTCGAAGTGTTCTTTCGACCTTCAGAACAGGAGCCCAGCGGATGGTACCGCGCTCATGTCAAAATTGTCAAAGGCGAATTTCTTGTGGTCGACATTAAGATATCCGATGCGGAAGTGCGTCAAGAAATCGTTCCTAATGAGTCAGTGCGGCGCCTGCTCCCCCATCGTTCAGTCATCTCATCGAACAGCTTCAAGAAACTGCCCATCGAATTGCCAGAAGAGGTAGTGGATATCGCTAAGCGGCCTGAAACGTTGCGTGAATTCCAGGAACGAACGAAAGCCGGTGTGGTGCGATTTGACGACAAGCCCAACGCTAAAAGCCTTATTGTTATTTCCTCCAATGAAAATACACTGAAGCGCGCAAGTATGTTGGCTCCGTTGTTCTTTCGAAGCATGAAACAGAAACAAATGCTCATGAGCAAACGGGATGATACCGTGAAAAAGATGACAGATTATTCACGCCAACCGTCTACCGCCAAATTTGTGGAGGTCTTCACTGTCCCCATAGATCTCATGGGTTTGGCTATCGGAGCGGAAGGAAGTAATATCAAAACAGCACGCCGCATTAAGGATGTCTGGGTTGATTTGGACGATAGTACAGGTACGTTCACCGTGCGAGGCGAAACCGAAGAAGGGGTGAAAAAAGCCCGTGCCCTGTTGGAATTTTGCGAAGACGTCGTACAGATTCCAGCTCCTATGGTTGGAAAAGTTATCGGCAAGAATGGACATCTGATTCAAGAAATCGTAGATGGTTCAGGCGTCGTACGCGTTAAAGTGGAGGGCGAAAACGAACCAAACACAGCGCATCGCCTGGAGGGGCATATTCCGTTTGTGTTTGTCGGTTTGGCTGAAGCCATTGCCAACGCTCGCATGTTACTGGAATTTCATCTGACTCATCTGCGTGAACTGGAACAGCTGCGACAAGAATCCAGCGAATTAAACCAGCAGTTGCGATCGTTGAAAATGGTTCCCGGAGATGGAATGGGGCCACGTATAAATCATGGCCCATCGGATTACATGTCGGACAATGATTTGGGTATGATGTCAGGTCCTCGCGGGATGAATCGCGGTGGCTTTCGAGGTGGCCGGGGAGCGGGTCCTGGAGTTCCTATGGGACGCGGTGGTGGTGTGCCGGGACGCGGTGGTCGGGGCGGCGGGGCTCCTCGGAATCAAGGTCCACCACATGGCGAGTCGTTTAATGGCCAGGAAAGGGTAAACGGTTACGAAAATGATGGTGGTAATCGGTACGCCGACACTGATCGTACTCGAGGTGACGGACAACGTGGCGGTCGTGGCCGTCCAGGTGGACGCGGTCGTCGCGGTGGGGATGGGCGCGGAGGTGGGCGAGGTCGTGGCTCTGGTGAGTTTCAGGGTGGAGCCGGGAGTGGAGATGGCCGAAGGCGTGTCACCGATAACCAGAAAACAGTTTTTGAGGACGCTCCGGGTGATCGAGAGGAGGCAAATCTTCTGGCGACAACGATCAACATGCCGCTGAGACACAGAATTGGTGAACTGTCTCAGTGACTCGTTACCATCTGCAAGCGATAATACGGTATGAGCATTTATCGTTATTTTTTTTATTTTGTTTCAATAGAATACTGTCTTTATTTCAGGTTGCGCTTTAGAGTCGGTTTTTCATTTTTTCGTCGGTTCTCATATCATTCGGCGATCTTAACGGATGGATGTCTCAGCGTTTTTTGAAGCATCCACATTTGACTGAATTACTAGGATTGTGGCTTTTTCGCACTTAATCACATGGTTGTGAATTCATGATTTTTCCCAATTACCCACAAACTGACGAAACTCCCATTTACGTCTGGCAAAGAGTTTTCCATCATTGGACGACCACCAGCAGTTCCTGCATGGCAATACGAGAAAAACTAGATTGCTCGAATCTTCAAGAAAACTCAGTTCCTTTGGTTTATTTTAAAGATTGTGCGTGTCCATTTTGGAAGCTCTACGATGGTCTTGCTTATGCCGGCGTTTTCTGAAATTTGAACTTTCTTTATTACCAAAACTCTTCCACGAAGTGGATTCTTTGGTTTAATGTCTTGTTTAACGCTTTGCGATGCCAAAACCGTGTCCATAAGTTACCTTCTTTCGTCTCTGGCTGATGAATCCTTTGCTCTCTAGTCTGGGACTGTAAGAAGTTGGCTTTTTGAACAGTTTTCGAGATCTTTTCTGATTTTTGTTTTTGTATTATATTGGAAATAAATTATCATTGTGTTTCTTTTGGCATACGGATAACTTGGATGAAAGCTTTCAGTTGGATAAGTCGGCAACTTGAACTCCTTGGCCGGAAACTGGAAAGCATACGCGATCAGAACCCAAGCGGTTTTGTGACCTTCTGTGGCAATATTCTAGAAGTTCACATAAGATACAAGTGGTTCCTTCTTTTATGTTGTATCAGTTACTGCCAGTGAGGTACGTATAAACGTCAAAATTTTTGCGCCGTAACGGTATTGGCAAGAGAAAATTATTTGTGAACCGTATAATTATTTCTTCGTATTAGACTAACAGGTACTGCCGTAAAGTAAGTACTGTAATAGTTAGACTTCGGACATCTATCGTCTGACTATTGACTAACCACCCTCGGATGGCATTTTATCGCTTCAAAACCTCCACGTCATTTTTCTCCAGATACAGTACGGGACGCAATCCTCTGTGCAAACAGCAGACTGCAAAGAATTCATCGAAGTTCGTGTGCTTTTTTATCTTTTGTTTTCTCATCGTTTTCTCATCCTACGCTAAGATTTTTAGGCAGAGTGAGGCAGAAGAGTGATAATTTTTTACCGATCACGTTGGTACATTCAGAACTGAGTCGGTTCTTGAACCATTCGTGTTTCCTCATGGCATCGAAAGTTACGTTTAAGAT
Organism: Paramacrobiotus metropolitanus; assembly: GCF_019649055.1. Lineage (NCBI taxonomy): Eukaryota > Metazoa > Tardigrada > Eutardigrada > Parachela > Macrobiotidae > Paramacrobiotus > Paramacrobiotus metropolitanus. Next base: position 3,430,897 of record NW_026570225.1, on the reverse strand, counting down.
AACATTGACGTCCGATCCGAAATTGCCTTTCAAAGTGCTATCAGTTCCAGAAGAGACGCCATTTACGGCAGTAGTGAAATTTGCTGCGGAAGAATTCAAGGTGCCGCCTGCTACTAGCGCAGTTATTACTAATGATGGCATTGGAATTAACCCTGCTCAGAGCGCCGGGAACGTTTTTCTCAAGCATGGAAGTGATCTGCGCTTGATCCCCCGCGATCGCGTTGGACATTCCTGATGCATCACTATTTGGCGACACGACTCCGGGAAAAATGTTTTTATCGGGGAATGATAAGCAGAAAAGTTTTCATTATATTTCGTGTAGGCGTTCGCTGTAGTATGTGAAATGAAGTTATTGGTTAATGATTTAATGCCCAGTTGCCACTTAATTGACAAAACCGATATGACATGAGGCTGAGCCGCTGACGACTGCAAATCCCTGTCTCCATTGTCTCGTAATGTTTTGTCGGGTTAATATTACTTAACAGTTAACATCCTTATTATGTTTAGTTATTTATTTATAACAACAATTTTAACTACGAGAACAGTTCCGTGAATCATCATGAGCGAATCGTTGGTGGCGAGTTATTGTATTTAACATGTCTGTTCCATACGCCGACGCGAAAGACTTCATTCCATTAAAGTTTTTATGTCAATTTTCTGGGCTTTCAAATTTTCCATGATGCAGTTACGTATATGTTCTATAACAAAGCATGTTCTATAACAAAGCTATAGAGTTTTTTAGAGATACATACCAATTTCAATTTGTGAGACTACTCACTAATGAAAATGAAACTAATCACAGATTTTTGTAATACATAAATTTAGTCTGGTTCAGTGGGCAACATCACAAGGCAACGAAAGCTCACAAAGTATTCCATTCCAGCAAAAGAGCGATCACAATATACACCTTCCAGTTCCCGAAAGTATCCCGGACCACAAAGAGCTCCAGATGGCCCACATCTACAGGATCAGATAAGTGGGTCGTCGAGTTCCAGAAAATCCACATGATCGTCGTACGTCTTTTGTGAATTCGGCGTATCAACGGATTTTGGAATATTCGGTATCCGGTTGATGCAGTTGAGCAGATCTGTTGCATAACGCTGTTCGTGCTGTTAAAAGTAAATAACATAAACATAAAATTTATTGCGCAAGGCGCCGCGGAAGAGCTAACACGGGATCCGCATTCCGCACCTTACTTGTTAGGGTGTTCACTTTTAAATCTTTAAACAACAATCACTGATTGACAATCAGTACAGTGAAATAATTTTAATACGGGTCAATGATGAAGCAAGCATTGCGCAATATTCATGTGACCATGAAGAAATGCTGTTGGAATTTCCCAGAGGTACGGCTTCCTACCTGCAGTTTTCTCAGCTGTTCCTTAATTTCCTCTCGCATTGACTCAAGAGTACCCTTCTCGATCATTAGCTTCTTCAATTCCGCCAGAAATCTAAGACGATTTCTATCCACGGAGCTGTCGGGAATGGGATCTTCGTCGGCTTTTGATGCACTCATTTTTAAGCAATCCTATGGCAAACGCAAAACGATTAACTAATACTAATAGTAAGCTATTGAGTAAATCCCATTGTTGCAGACTTTCAGATAATCTTCACAAGTCATAACGAACTAATAACTAATCTGTATTATTACTCCAAAAATAGTAGTACACCGCACAGTGCAATAACAATATAACATAACGTTACTGTTATAACCTACTCGTATTACAGTAGAGGCTTTCGGCAAACGACACCGTAACGTACGCGTGTTATTACTATGCGATGAGGCGGAAATTCGATTTATGGCAAGCAATTACATTCGCAGCGTAAAATTAAGCTGTGGCTTGGCTGTCACCAGGCATACTACCTACGGGTGTCAATACTGCCAGAGAAGGGATATTGGTTTTTTAAATTAAATCGAACATTTTTATCTGTTCTAAGGTTCTTAGATTTTCGTTTTCGTATCCTCGTCTTACTTTCAGTTTGAACGTAATTTGATTTCTACACAGAGTTGTAAAGATGTAATATTTCATCTCCTTCCTCTGCTTATCTCTGCCATCTTTCTTGATCAGCTGAGTGGGTTTTGCAGATTGATCCGTGTTGTTAGCTCGGGCATGGCACACACGCCACAGCCGGACGATATCGGCTTCTCCCTTGCGTGTTTTCTGGATGCTGGCTTATTTTGACTTGGTGCTTGCATTCGAGATATCTATTTCCGATCTTAATTTATTCCAATTTATCTGCTGCCTAATAATCGTCAGTGGCCAGTATGGAGGAGCCAAGTGCAGAGTTACGGCCCACAGTTGATGAGTGTGAGTTTATTAGTGACGAAGAATTCTTTTCCTTATCTCACCTTCAGCAAAGCTATTATTTAAAAACTGCACCAGAAGAGCAAGTGAAGCGCATCAAGGAGAAGCGCGCAGAACTGGATTTACAAAAGGTACTACCATGGATTTTGTCCACCGACTGTCGTGTTATTCGATTGTAAATCTATACACAATATTGCTTACTTCTTCACCAGTGCACGGTCTACGGAGGTACTGACAGTATGTTCGAGGTACGATTGCTATTGTACTGTAATATTATTGCAGAAGTCGCAGTACTGTCAGAAACGCTCAGCTAAAAAGAAACTGGACCGAAAACTGGCTAAGGAAAAAATCGAAAAGGAAAAACAATGTGGCATTTTTGGTAAGACAATGTACTGCCTACAATTAAGTGTTCAAGAGAGGTAGTTAACCATTTAAAATCATTTGTCGTTTACAGAAAATGTGGCTCCGTTTGAGAAACTTTTCCTGCATCGATCTCAGCACGTTCATACTGCTTATGCTAAAAAAGTGTCAAAATATTTGGTGCGGATTTTTAAAACCGATTCGGAAATGCTGCAGAAGATGTACGCTGCCGTGGCGACTGGAGATTCGTTAGATACCAGTTGTGTTGCGTGCGGCGACGACCTTTATATCCGAGTAAGTGGTAATTTGCGAGTTTCAAAACCTCATAATTTTGTAAGTGGAATAATATATATTGCAATACTGACAATAAATCTATTCGATCTGATTTTGTTTTATTGTAAACTTAATCTGACCAAAATAATTTTTCAGCACAATAATCGGGAAATTCCGCTGCATCAGGCAGTCATAAGGTCTTTCAGAGGGCCAGGGTTGCAACTTATACAAAGAAAGACGTGTTGCGTGGAAAAAGGCGAAATCTGCATAAATCCTTATCACTACGAGCGGGAATCGGAACCCGTAGTTCGCGGAGGGTATATCTGTGTTGTATTTGGCTGCAGTAATCGCTCTGACAAGTCAAAAGACGTTTCCTATTTCCAAGTTCCGGATAAAAATGATGCGCGGTACAAAGCCTTTTTTGCATTTTGCGGACGCAAAGATTTAGAACAATCTGGCTTTCTCACCAGTCACCACATATGCAGTGCGCATTTTCGTCGAAGTGATATATCTTTACGCGGAAAATACCCGAGAATGAAGCCAACAGCTGTACCAACGAAGCACCCTGGATCGCCATATTTTACTAAAATTTCGCAGAACACCAGACGGGATATTGGTCGATCCACAGCCAAAGAACAGGAAAAGATTATAGCAGGAAAATTCTGGAAAAACCTTTGCGACGCTAGGTATGATCAACTGATCAATCAGCATGGATTTGCTGTTCTGGTTCGCTCCGACAGCGAAATTCTGTTGGGCAAGGTTACCGTGACAGAGCCTGCAAATGAAAATTTTGCGACAGACGCACTTGTTTTACGGATGCGGTCAGACTTGATTCCCGCTGTTTGTTTTAATGGCGTCACCGTGCTAACATCGGATGTGACGGAGTGCATTGGTTGTTCGAATGTTTCCAGCAGTCGTTGTTTGACAAAACTCTTGATGTTTAATTTCAAGGAATTGAAGCGAGAAATTCTGCATCATTGTCGCGCCGTCAACACTAAGTGTGATCAGCTGATGAAGCTGATCAAAAGTGAACCGGAATCCGCCAATTATGATTTTGAAGCTCATGGGGAAAGTGCTGAAGACGAAGAAGCAAGTTCTGAGGAGACTGATTTTATCCTCAAACAGCAAATCCATTCGGTTGCTCGCTTCGCAAAGGAAATAATAAATTCCGCATCCACAAAGTCGTCTCAGCGGCGTTATTCACCATGGATGAAACGACTGTGTGCTGTGGCACGAAATTTGTCATCTGGCTGTTATGGCTTTTTACGCCGCGTTTTAGGTGCAGCTCTACCTCACAGTCGCACACTGCGTGATCACACCGCTCAGTGGGATATTGAGGATGGTGAAGATATTGAGCATATGATAAAACTGGGCGAATTTTGTGAAACTATTCCGGACAGTAATCGCGATGTTAATTTAATTTGTGATGCTACGTATCAAACGGAGCAAGTTGAATACATCAATGGATCGGTGATTGGACTGGCTGAAAACAATGACGAAGTGATACCGGCAAAAAATGTACTTATATTCATTATCCAAAGCGTAGTCGGCAACGTGCGAAAGATAGTATCCTATCACTTTGTCAAAAATTTGAAAGGAAGCGACTTAGCCAAAATATTACTTCGAAATCTTCGGTTACTCGGACAGCATACAAAATTCAGAGCTAATGGACTGTGCTCAGATCACGGAGCTGAGAACGCGGGATGCCGTGGCATACTGGGAGTGGTTGATAATACGTTTCCTTGGCGATTCAGACACCCGCTATTTCCGGAACAGTTCGTAATTATTATTTTAGATATCAGTCATTTGCTGAAACGGATATGGGCGAATATCCTGCGAATTTCCAATGGTGGAAGGTTATGTGTAAGTACGGTGACAATTCTTAATAATATATTGTGTAATTAGTGTTTACATGGTGCATCGTACTACAGTACTATTTCGTGTTATTTTTATGTTAGTTCGGATCCTGGATTTTTGATATCACGTTACTCCAAACACTTTTTGAAATCGAACGATGTTCCCCAGTTAAGTACGCTCCGGATATCACACGAAAAGTTTTGTGGCCGAACACATTTGAAAAAATGTGTACCAGAACGGCGGAAGGTGTAAGTAATTGTTTGTTAATTAAATAATGCAGGTTTTAACGATACGCAAATTTAGAAATTTATGTGAATGGGGCTTTCTGCATTTAGTGGTAGTTACATTACATAGTAATAATTGCACTTAGTAGTAATTATGTCATCTCCTCTTTTTTGGCGTTTTTAGTTGTTCACAGACCGCACAGTTGGGGCGCTGACAATGCTGACAACTCAGTCTCCAGACCATCCGTTGCTTATAAAAATCGCCGAAATTCGGCGAGAGGACGTGAACGCTGTTAGGTTTGGACTGCAAGTAATTTTGAACTTTGCCAATTTCGTTCGGGGCTTTTATTACCCTCTAACGACGTCCTCAATCCAGCAAGCTCAGCGTTTCAGGCAGCCTCTTTTTGAAGTGATTACTCTCAACAATATTGATACGAAATTTGATGTAAGTGTGCTTATTACACTATTATAAATAAACAAAGCTTCCGTTTTTTTCACCGTTCTCATGTTTTTGTTTTTTAGGAGATGTTGGAGTCGTTAAGTGGCATTGGCCCCCACCCTGATTGTATTCTGCAGTCACTTCCCCGGCAAACGTGGTTGGGTTTGAATGCAACTATACATGGAATAAGGGAGATATCACGTATTTCTCTTGAAGCGGGCGCAGAGTACATACTTGCCAGGAAACAATGCAGCGATCCTATAGAAGTAAGTAAATTGTTTAAATTTATCTGAAATTATTGTGTGGATAATAATTTTATGCAACATGTGGCATGAATTTTTTAATTTCTCACACTAATGTTTCAAAATTGTCATGTACACATTACTCAGCTTTTCCAGGAACTGAATGCTGCGATTAAGTTCGGAACGACGAAGCTTACCGCGGCCACAGTACGGCAGAATATTTCTCATATCGAAGCTTACCAGCAGCTTACCGAAAGTCCGAATGTTGGGAGCCGCTACAAAACCCGAAAACGGATCATCGAGATTTCTGATGAGCCGCTGCCTAAGCGTCAGCGCACATCCCGGCACCCACTTCGCGATTATTGTTTTTCGTTTTCAAACGAACTGGAAATTATTCGAGACCCCGAGCCCTGTCCTGTTGAAGACAGGACGGAGAAGTATGGTAGCGTTGATTTTTTAAATGCTTTAATTGATCTCCGGTTTTTTTTTAATTTTAAAGGTTGATGCGTGAAGACAGAAAGCTGTGGATTTGTTCGGAAATGCTACAGATTGTGCTGTGCCCTTGGGAAACTTTAGGTAAACCGTGAATTTTATAGCTAAAAAGAATGATTATTATTAAAATCGTTTTCATGTCGGTCTGTGATGATTGCCTTATCTGATTTCAGACGATACAAATACTGATGCTGGTTTGGCTGGACTGTTTAACAACGCGATTGCTGACGTTACCGCGGCGCTAGCTAGAACTGCGGACCAAAAGTCGAAATGTGATAGTTGTCGTGGACAGTTAGTGGAAGTTTTCTCCTCAGGAAGTGAGCTACCTGGTGCAGCTTATGTTGGTGCAAGAAGCCGCGCGGAGTATGGTGGGCTTTGTTTACCACGAAAGCAAGCATTTACCCTCTGCTCTCGCGCTTACACTTTATTTATAAAAGTAACAGAGATTCCAGCGTTTGTGAAAAGTAAATCGCATTTAGCGGTGATACTCAAATTGATGCTCTTAAAAATGAATCTGAGTGATTTTCACCCGTTGTAAGATCTTTGTCCCTGTAAGTCTTATGTAGAGGTAGAATATAATCTGTTGCGCAAGGTATTTAATTTACTGTTCAAAAATTATGTTAAAAACAAACGTGATGACTTTTTTGATTATAAGTTTGGAAAAAAGCGACCGGAAAAAATGTCTGAACAACCTGCCAAATTGGCAAAGTTGAAACAGAATAAAAAAAGAGGTTAAGTGGGTTCGATTGTCTATCGATGCAGGTGCGGTAGATATAATGCCGCGATAAGATAGGGAGCTTCGCGTGGAATGAAAATTATGGTACTACTGAGAAATGAAAAAAACGTCGGTATACTATAAGCAATTTATTACGAAAATAAAATTCGGCCAGCCTAGCAATTCATAGCAGATGAAACTTTCAGTTGAAAATGTCAACACCCGTAAGTAGTGTGCCTGGTGACAGCCAAGCCACAGCTTAATTTTACGCTGCGAATGTAATTGCTTGCCATAAATCGAATTTCCGCCTCATCGCATAGTAATAACACGCGTACCCGTAACCATCCCTTAACCATCTCTTATCAAGTCGTGGTAGACCGCCATGGAGGTGGCAGTGTATGAGACACTCAGCAAAATCGCGCTGCTGACTTCTAAGTGCCTTCAGGTTTTATTTTTTCTCTCGCACTACATGGCACGACATCAATCGAAAAAATTATATTTGTATTCAATAATGTTTTCTGTATTATAAAAAAGCACATATAGTGCAATTTGATTGCACAAATGTTAAGGGGAGTCGTTGGAAGTCGACCACCATACGACGCGTTTGTATGGTATCCGCACTTACCATACGCTCGCACTTAACCATACAGTATGGTTAGTGTATGGGTATGGTTAAGCGGAGCGTTTGCCGAAAGCTTCTAGTGAGCAACTGCTCCACTTAACCATAGCCATACACTTAACCATACTATATGGTTAAGTGCGAGCGTATGGTAAGTGTGAATACCATACAAACGTGTCGTATGGTGATGGACTTTCAAAGGCTCCCCTTAACACCTGCCCAATTTAACTTCCCCAGATATACACTTTTTGAATAGAGAAAACATTTTTGAATGTAAATGTAATTTTTTGGAAAGAGATCGTTTCACGCAGTGCGAGAAAACAAATTAAATCTGAAGGGACCCAGAGTCAGCTATGCGCCTTCGCTGAGTACTTTGTACACTGCTACCTCGATGGCGGTCGTCCAACTACACGATAAGGGATGGTTAAGGTATGGTTATGGTGTTTTCTGCTCAAAGCCTCTAGTAGCTACGTTTTCTACATTAGAGTATTTCTTACTTACGTACAATCAGAGCGCAGTCGTTGATATTAGTAACTTGTTGTAGTTCAGGGAGCACTATATTTTCTGTGAATTTATTATCTTACAATTATCAATAGATTCATATATCCTTACGTCCTTATTTTTTGGAAATTATCTCCTAAATCAAGATCGATTTTTTCAATAAGTTGATAATTTTATAAAATAGAGCATTGCAGAAACGTTCCTACCTTTATCTTCAAAAAAATTTTGAGTTTTGAAGGTTTAGAAAAATTTTAGAAGTTGTAGTACTTAACGATAGTTAGTACTTAAAGGTTGTTACTTTTGGAAATTATCTCCTAAATCAACTTTGATTTTTCCATTAAGTTGTTAATTTTATAAAATAGAGCACCATTCAAAGCTTCCTACCTGCAACTTGGAAAAAAAATTTTGGTTTCCGAAACGTTTTCAAAAACCCTTTCAAACTTCCTGTACTTAGCGTTTCAAGTTCATAGAAATTTCCAGTAAATTCTGGAAACGTATCGAATAAGGAAATACAAGTTTCGCAGCTTAGCAACCTAACTACAGATCTGTATAGTTATTTAAATTGTCAATTCCATCAAAATTATAATTTTTTTTAAATTCTTGAAACCTTTAAGGTGCTTTTAAAACACGTTCGGATACATCCAAATACTTAACTATAAATATTTCCATCAAAGTCGCCTCCAAAGCTTTTACATTTCAAGAATTTCTAAACATTTCTAAATATTTCGACTCGGCCCCGCGCAGCGGGGCCGTTACCTCTAATTTTTTGAGCCTCCAGAGTTTCGAAATTTTAAAAATGTCTAGGAATGTCTGAGTACCTCAATATCTCACGGTCTTAATTGTCTAATTTATATGTAATTTCTAAATATCTAAATGCCGGTTCGCGGTCTGTTTTTGTATTCACTCTCGTACGGCTCTGTGATACTGGTGACAGCTTGGGCATTCACTAACCTCGAAATCTGCTAAATATGTATTTATTTTATTTTGATAAATACTGAAGAGCTTGACTGATGGCTGAAAAATCTTACAATTACAGTAGTAGCAAATGAGGTCACCTTGGGTGTGATGTGAGGTCACCTTGGGCGACCGTTAACTGTTCCCCACAAGTTTCCATTAATTCTGCGCTGAAAAATGGTTTTTTATGGGCATCGTGTAAATGATCCCACTCTACCATTTTATCACTGTTTAAATATTATCTGTCGTACCAAAAATTCAAGTTTTCAGTACTTTAGATCGGCAGTATAAAGTTCCATTAAAAACGTTAAAAAGAACCATGAAAAAAAAATTACGGAGGCTTTCACAGTTTTCATAAAACTGGTCGAATTTAACCGGAAAGCTTGAAAACCAATAAACTTTCCACATTTCTAAATGTTTAAAATATTTTCGTAGCTGGCCTCGCAGAGGTTTTATATTTGAAATATTTCTCAAAATTTTTTTACTGCTGTTACGACGTACGAGTATATTTTGTATTTTTTTCATCCTTCCATACCTCAAACAAAGCTGGTCTGGTAGTACTAGCCAAACTACTTGTATTACCATTAGTTACTGTTAGTACTTTCTGTTTGTATCTTAATATTTTACTACCTCCTATACATAGTAGTGACCATAGCAGACATTTGGAGGAAAAGTCATTTTAAGGGCAGTCATTTTAAGAAAGTACATAGTAAAGGAGAACAAATAGTAGTAAAGCAAAGTACAGGACATAAAAAGAACTTAACCTGTAATGACAAAAAATACAAGTTTCACGCTACCGAATTTTTTGAAATAGTATTTAAGTAAGCCTTCAGACCGCTACTGGTCTCTATCCACCGCTACTGGCCTTTATTGGCGTTTATCCAACGCTATTAGCCTTTATCCACCGCTACTGGTCTCTATCCACCGCTACTGGTCTCTATCCACCGCTACTGGTCTCTATCCACCGCTACTGGTCTCTATCCACCGCTACTGGCCTTTATTGGCCTTTATCCACCGCTATTAGTCTTTATTCACCGCTACTGGTATCTATCGGCCTTTATTCACCGCTACTGGTCTCTGTCCATCGCTACTGGCCTTTGTCTACCGTTACTGGCCTTTATCGACCTTTCTCCACCGCTAATGGCGATTATCCACCGCTACTGTCCTTTATATGCAGCTAATAAAACTTTGAATGCAACTGACTGCCTTTACATGCCGCTACTTGTCCCTTTATTCAATAATGCCAGAACGTTTTATTACAAGAAGTAAATCGCCAAATAAAAAAATAAAAGGCACTAGACATACAAACCAAAAGAGTAAATGTCGCGTAAAATGTGACTCTAAAAAGCATTACATCTGCGCCGCCCGTTGAAATGAAACAGTTCCTTTTCTTCCGTTAAAGACCGTTCGACTACAGAATTATGAATCTTAACGAGTCTGTTTATGAAAAATTCTTGACGATGTTTAGTCATCATGAAAGCGCTCTGTTTGTACTTTCCGAATTTAGAGAAAATTTGTTCACAAGTTTTCAGTGTTGAAGGTACAATTCTGTCCGTGAAATTTCGATAGCTTTGACGGGTTGTACTGCTCTTGACAGTGGCGAATCTAGGCGGGCTTCGCGGGGGGGCTAGAGAACTCATACCAAGGGGGGAGTATTCTCTCGGTTTTTTGGCGACCTCTGCCGAAAAAAAATTTGCAATGTACCCCCCTCTTGAGAATTTTTTTCACATCCGAGTTACGGGGGGCATTAGCCCCGGGAGCACCCCCTTAAATTCGCCACTGGCTCTTGACAAGTTTTCTTGTGATTTCCTATGTGGAATCGGTCAATAATTTTGACTGCGTTCCTCCATAAATTCGCTCCATTGCCGGTAAACGGTAGATCGTTTCTTGCTTGCAGCAATCCATCAACGTGGCATATGTCATCATATGCTAAAACAAACTTTTTTCTTTCGTCTTCGCTCCATTTCTCGTCATCTCCAATTTCCAATAGTAAATAATGTGTCATGGAATAGAAAACTTGCGATGACGATTCTGACCTTAAAAAAATTCGTAAATTACGCTTATAAGTCTTTAGATAAACTTGTCTATAAACTTAAAATGGGATTTACCCGTAAAGCGGACGTAAGTTTTCAGGATTCGGCAATCGCGTCCCAGATCCTACTCTACCGTATTACCTCTGAGATATTCCACGGTTTCATCCAGGACAAGATTTAGCAAGGCATCGTACCCTTTTAGCACCCCACTGGCTTCGCGACCACCAACGAATTTGACATGTATTATTTTGTCCAGATACCGACCCAATTCAAACAGTGTTTCTTTAGGTCTGCGTTTTTCTGGCTCGCCGCCGCGATTCTGCGCATGCGCGCTGGATCCTGGAGGCGCCGATGGTGCCGACTGAAATTTTAACTTATTGTTTATACAGCTGACTCAAGCAACCGATAGAATGGTAACGGAACCATCACCAACAATGCACTAGATCTATTTCCGCAATTTTGAAATCGTCACAACTTAATTCCCCCTTCGGTTAGGATGCTTACTTGAGGCTTTGACATATTGGCCACTGCGAACAACGAAAGGCAAGGCGACGTTATTCAAACGATTTTTTCCGCTGCAGCACCAGAAATCTGGCCACGAGAGACTGAGTAAAGGTCAGAACTTCCAGAAAATATAACTTTTCAGAAAAAAACGCCTTCACGTCTTCACTAACTCCATTTCTGTTTTGGTCTTTCTGTTTTCATAATAAATTTTTGTTTTGGTCTTTTAATTTTTAGCCGAAAGTAGTATGGACCATACTCGTACCTTTAATAATTGTGGTATACATAGTACACAACATACATACCGACGCGATGACGAATTGACGACGGCGAAAACAGCAAACTATGCAAGTAACAACTCTCCCAGTGGGGATTCCTCTATGTCAAAGCCCGCAATATTTTGTGATTTACTGTTTCTACATGTTTTACGGTTTTACCGTTTTATGAGTTTTATCATGAACCAGCAGCTCTTAAAAGTGGCAAAATTATTTACGTTTGAGGTTTCTGAATCCTCATCTGTTTTTCTTCTCTTCTAGACCCTATCCAGCCTTAAATTCCGAGATGTGACGCTGCTTAACTTTGTCGTACTTTAATTACTGTTAAACGCTGGAGCGCTAATTCTACGTTTGCGAGTGCTCAAAGTCATGGCTCGTCCGTCGGGGATTCTAAGACAAGATTCCAGGAACCGTCGAGCAAGTCCTCTGGATCGCGGAATCAGCATTGATGACCCACAAGCAGTGAGTAGGGCGACGTAATCAAGTATCTGTACGGTTTCTTAAGGTTGCCGTAATTTTAGGATTCCTTGCACCGTCTGCTACGCCGTGTCGGTGAAGAGCAGCAGCCAGAAGCCACTGCTCTGATAGAGACATTACGCCAAATTTCCCGTTCGATTACTAACGACGATCTCGCTAAGCTGGTTAACAACTACCTTCGATCAAGACGCTCGAGTATGGCTAAACGCGTCTTTGTAAAATTTCGTCGGAGTTGAAGCTTTGGCGTTTTAGGGATTCTGAGCTATGAAAATTTTTTTCGGGCGTTGAGCGATTTTCGACATAAAATATGGAACGGTGCGTCTCTCGGATGGCGGTCGCGCACAGAGGGCGAAGAGTGTTCTCCCGAAGACTACGAAACATTTGACGCACTGGTGGAACTCATTGGAAAAATTGCCGAATATGTAAGTATGTTTTAGTTTTTGTAAATGCACTGAAAATATCGCTGCTGCCAGCAGCTTACCGATTTCAAATATGCATGGCATAATTAATAAAAATAAACACTCGTATTCATTCATTGATTGTGTTTTTCGTAAATCTAAATCTTGCACCGTCTTTTCGCGATAGGATGAAAGCAGCAGATTACATATCGCCGACAATCCCGATTGGAATCATCCACTGCATATTCTAGCTACCCTGGTTAGCTGTGGAATTCCCACGACGATGAAAGCTACAATTCTTCTTACGCTGGCGTCTTTCGCAAAGTCCACAGGACCTGCTACACTAATATGGCAGTACATGGGTGCAGTGGTGAGAAGTTTTTGTTTCCGTACACTAGTACGCTGCGCTGTTGGTTTAAGTGTCTTTAATATTTTTCAGTTGGCACCTTTAACAGTCGCGGGTCCTAAACAAGGTTTAAAGGTAAAGTAATCAAATGTCTACGGTTTAAAAAACGTAAATGCTGCGCCTGCAGTCGAAACTCTCCATGTTCTCCATTGCCGTCTTTGTAGCTAGAGCTAGAAGAAATGGAAGTGCGCTATCGTGAATATCCCGTGACGAAAGCTATAATTCTCCTCATGTTGCGCATTTTTGGCAGCTTATCCGATCATGCATTAGGTACAACGATAGTTTGGTTCTTGTATAATTCCTTGCACAGCGAATTGCTGCGTTTATCATCGGTGTCTTGTAGCTCCCGATTTCCTGCAACAGTTCCAGGAGTTCACTTCATACATTCATGAAGCTGTTTTTTCCTAAAGTGGATGAAAGAAGCTTTTCTACCCCCCAAGAGCATGTAAGTGCGCAACGTTATAGCAGCTACTCGTTACCCATGTCTAAGATGATGTCTTCTCTGCGCTCATATCCCGGGCTAATATTTGTGTTCTTTGATTGTAGTTAGACGTCTTGCTATCCTGTTTGCAACTTTTTGAAAAATGTCTCACATCTTTGAATGAACTGAGCTTCGTCATCATTCCGGCGTTAACGACGCATCCTGGTTACGTTCTGCGACAAAGGATTTTGGAAGGGCATACTTTTTTTGATAAAGTATGGAGCTGGGTTACTTAAAATAATAAATGTCCGATTTATTCGCAGTATGTGAATAAATCATGCGTTCTTTGGTTATTTTAGCACGTACTAATTTTAATAAATCGGATGTCTGTCTTACAGTTGCTGAACTGGTTGTCTGTTTGTTCGGAAGAGTACGATAAAAGCCACAGCGATGGAGGTAAGAAGTCCATATTTGAATTATTTTAACTTCGGTACTTCAGTGTTCGAATTTTTTTTACGTTTAGTTCACCGTCGCTTGGAAGATGTTGTCTCCTGCATTCTTAAAATATTCTGCAGTGTGATCCATAACCATGATGGCTTTTTGAATTTCCTCAAACAGCACGACCGCAATGCTTCGGCTGTAGGACTGGACACGCTCATTGCTACGACCATCAACAACCGGTCTGCCAGAAAGGATTTTATTTTCACTTTCATGAAGTATGCTATTACGTAATTCAGTTTTGAATTCAGCTTGCTTACCTCGATTATTTTTGCTTTTCAGATTGTTAAAGTACAGATCGAAAAGGTTGAGCATCGCTCAGTTGGCTCTGGAAATTATCAGTTTCGTTACTTGTCGAGTTCAAGACCATAAGGACTGGATCTCTGTGCTGTACTACGATGAGGTCAGGTCAACGAAAATTTAGTGCATTTTAATACTTTAGTTTGTACTGAAAACTGTTAACATTTTGGATGATGACGTAAAAGAACTCCTTACGTTGTGAATTCGGTCAGTTTGGGTATTTTAGGGATTGTACAATACGGTGATTGCTAACTTTGCCGGCTGTATTGTGATCGATCCGGAATCTACTCAACAAGAAAACAGGCGCTTGGAATCTGTCGGTATATAATCGCTAGTTAATCCGCATTATTTATCAGATATATTTGCCTTAATATTTTTGCTTTAGAATCTGTCAAACTGGTGCAAGACGCCCTAAAGATGATTCTAGGAAATCTAAAAAACTGCTCATTTCCAAATTTGGCGCAAGTGCTGTTGGGGTTTTCCCCTTCAAAATGGTTCGGTACAACCGTCGTCACTCGGTAAAAATGACTGAGGCTAATTTATTGCGAGTGTGAACTTACTCTGTTTTCTACTAGGAAAAAACATTTCCAGTGCTGCACTACCACGAATATTCGAGCTTATCGAACCTGGCAGAGTATTATTTGAACTCATTCCGACAGTAACTGAAACAGCTCTCGACATATTGGATTTTCTGTGCCAAAAGCAAGCTACCGGTGTTTACGTGCTTCGCTACCTAAGAAATGATTGGGCTGGTGATTTATGTGTGGAAAAGCTTCTCGGCCAGCTTCCGCTCGTCGACAATGGTAATTTTGTATGGAAATGAAAAGTCAAAGACTGTCTTAAGACATTCGTGTTTTTCGATTTTTTTTATTACGCAGGTGATAATGCGACCCATTCACTGCTTCGTCACCAGAAGGCCATTTTACATATCGTCGCCAAAGAGATCCGTATCCTAATCGATGAATATATGATCCCATCTGCCAACGTATTGATATCTCGGTTATGTTCTTTCCCCAGTACTGCAGAAAGTGGTATGTCGACGTCGGAACAGGTTAACAGACAGCAGGAATTCAATTCTTCCATGGCATGCCAGCTTCTGTCGGTGGTCACGCTATCCCTGCCTCCACCGGCATCGGTGCGCTCCTTAAATCTGGAGTTTTTGGACTATGCTAATGTAGAGGACGCCTTGAATTCTTCTCGCATTACCACAGATGACGGGCATGTGCTCCATGATGCATCTTTAACGCTGATGTATCTTCGGGAACTGCTCCACGGATACGAAGAAAACGGAATGGGTCGAGCTGATATGGTTCACGTACGTCATGAAAGCACTGTATTAAGACTAGATTCAGTGCTCCACAGTGTACCCTGTGTTCCACTGTTCATGATCGGTATTTGGGTGAATTGGTTGACGCTGTTTATAGGACTTCAAAACGATTTGTGACTACATCGAGCAAGAGACGTTGCAAGTGGGATTGATACGGGCTCGAAGAGACTGCTATGAAGCGTGGACTGTTTTGATTAGCGTTATCGTGGAGAGTTTGGGTTGGGAATCCTTCCCATTTCCATCTGTACCATCGTTCATGATCCAGCTAAGTGCACTCCTCAGTAAAGAGGTGAGTCCATTGAGCTCTCTAATAGATGTTAATAGCCTACGGTTCGTAGATCATCCTGTTTTCTTCCTACAGATCGCTGCTGGAATGCCGGCTTCAGAAATGATTTTGTCATTTGAGACAGTATTTTCGCTGCTGTCAGCCTTTGTACGCTTCTCTGGACCGGTGCGACGCGGTGCGAGTAATTGGGATAGCTTCAATGTCGAAGGCTTTGCCATGAAAGCGTTACTTGTGGACTACAAAAGCGTTATTTTGCGTACATCAAGTACATTTATCACGGAAGTAATTGGAAACTTGAGTATTGTGGCACTGAGGAAAGGTAAAAACAACTCATTCTGCATTCTCGGTCGTTTATTGTGCAAATCGTCGTGCAGTATATCGGCGGCCTTCTTTCATCGTTGAATTTTTTTGTAGCCTCAACAGTTATGGAGAAACAATACTGTTGTGTTAACCTGCTCCTTTTACTGAAATGGGCCGACTGGGACTACGCAAATTATGAAGGTATGCGGTGGAGTGCGTTCTCACTTGCATGTTAGCGGTAACTGCACTTGTTGATAGTTGTTGTTCCACAAGGCACAAGTACATGTATCTTTGGTTGGAGTAGACTGTTATCATCGTCGGTATAATTACCTATTTTTTGCCGTGGTTTCGGTATATCTTTTTTCTTTAAACAGATGCTAGCGCGGGGTATTCCCAAAGTGTCCAGACCTCTGCAGGAGCAATACGCAGCCATGTGCGAAATGCATTCTCAGGACACTTTGATGAGTTACTTAGGCTCCTGCTAGATGGATTAATATCCGTAAATGGACCCAGAGAGGTATGCGACCTACATTTCCCACAGTGGCGATATCTCGTTCTTTATTTGTCTGCCGGTATTCATCCTTAGCTTTTTGTCGAGTAGGCCACCATTGTCCAGACTTTAAACGCGCTGTGGAAACTGTTCGAGTTGGAGGGCAATTTCTTCACATATGGAAACTTTTCTGTTCTGTCTCAAATGATGACGACCCTTGCCAAGGATAATCAGAAACTTGCCCAGTGTATCGCTGCCCAGACGGATAACGACGATGTCCTTGTGAGCTTTGAGACGAAAATGGTAACGCTCCTTAACTGTTCTTGCAGCCGTTGGGTTTTTTCACTCCGGTTACCTACCCCGGTATTGGTTAAGTCGCATGGTTAATGGATGCTTTTACCGATAACGATTGTGGATGTAAGTCCTAACTGCAGTATTTGTAGTCTTTGCATACTATTAAATCTTGTAGAGCGCGCTTATTTCTTGGATTTCATCTCCGCGAACTCAACTTTCTGACCAACATGAATCTGCGCCTTTCCATACTGCAGTTCAGACTATTTTGCTTTTTGATGTGATGCGCGCGTTGAATGTGATAAAAGACGCCAGGTAATGGTTGTAAGAGTGAATTTTACGTTGGAAAATAAATTCTCTGCATGCGGTTGTAGAAATTCCCTGAACCCAGTCCAGCGAGCTTGGATTGCCGGCACTAGCTCGTCGGTCTATGGCTATTGCATTCGCATCTTTCGTAAAATTGTGGATTTCCTTATTGCTGTCTTACACCAAGCCCGCCTGCGACCTGCATTTCGACATCTACTTACGAAAGTTTATCAGTACGTCGAAGTATACGGAGTGGTTTTATCGGATTTTCTTCGGGAACCTTCTGATACTGACGATCCTGCGTGGGACGATATTGACCGCACTGTGGAACTGATTTCTTTGGTCGGCCGTCAGGGTTAGTATTTATTCATGGAGTTTATTAATAGCTATCAGAATAATTATAAAGTCGACCTGTGTGGTTTTCTTTTTTATTAATGACAGCACTAAATGTGTTATTTCAAGCCGGGATGTTTTCCTTAAAACTGCGCGCTTACACTGATAGGGTAACTACATAGTAGAGCTTGTGTAGAACTGTAATCATTTGCGTGCATATTTACAGGTTTCTCGCAAAAGCTTGCGGACCCGACGTGCACAGAAATACCAGCGGAAATGTTTGCTATCGAACTGAAACTTAGCCGTTTACTTCAGAATTTAAATACGTTGGTACTGCCGCCTCCCAAAGGAAATTATAAAGATTATTATCAATCTTCCCGCCGACGTTCGCGCTCTTTACGACTTACTGGTAACTTGCTCAGATATCTCAGGCAGATTGTATTCGATGGTTCCGGCATTATCAACGCAAATGCTATTCGTCCCGTTTTTGCTCGGTCCAACGTATTTGGCCGAAAAGGTAATGTTCCAGAAATTCAGTGTAAAATTTTGCAAATTTCAAACTTTCAACGTTAAACGCAGTAAGAGAGTTTTGATAATACTAATGTTAATCAAATCTTGCTATTCTAGAACTAACAGTTGGAACGGTTACATTGTCCTACGGAGATTTATTGGAACATATTCGGTCATTTGGCCAAGCCGTGCTGGATCGGTTAAAAGTGTTCGAGGACATAAGGATGGTTGGTCAGCGAAACAGTGGTTCTATCTCAGAAAGCGATCTGAAATTGGTATGCCACTTTTACAGAGAACACAGCAGAACTGCGACTCTAGCTACTTTAAAGTGATCTTTCTTATAATTGACTTCAAGAAGTAAAAACGTTACTAAATGGACGGTTAAATTATAAACTGATTTTTAAGGAAACAGTTCGGATAGCTGTCGCTCACAGTCATAGTCAAAAATATGGAAAAAGGTTATTCTGCAAACGATTTCTTGTTGTAAAATTGTGTGCTACTCTGCATTTTGCCTGATTTGAAACCATTTCCAAGATAATCAGTAAACTTAATTTGGCTGCGTTACAATGATTTTTGTAGGTCCTCGATTCGGATCTTCTTCCAGCTCGACGAGAAGATAGGGAAAACTTCTATAGACTGTTCATAAAAGAGCAAGAATGTGATATTATGGTGGAAGTTCGACAGCTTTTAAGTGGGTTAATGATGCAGTTACCTGTAACTTTTGAATTTTTGTTGAGATATTTTCATTGGTTAACGCGCTTACTAAATATAGATGTGGTGTTTGTGTACAACTTTGTTCACTTTCTAGATATCGAAGAATGCTTGCTAATGATCTTGGTGACTCACCTGGAGCACGTGTGCAGCGTATTCCTAGCAGATGCACAGCAAACTCCGCTTCCGGCCAGTATGCGCCGAGCCCTGCTTCCCGCTCTGGAGCAGGAAATGCCCACGACACCGTATGATGAATATCGTCATTTTAAGACCAATGTGCGCGAGTTCATTACTGACGACTTCCTGGCACCGCTGGCAGACTTGTATAAGGTGTGTGGATGTTAACTAGACTTGACGCTTGTTAAACAAAAGGATCTTTCGCGTTCGCGCATTATATCGTATTGTACATTACTCAAGTTCACATTGCATGACTCCACTACAATCAGAACGTAATGTTGTGCAGTGTGTTTGAGCGTGAGGTCTTCCATTTCGTAGGTGATTGGCGGTGATAACAACAAATTCCTCGGATTGTACCTTGGACGCCTGATGGATGTCGTTGAACTAGCAAGTAGTTAGCAGTATTGAAATCGGAATGGTTTTACATGTCTCGTTTTTATATGTTTTTGTAATGCCACGGTTTAGTTTGACATGTTGCGAGAACTGTCCAGAAGCGTGCTGTGAAATACTTGGGAAATTTGTGAGATTGGTGGGATTGTTCGTGCTGACGTATTAGGGTTATCCAAAACGTTTGGAAATTCCGAAATTAAATATCATTATCAAAAACAGCTGTGTTTAAGAAAATTATAACATTGGCAGTGATACTGTACAGACAAGCTGAGAACGGACTCAGAAAGTCTATACTTCCGAAATCAAAATAAATAATAATTTATATAGTTTTAATAAGTACGTACAAAGTCGCGAATCTCGCAAGGTGCTCACGTATGTAGCGGCCATGGTATCCAAAGAACCGTTACAAACCGGCAGCAGGTCTTGTAACCGGGTAAGCGGCTTGCGGGAGTTGCTTACGGTTAGCGCACCACCACAGCGCGAATGCGGTCGAGGAATGGTGACTCAGTCGTCGCTGCATCAGCTGCCCACAAGGAGAATGACCCGGCTTTTGATGCTATACTGAGTTTGCAACGACCCAACAACATTGGCAACATATTCCGGAGGCTGTACATACGTCTGATTGTAACTGCAAAATGGGTTCGGTAATTCAATTTTCAATTTATTATGATTTTGATCTCGCTTCCAGTCGGATTTCCGGTAGTATGAATTGGACAAATTGACAGACTGAGTGGTTACTGCCTTTCCACAAGCGCTAATATCTGAGGGCGACGGAAACGATACGGACGTGGCGCCATTTCCGGTTGCAAAAGGCGGTTTCGAAATTCTGACCCCTGAGAGGGTCACCCTCCTGGCCTTTTTGGCCTCGGATCCCTTACTCAGTGGCTCCGTTGACTTGAAAACATGCGACTTAGGTGAGGACGGAAGCACTATTGCGGAGCCAAACAAAATTAGCAGCGAGTGACGAGAGATAACCTCGCGAAATCTGAATCCCAACGCACCAAAACACGTGAACCGGTCACTGGAGTCACGGTGGAAGCGTTGCTCTCGGTAGCCAGGGTTCGCTATATTTAGTCAAGCGACCCAAGCCCTCTCCTGGAGTTCACACCGAACGAAACGGGCATGGCTGGAAACGCGTCCAACCGCATCTCTCAGAAATCGACGACATAATTAGCGACTATATCGATCAAATCTTTGTAATTAGCGACAAATCATGGATGGCTTGTAGCCTTGTACTTCTAGACGTTTACATCACCACTAATCGCCTAGGCCCTAGGGTGACAGTGTGACACTCGAGTGACTAGCTCGAAGGGTCTACCGTACGCTTCAGGTTGCGAAACGTCGGGGTCGCAAGCCGGAAGCGGCTTTAAGTCACATCCGCGCGGTTTCCCATCAGCGGGCACTGAAAAATAGCTGCTTGCTACTTACATTTGCTACATTACGGACCGATGGCAGACGC
This sequence comes from Paramacrobiotus metropolitanus, assembly GCF_019649055.1. Lineage (NCBI taxonomy): Eukaryota > Metazoa > Tardigrada > Eutardigrada > Parachela > Macrobiotidae > Paramacrobiotus > Paramacrobiotus metropolitanus. Next base: position 3,410,027 of record NW_026570225.1, on the reverse strand, counting down.
CCCGGCGCAATTGTTTAGTCCCGTGGGAAGCTATGTAATTATGCTGACCCTGGGTTTGCAGCAATTTATACAAGTAAAACCACGCCGTGGAATTGCCCAGACGGCTCCTATATTTCTGTTTTGAAACAAATTACTTACTATTCATTCACACTTCACATTGCGGCATTCATTCTGGCCACAGAATTGCAAGGCATCTATGGACTCCATAGCCAGCAAGCCAATTTACCGTCAACCTTCGACGGGCGGGCTTTTACTTGGATTTTATCAGTTTCATGTCCATTAGTTGAATCTCACAGTAAGCAACAACTCCACCTCGAGGTGGCTTCACGACGGGCGTGGCTTACCGCATACAGCTACTGTGCTGAGCAACCGTACCATAATAGATTTGGAGCGCTAGTAGTCAGCATCGCTCCGCGATTAAAAGAACTTCAGTGTGGGAATTGGAAACAGTAGATCATTTGCGGTTTCCATTAGTTTCCCTTGTCAGTCCGTATTTTTTCCGGGCGCCGATGTTTTGTTGACTCTCTTTCCGCCACGATAGACTTCCAACTCCACGGTAGCCTATACTACAACGGAGTCCTTGCAGTTCCGCATTCGATCAGAGGATGTTGGGCGAGCATTTGTGTGATGTGTTGGATGTATGCAGACAGGGATGGCACTCCATGGTGTGGGTGTGCCTGGTTCCCTTAACCATTCTCCTCATCGGCCCAGCCATCCGACCCGCCGTGGCAGTGCACCACTTCACGTTCCACCGCATCCAGCATTATGAAGTGTCGGGATCACTGCGGGGTAATTAGCGTGGCAGTTAAGCAGTTGGCAACGGCGCCCAGACTATGCGCTTATTCATCTTTAGGTTCGCCAGGCGTCTCGCTGAACTGCGAGGTCCGTACGCTCTTCAGCGCATCCGTCGCCCGACGGTGCTTGGTGATATCATGGAAGGAGCTCATTACCAAAGATATCTCTTCGGTGGTGCAGAAGGGTATTGTGGCGCTGATCATTGCGGTGCCACAGAACATGAACAGCATTCAGGGCGAAGACCGTGACGTGAGTGTTATTAGTGCCTCTTATCCTGCATTTGGATTATGTATTATTATTACATAAATCTAATGATGTGGAACTACTATAGTTGCTTCAGTGTTGCGTAGTATGTGATACGGAGCTCCATGATGATGACTTTGTGTTACGATTGCGGATTTAGGCGTTTGTGGAAACGGAGCAGACAATTTTGAAAATGGATCTGCAGATCCCGGTGTATTTTGTCGTACAGACACCGGAAGTGAAGGATTGGTTGGATTCGTTGGACTTCCATTCGGGAAGCGTCAACACACCGCAGACGACCACGGAAGGTGCGTTTGAACGTGTTTATATTTTTTCCAAATCATTTTGCTTGTTTGTTTTATAAAGTATTTAAGCCTCTGTTACTGCATTGATTTATTATCAAAGTATTCGTTCTCACACGAAGACGTGTAGCGACCGAATGATTTTACATTGGATGTATTAATTTCTGGAAATGCCGACCAAAAATACTTCAAGAATCTGAACCGGTCGACTTAGCTTTGATACGTTACGGGAATATTTATTTTAGAACTGCTGCAGCAAGTGATTGGAGACTATTACTACATTTCCAGCAGTTCCTATTCAGCGAAAGCCATTGGCGATGTGAAGATGTCCAATCTCATTGGACGCATTGGCGATGAGGCTTCCCTGCAGTCATCGGAACAGCAGCCGATGATCGTTCTCGTCGCTCATCTGGATGCGATCGGTGTGGCTCCGGGTCTGTCCTACGGCGCCAATTCCGATGCCTCCGGTGTGGCCGTGCTTCTGGAGATTGTACGCATTCTGAGCACGCTGAAACAGACCCAGCGATCCACACCTAAACGAGAATTGCTGGTGCTCATCAGTGCCGGGGGGAAATTTAATTTCCTCGGTACCAAAAAGTGGTTGAGTGAGCAGGTGGATGCGACAGAGAGTAGTCTTCTCGGTAAGATCCAGTATGCCGTGTGCTTAGATGGTGTTGGTGAGGACTTTCCGCCGAAAGTGTACGTCTCACGGCCGCCCAAAGAAGGATCACCGGCACATCGTCTCTTTGAGGTTAGCCATGGCGCGCTCGCCTCCGCTTTGCGTTGCATCAGTTCGACTTTGTAGGTGTTGAATGAAAGTGCGGTCAACATTGCGGGAAATGCGGCGCAGCTCGTGCATAAAAAGATCAATTTAGCTGAAGACGAATTGACATGGGAACACGAACAGTTCAGCTTGGTGCGGGTACCGGCTTTCAGTTTATCTAGTTTGTCTCTCAACAGGATCAGCGAACGGCGCTCGATTCTTGATGACAGGTAAGGGCGGAGTCCAGCGCTGTTTTCTGACGTTTCTCGGTTCTTTTTTGTCTAACTGGTTTAATTGTGACGGGATTTTTATTTCTTTTCTTGTAACCGTTGTCCCGTCGAGATATGCAATTGTGCCGTGCAACGTTTGTATTGCTAAGTCGTTAATGAAGTTTAGGGTTACTATTGTTTTGTTTCACATAGGTCAACAGTTCAGATTCCTCAGCTCACCAAAACTGCCCATTGGTTAGCCGATGCTCTGGCCCGCGAAATGTTTGGATTAGAGGGAAACGACACTCGAATTCTCCATGACAATTTTTTGGTAAGTACATAGGTGCCGGTATATACGAGTCGGGTCGCCTTGTTTTTATGTTGCTTGATAGAAGTATGTATTTTTGAATAGGCGGTCTCCGAGGAAAATATTGCATCTTGGTTGGAAATTTTGACTCGACAACCCCGACCACTACAAATGCTCACTCCCGATCATCCGGTTATGGTGGCAGTGAAGGATTATTTGACGAAGCGCTTAGTGGATTTCAAAGTGAAACCTTTGAACAGTGATAAAGCGTAAGCGTGCAAATGCGTACACGAATTTTATTTAAATGCATGCTGTTCCATTTTTCGTAATAATTTTTATTACTCACACGTGGATGTTTCGTTTCTTAGTGAATCCGACATTACCTTATACGGTCCGGTGGATGTAGTAGTAACGGCTTCTCGAACAAAACAGCCGTTTTTCGATCTTTTGGTCACAAGTATTATTGCCATTTACGGCGGACTGATGTTTTTACTTTTACAGGTAAAGTATTTGACTGCGTGAATTAGGTAGTTGGTCAGCATACATGTAAAGCGTTCGTTCTTGTTGCAGTACATCGACATCATTCGAATTACTCGCTCTTGGATGCGTCCGGTTGTCAGTGGTTCAGCAATAAAATTCCGAAATGGAAGGGCTGTAAAATATCAGTGAAGACTGCGTTGTTTGCTGGCGGCTGCTGTACATGTTTTGATTCGGATGCATACCGATATTTTGGCAACTGTTGTGATTTTTTTGAATTGTCTTATGTTTGACCCTGTTTTAATCGTTCTAAAATAACCCGAAAAAGCATGCAAGCGGTGATTGCTTAAACATTGTTATTTTCAATGACCATGGTTATTGAACTGTTGGTTAACTTCTTTTTACGTAAGTACTGGTGGCATTTCAGCCAGATCTGTAGCGCTCACTTCAGGAACAAGTATTCCGATTGGTATTTATTACGACATTAGAATCTTCAACGTTCGACGACAGTTCCCCTTTATTCTGGTCGTAATTGTTATACTTTTTATCTAATTTTGACGTGACAAATAAGAACAGATAAAATCGTTTACTGCATAATGGGCATGGCGGTGGCTGAGCGTGTATCAGTGACATCCTGCTCACGCCATAATTGTGTTATCGTTTTCATCTGCGTGTAAAACTGAATGCCAGACTTCCCGTAGAAATTGCTGTCACCTGCGAAACTCGCCCTGGAACCGGTAAAACTGAACATGGGCAACGGAACTGGGATCGGCACATTGACACCAATCTGTCCAACATCCACTTCATTGGTGAACTTGCGAGCCGCAGCGCCATTGGTGGTGAAAATGGCTGTGCCGTTTCCGTATGGATTCTCATTGATGAGCTTAATGGCATCATCAAGCGTCTCCGCCGTGAGTACACACAGCACTGGGCCAAAGATTTCTTCCTTATAGCATTCCATATCGGGCTTCACATCGGCCAGAATGGTTGGGCCGACAAAGTTGCCCTTTTCGTAGCCTAAGAGTAATCATGCAATAATCAGGTAGAAATATCTCATATATCCATCGCTTCAGTGCAATCTGTTCGCATACACACCTTGAACTTTGACATCGCGTCCGTCCAGTACTAGTTTAGCACCTTCTTTTAAGCCACTCTGAATTAGCTCCAAAATGCGGTCCTTGGCTTCGGGCGAGATAACAGGGCCCAAATCTGCATCCTGCACATGGCCAGCATTAACTCGCAGTTTCCTCGCTTTCTCCACCAAATCAGGGATCCATTTTCTGGATTCTCCAACGAAAACTGCCGTCGACAAGGCCATGCAGCGCTGACCGGCAGCCCCGAAAGCGGCACCAACAAGCTACAAAAGCAACTTATTAAAAACTTTGTCGTTCTTCACACGTTCAATCAATATTGTCGCAAGCCCAAAAAGAACCGCCTGTACACATAATTTTTTAATTTAAGGTGAATTATTTTAAATATCGTTTTACCGATTTACCTGAGTGAGGGTGTTTTCCTTGTTAGCATCCGGCATAACGACACCATGATTTTTCGCTCCGAGATTGGCTTGCACACGTTTGCCGTTCTTTGATCCCCGCTCGTAGATGTACCGTCCCACTTTATCGGAGCCGACAAAGGAGATGGCATGAATGTCCCGGTGGTCGCAGATGAAGTTGACCGCATCGTGCTGGCCGTGAATGACGTTGACGCATCCGTCGGGAATACCGGCTTCCTGGCCCAGTTCCACCAGTTTCATGCAGGCACCCGGGTCTCTTTCCGATGGCTTGATCACGTAGGTGTTGCCGCATACGAGCGCCAATGGGAACATCCAGAGCGGGATCATTGCCTGCATTGGAAATTGCAATGGTTGCATATATTATGGATAAAAAGACACAATGCTATAGAAGCATCCAATGTCAATGCAATCAAGGCGTATTCAAAGCACTCACTGGGAAATTGAAGGGAGTAATGCCTGCGCAAACACCAAGCGGCACGCGGAATGTCATTGTATCCATGTCTTTTGAAACGGACGGTAAAGTCTCTCCCAGCTGCAGAGAAGTGATGCTGCAGCAGTGCTCCACGACCTAAATGGTCAAATCAGTAAAATTATTACAACACGGAACAAAAACCACCATAAAATATTATAAGAATTCCAAGATAAAGGCACTGCAACGGTATTATAATTATGCTTCACTTCCAGCCTGCTGCTTTGCATCATTCATGCGGCACAAATTTACAGACCTACACAATCTTTACCTGCAATCCGCGCAGAACATCTCCTTCCGCATCCACCAGCGTTTTGCCTTGTTCTTCGGTGATCAATTTTGCCAGTTCTTTCATATTTTGTCGTATCAACGCTTGGTAGCGAAACATCACTTGCTGCCGGGTCAATATGGAAGTTTTTGACCATGTTTTGAAGGCTTGCTAAAATGCAGTCAGCAAGAAATTGCAATTTTTACCGCGGATACTGTCATAGTAAATAGCAATACGAAGGTACACGTCCGCATTCGTCTATTAACATTGTAACACTGTGTACCCCCTACACAGTGAAAAACAGCGCAATAATATTCAATTATTTTAACCTTTAGGAACAAATCAAATCATAATTAAAACATAAATAATTCAGTAGAAGACGATACAACACAATACATTTTTTTAGTTATCGACAGCAGAAGCAGAGAGTGTAAGCAGATTCAGATACAAACCTTCGCTGCCGCAACAGCATCCTCCATTTCGCGGTTGGTGCTTTTAGGAACTTTGCAAATGACTATACAACCGAAAAAAAACACAAGTCAATCAAATGTGTTATCTTAGCCTATCTTTAACAGCATGTAACATTTTTCATTAAATGCTGCTTCACCTTCATTTGTAGCGGGATTCTTCAGATCAATCCACTGGTTGGTTGTGGAGTCCACCATTTGGCCATTGATGAAATTCTTGACTTTAGGCACAGCCGCCGTCGATGCGTATGACCGCATCAACAGCTGATTGTACCCAAGATTGGTAGCAAAACTACGTAAAACAATGGCTGCCATTTTCGTTAAGTGTAATGAAAAGATCTGCAGAACCACAAATCGCTACAGAATGAAATCAATTGTCGTTCCCAGTAAGCGCAGCGGCCACTTGCGGGTTCGAGTAGTGATCAGCTGGGCCGCATGGATTTCACAGGAAGCATGCCAAGTCAGCTGGTTTCTTATCGTTGGCCACACCTCCTACCTGTCGCCATTCGCTACTTTTCAAGATCATTTTGAGAAGCGTGGAACACTTCCGGTGCTGATTGCTCACTGCCGTATTTACACCCACTGCCAGTGTAATCTCTGCGATATGTCACATCTACGTACCATAAAATTACCGTTCTGGAAACGCTTTCGCAAACATGGCTCATCTGGTTTCTAAAGAAGAGTTGTTTGAAAAGTTATCACATTTGATTCAGCCTCAGTTTGTGGACCGGCTGAAAACGTATCTGCTGGAAGAAACCGATGATGCGTCGCGCGATCAGAATGCCAAAAACTGGTTATCTTGGACTGCGAATCAAAAGAATTTGAAAAGCGTTTCCGGAGCCATTCCTACTGGCATCCTTCCTCAACATCTACAAGGCGAACTGGTGGACGCGAGGGTGTTTTCTCGCGGTCCCGATGATAAAGTGTACGATCAGAATGCGGCCTTTCGACAGCGCGTGGCGCGCGGCAACTGTGTGCTGGAGCTGCACAACACAGAAACATCCGAGCGAACTAGCGATTGCGTCATCTTCGCACTGAAGAAATTCACGGGGGGACTGGGCGATGATGACGATCGGGATATCGGAGATGGGTTTAAATTCCAAAAGTATTTTGTCCGACCGATCTCCGAGGCGGAACGCGTGATCTGTACGAAGAAGATGAACGGTGAAGCGGCGCATTTTACTGTGCGGTGGATTGACGGTGATTTCTATGTGATCGCCGGGTCGAAAAATGTGCATTTGTTGTTTAAAAAAGGATATTGAAAAGTACTCGGAGTCGCGGTACCTTGTTGCGCGGGATGTGGCGTCGTCGTGTTTCTCCTTCTTCCAGGCCATGGACGTGGCCGACCGCAATGCCTTGTTCAGTTTCTTCCACCACACGAAATTAACGGCGGTGTTGGAAATCCTGCTGCCGCATTATCAGCACATTGAAGATTTATCGTATCTCACTGCGCCCAAACTGTTCCTCATCAGCTGGTCGAAGACCGATCTGGAAGCGACGGTGTACGAAGATGAACTGTGCGTTCCGCCCGATTTCTGCCAGGAAGTCGGTCGCGCTTTCCACCTGCATGTCACAGGTTACGAAGTGGTGAAGCATCGGGATTTGGGAGATAAATTACTGGCTATCCGTCGAGGACATGGCTACGAAGGGGAGGTATTGTATTTTGTGAATAAAAACGATGAGGTAATCGGATTGCTGAAGAAGAAAACCATTTGGTACATTATTGTGCGAGCCGTGCGCGAGAAAGCCAAAAACGCCGCATCCAAAATGCGACGCGATCCAGGACAAAAGTTTCAATTGAGTGACGCCAGGGAGCGCATGCAGAAGCGGGTTAAGGAGATTCGCCGCTGGCTGGGCATGGATGATAAATCGGCGAAAGCGTGGGAATCTTTGACGGTGGGATTCTTGGAATGGTTAGGCGAACAGCTGAACAGCGGGAAGATCGAGAGTAAGGAATTATTTGGACAGTATCCAGTCATTTGGAATCGCTACCTGAAAGAGACTGGACGAACGGATGACATTGGAATTCGCGACATTACAAAGGCCGACGATCCCGATAATCCCGAACCCGGTGAACTGGATCAGCGAACATTTCTTGATACATTCGCTCCGAAGCACGACGATGACGCTTCCGAATGACTTCTCGGGCTTGTTTGATATTTGTTTCTGTATTTTTTTGGAACGGACCAGTTAGGGTTTATTTCGTCGTTCCGTTCGTACCGCAGTGTTTATTGTTTTTTCAGTTCGATTTGATTAGTTTCGTTTGTTTTTCGTTGGTAGATTTTGCATGCACCGATTGCACTGTTACAGCCTTAAATTTTTAGAACACTTTTATTACTTACTGTGTACAAAGTACTACTTTTTGTGCTTTTGCATTCCTTCGTATTTTCCTTTTTTATACTGGGCAGCTTATTATTCCACTTCAAATGTTGAAGGTGGTTTTGCTGCAGAGCAATTTTTCCTGCCAGTTTAATATTATGGCGCAATAAAAAAGTGATTCATTCACCGAAAGTTCGTTTTTTTGAAGAATCGAAATAATTACGCTTTAAACTAGAAGTCATGGTTTGTGCACAAACAACAGACAATCAGATTCAAACTCACAATAAAACCGAAGAAAAATTTTTAAAAGTTAAAATATAAAACCGTTAAAACTGCTGACTACAGAAATAATCTGACAGACTGTAAAGCATTTCGTATCATCAAAGCCATGATACATAATTCTGCCACACTGACCAGAACCATTGTCATATCATCCCGTTAACGTTAACTAACACATCCACCGGTGCCGCTTCTCACTTGAAATTCATTTAATTCCACCAGGAAAGCACATGACTCGCGACGAATTCTCGAATGCTGTCCATCGCTGCTAACAGCGGTGCGGGCGACAACCAGTTTGTATCATATAGGGTGTAAATGCCCAATATAGCTGTCCCGGAAATCAGTCCAACTACGGCTACCGTTCCCAACGCCGACTGTCGATGCTGCACAGCGACAGCGGCGGATGCCGGCTGTACTGTCTGCGAGATTTCTCTGGTCAGCTCAAACCGTCCATTACTTAAAATATCATCGATATTCTGATCCATCTCCTGCTTAGCCCTGGCTAATATGCTTTCCGTTACCGGTCGTCTAAACTGTAGATCGCTACCAGTTCGCGACGGCATAGGTGAAGGAAGTTTGGTGCTAGATGACGGTTCTGGTGGCATATCGAACGGAGACGGAGAGGCAGGTGGATGGTGCACCTCCGAGGGAACGGCCTCCATATAGGCGGGTGGCTCCGGCGTCACTACTATCAACTCTTCCGACCGGTTTTCACCGGGTACCGGCGATCCGCTGCCGGATTCTTTGGGTTTGGGAAAGAGGCTGGCGCGCCGGTGAAGGGCTGGCGTGGCCACAACGCCCTCATACACGTCCGGCTCGAGCTTATGTGCAAAGGCCGCTCGCTGGAATGTCACACCGGAACGGTGCAGAGTCGAGCTGGCTTCCATGGCTTCTCGTGCCACACGCCCAGAGAAGCGGACACGTGATGCACGAGAAAAGATGGTGGAGCCGTTTGAGACCGGCTTGATGGTCTTGCTGGTCGGGGCTGTGAAGAAGATCTTGGTCTCCAATGCATTCCGCCACAATTGCTTGGCCGCTTTGGACGTGGGGCACTTTAAGCCGCGGGTCTGTGGCTTGGATTCTCGCATGAACTGTACTAGGAAGGTGCGGCCTTCGTAAGACATTTTCAGGATGTGGGCCCAGTCCAGATGGAGGATGCGTTTTGAGCCTTGAAAAGCAATGATGCCAAAATGATTGTAGCCCAGAAAAACCGACTGATCTTCCTCATTCTTCACTTGATGGGGATCAATGCCGAAGGTGTCCAGGCGGGCAGCCTGTTCCACAAAGCGCTTCTCACACTCCGAAGGGCTTAAGTCGCGCAGGTAGTGCCACTGTTCGATGGTTTTGGTTTCGCCTTTTTTCCCGTGTTTCATTAATACGCGATAGTCTTCTGGAACATTTACTATACCCGCTGAAATGTTACCGAGTTCTGACTGGAGGATGCACGCCTGAAATTGCAAAAATTAGTACTCGTATATATGAGTATCACATTGTCTGATAAAACTGAGAATTACCAGTAGTATGGCTTCATCGCCCGATGATCCATAAAGTCGTCCATGCTAAAAGAAAAAATTCATTACTGTAATACAACATCAGAAACGCCCATCAGCAATTTCAATGGGCATAATGATGCCTCTAAATATCTTGCTCAACATTCGAACGTCAGGAGAATCTACGTCATCATTAACCCCAGGACGCTGTGGTCTCATTAACTCTTCAGAAAATCTAACACCACGAAATGTACATTCCGCTAAACCTGCCAGATTGAACTGCCGTAATTTTCTCCTCAGTATGCATCCAATAAATATTCCACTGGGCTCGAGGACGTAATGGCTTAGATCGAGCTTGCAGTCTTCTTTTTCAAACCGGCTTAACTGCCCACAAAACAACTGTTTCCGACCATATGTTAGAAATCTCAAATGTGCAGTGCATACTCTTACCCTTACAATTAAATGTAACACTCAGACCGCAAACGATCAAGACAGCAAGAAAAATCTTATGCTACGTGAATCAACGGCACACCGAAACGGAATTACATAACTTTCTCACTGCGTAAAAGCTAGATGCACCGTTACTCTCAAATTAATAATCTTCAAAAGAACGACCTTTATTATGACCAAAATTGATCGAAATCAAATTTGAGCAACAAAAAACGATGTACTTCACCAGTCAGCGGTTCAATTGTTCAACTAAACATTAAAAATAAATTCACTGGATCCAAGATTTTCTTACTTAGCTAATCTAATAAAAATTAGTTAAGTAATACATTACGCCCTCTCCCACTGGTAAGAACAGTGTTAATGCTTCTGCCTGATTGTGAAGTGATGTAGCTCTTTTGAACAAGCAGCGGCTACGTCGACTGTCAGCATCCCCAAGCACGTAAGGATAAGTAATTAACAACAGTCCATATTGACCAGGACTTCCCTATCGACCCATCTCACTGCAAATAAATTGATGAATTCCCGCAACTGCAACTCTCCGACAAGTCTGCCACTCTGGCAATCACGATCAGTTCTCGCAATTTCAATGCCACATAAGTACCACAGTCTGTATTGAACACAATAATCTTCTACAGTTTACAGTGTACCGGTTGTCTTATGAGAGACGGGGATATAATTAAGTAATAATTTTCAATCTGAATCGATAATCCAAGCTGTACATGTTTTCTTGCAATGGCGCTTTAATACGCTTAACTACCAACATGTACAGCCACCACGCAGGGAATAAATAGATCAAAATACCTGGAACACAATTACGGTAATGATTACATTGATTAGTATGGCTGCCAATAGTTAGAACACTTTTGTAACACATACAATGATCTATCTATGACTTCCACACAATTCCCCCGATCAAGCGGCTAATGCTTCCCTTACGCACTGACCATCATAATTTGCTAGTAGAATGTTGGCCATTCGCTTTTTTAACGTTATGGCGGGTTTTGTCACTTTTGTAATAATAAATGTGTAAAACAAAAAAATCACTGATCGTCTGTTAAAACCGGTGCCGTCCTGACTCATCTGTCATGTCCGTGATGACGATAGCATATACACATGGTTCAAAAGTTACGAAATCATTCAAATTCCGGTATTACGCTTTTTACAAATTGATAAATAATTCCGAATAATAGTTTCTGCAGTATATCAGCTAAAACCATCCTAATTTCAAAATCAAACTGTTTTTGTCGCTAGTTTTAAGCACAATCGTCGAAAATCTGGTACGCTGCACGATAATTTTTTGCGTAATGGGATCTCCTGCATACTCCTATAAAGTGCATACAATTTGGTGGTCCCAGGATCCGGAATCCGGATTCTGGCGATGCTCTTAAAAAGGAAAAATGCTTAAAAGGATTAACTGATACTGCTGACGCATGTCACTGTCAAGCCCGCCGATTACTAACTATAACGCATGAAACAACCGATGCACGCTCCCGCATATATGAACTGCCAATCAATATGATCACGCAAAAAAAATAGAAATCAATAGCGAGTGGAGTGCCGGTTGTCGCTCTTCCACTGGCAACTCGCATTCACACACTCACACAATACCCGCTCTCAAGAAAATCCCTAATCGAACTTTTCAGCGCCATACACAGTGACGCAGAGCACCGTGTTTTACCTGGAGATCGCGACGCAACTGCAGGAATAACTGATAAAGCGTCAGCTCCTGCGGAGGCGCAGTATGGGATCGGGCGGTAGAATTTGACGCGGAAACACAGTATAACATTGTCCACATCTTTTCCGGCCTTCTTCAGCTGCTTCCGTGCATTCTTCCTAAATCCAGCCAGCGACGCTGCTTCTCGTCAACAAAACGCAGGCCAAAGTAGTCTTTTCAATGAGATTAAGATGGTCGCAGATCCGGTCGAAGAGCTTCTGGCTGTCTTCGCTCTTAGTATACGTGGTCTCCCATGATGAATCGTCCAGATACTTCACCGTGCAGCGATATGTTTCGCGCTCGTGCCCGAACCAGTGCGGCATTCTGGCCACGGTCATGATATTGAGAGGTGATGATGATGATGTTTTCACACGAATCACAACACACTCCACGCAGCGACCGGTCTGGCCTAATCTAAGAAAACACGTTAAACAGTCACCAGACGGCTGACATTAACAAGATTTACACTGCGCGACAGGGCAAACAAACAAATTGAGAAATATATATCGCACACACTGCATACCCGTCAAGAGACAGCCACTTCTTTCCCTCAGACAAGCCCCGGAAGTCTGATCTAATACTATCAATGAAAAGTCAAACTCCTCTCGGACATGTATCCAGATATTGTGAAGGCAGCCCAAATTTGGGATGAACGTGATGATGAAAGGGAGCCAACATGATAGATCGGCTGTACCGTACTTTACCGCGTACAGTGCACACTTCGCACGCATTGGACTGGGCGGTTACTACACAGAATACACACAGCCAGTAAGTACAGTACTTATTTCTACTGACAAATGAGCGACTGGTCTATTCAGCGTTCACTGAACGACGGTGAATGTTGATAGCCAGACAGAGGAACCGGAAATGCGCTGTTGGTAGACCTTCCCAGCCATGCCCAGAAAACTTCATGTACTGCGCATTATCCCCGTCACAGCTCCGGCTCGTATCGACCATTTATTCCGATTCATCATAAGTTGTAAATCTCCAAAGCTCCGGATGCGTAATATTCCATTTCGTACTCGTACGCAAATTCCTTTGAACCTTCCCTGTCATAACGCTTCACACTTCCTGCATAACAGCAAATCTTTGCTGTTACGAATAATTGTTAAATGTAAAAATAATACATTACACCCTCTCCCACTGGTAAGAACAGTGTTAATGCTTCTGCCTGATTGTGAAGTGATGTAGCTCTTTTGAACAAGCAGCGGCTATGTCGACTGTCAGCATCCCCAAGCACGTAAGGATAAGTAATTAACGACAGTCCATATTGACCAGGACTTCCCTATCGACCCATCTCACTGCAAATAAATTGATGAATTCCCGCAACTGCAACTCTCCGACAAGTCTGCCACTCTGGCAATCACGATCAGTTCTCGCAATTTCAATGCCACATAAGTACCACAGTCTGTATTGAACACAATAATCTTCTACAGTTTGCAGTGTACCGGTTGTCTCGTATGAGAGACGGGGATATAAGTAATAATTTTCAATCTGAATCGATAATCCAAGCTGTTTTCTTGCAATGGCGCTTTAATACGCTTAACTACCAACATGTACAGCCACCACGCAGGGAATAAATAGATCAAAATACCTGGAACACAATTACGGTAATGATTACATTGATTAGTATGGCTGCCAATAGTTAGAACACTTTTGTAACACATACAATGATCTATCTATGACTTCCACACAATTCCCCCGATCAAGCGGCTAATGCTTCCCTTGCGCACTGACCATCATAATTTGCTAGTAGAATGTTGACCATTCGCTTTTTTAACGTTATGGCGGGTTTTGTCACTTTGGTAATAATAAATGTGTAAAGCAAAAAATCACTGATCGTCTGTTAAAACCGGTGCCATCCTGACTCATCTGTCATGTCCGTGATGACGATAGCATATACGCATGGTTCAAAAGTTACGAAATCATTCAAATTTTCCGGTATTACGCTTTACACAACTGAAACAGGAGGGGATGGTCCGATAAAATACTTTAAATGTAGTCTCGTAAGCAGACAATTTTCATCAAACTGTTTTTGTCGCTAGTTTTAAGCACAATCGTCAAAATCTGGTACGCTGCCGCACGATAATTCTTTTTTTGCGTAATTAGGATCTCCCTGCATACTCCTATAAAGTGCATACAAATTTAAGTGGTCTCCAGGATCCGGAATCCGGATTCTGGCGATGCTCTTAAAAAGGAAAAATGCTTAAAAAGGATTAACTGATACTGCTGACGCATGTCACTGTCAAGCCCCGCCGATTACTAACTATAACGCATGAAACAACCGATGCACGCTCTTCCCGCATATATGAACTGCCAATCAATATGATCACGCAAAAAAAATAGAAATCAATAGCGAGTGGAGAGCGCCGGTTGTCAGCTCTTTCCACTGGCAACTCGCATTCACACACACACTCTCACACAATACCCGCTCTCAAGAAAATCCCTAATCGAACTTTTCAGCGCCATACACAGCAGACGCCAGTGGCAGAGCACCGTGTTTTTACCTGGAGATCGCGACGCAACTGCAGGAATAACTGATAAAGCGTCAGCTCCTCATGGAGGCGCAGTATGGGATCGGGCGGGTAGAATTTGACGCGGAAACACAGTATAACATTGTCCACATCTTTTCCGGCCTTCTTCAGCTGCTTCCGTGCATTCTTCCCTAAATCCAGCCAGCGACGCTGCTTCTTCTCGTCAACAAAACGCAGGCCAAAGTAGTCCTTTTCAATGAGATTAAGATGGTCGCAGATCCGGTCGAAGAGCTTCTGGCTGTCTTCGCTCTTAGTATACGTGGTCTCCCATGATGAATCGTCCAGATACTTCACCGTGCAGCGATAGTGTTTCTGCGCTTCGTGCCCGAACCAGTGCGGCATTCTGGCAACGGTCATGATACTGAGAGGTGATGATGATGATGTTTTCACACGAATCACAACACACTCCACGCAGCGACCGGTCTGGCCTAATCTAAGAAAACACGTTAAACAGTCACCAGACGGCTGACATATTAACAAGATTTACACTGCGCGACAGGGCAAACAAACAAATTGAGAAATATATATCGCACACACTGCATACCCGTCAAGAGGCAGCCACTTCTTTCCCTCAGACAAGCCCCGGAAGTCTGATCTAATACTATCAATGAAAAGTCAAACTCCTGTCGGACATGTATCCAGATATTGTGAAGGCAGCCCAAATTTGGGATGAACGTGATGGTGAAAGGGAGCCAACATGATAGATCGGCTGTACCGTACTTTACGGCGTACAGTGCACACTTCGCACGCATTGGACTGGGCCTGGCGGTTAATACACAAGAATTCACACAGCCAGTAAGTACAGTACTTCTACTGACAAATGAGCGACTGGTCTATTCACCGTTCACTGAACGACGGTGAATTTTAATAGCCAGACAGAGAACCGGAAATGCGCTGTTGGTAGGCCTTCCCAGCCATGCCCAGAAAACTTCATGTACTGCGCATTATCCCCGTCACAGCTCCGGCTCGTATCGACCATTTATTCCGATTCATCATAAGTTGTAAATCTCCAAAGCTCCGGATGCGTAATATTCCATTTCGTACTCGTACGCAAATTCCTTTGAACCTTCCCTGTCATAACGCTTCACACTTCCTGCATAACAGCAAATCTTTGCTGTTACGGAATAATTGTTAAAATGTAAGTACTGTACGGATGAGTACTGCAGTCAGAGTGTCAATTGTATTGTAGATACGTTATACATTATATATATGTATTATAATATACAACAATAAAACGGCCAGCATAGCATACAAAATCTGCCCTACGAGTATAGATGGACACCAAGAATGCTTCTACAAAATTGATGATACTAATCATAAAAAATATGCAATAAGTGGTTCTATTTGCAGGTGTGCCAAATTAAATAATTTGCATTGGGTGATAAAAATTTTACTCTTTTGTACAACATGCCACAATAAGAAAATAGACCTAGAGATATTATTCTCTTTTAAATCGATCAGAATTTTTTGATCTGCCAAATACTATTATATGCCGTATGTGTGTAATGCAGTGTATCTCCGGAGAACAGAGATCAGCTACCCTAGAGAAGACGAAAAACGAAAGCCTGCTAAATCCGGCAAATATGTGAACAAACCGGAAAATATGATCACGATCACCAGCCGGCAGTCGTTGTTCAACCTTGGGGACCTACGTGTAGCACGATATTTACTACATTGTGTTTGCGACGTCGAAAGAACAAAATCACTTATAAACAACTTTGTAGAAACTTTAATGTGTGAGCCGCAATGCCGACTTTGTTGTTTTACGTCCGATTATTAACACTATGCGTAATTCCACAATAAGTAGTGTATTGCAGTTACGCTGCCTATCGTACTTCCACATTTACGGAATAGTTGTACCACTCTAGTAAATTAGTAGTACCATACTAAAACAGCGTGACTACTTGTAATTACACCGCCATAAATAATTAATCAGCATAATGAATGTCTATTAGAAAAACTGGTAACAGTTAACGTTTACTGAAGCATGCTCAACAAACAGTTTACTTACAGACTCAACATTGACAATGCAAACTTTTTCGGCATGTGTATTAGTAAATATTGCGTACTTCATACCTGAAACAATTTGATTTGCAGTAATAACACCAATAAACATTTGCACCGTTGTCGTTAACAAACTAAAAACTCGATACTCGTAGCTTAGTTGTGATGTTCTTAATTGGATCCATTCTCCTGAACGTTTTGACCTTTCGCATTATTAGGTGGGTGGACAGTATGGGGCAAGTATTCTCGCTTGGCAAGTTTCGCAAACTCTGCAGCATAGTGATCCAAGCGTTGAGTCATCTGAAAATGCAGGATCGAAGTTATTTTTTTGTATGTCTTTTGCAGGCGTAAAAATATTGTACAAATACTGTCATTATCTTTTGTTGCACTTTACTGTGGATAGCACTGCATTGCTACGAGTACCTTTTGTATGTATTAACAATACTCGTGGCTGATTAGAGTAATAAGTAAAGTACAATACCTTGAATCCCCATTTATCCGACACTTGGCGGTTGAGGTTTAAATCCATTTGCACCACAAGCAAACCATCGCGCTCACGTGACAAACCCTATTTTAAGGCAACAAAGGTACCTCAAGGGAGATGCTGAGCTATTTTGGGCCAATCTCCACGTCTATGTGTGAAGTATCATGAACTAACCGGCGTTCGAATCCCATCTGGTGCTGTGACGTAACTGGATCCTAAAATCAGATCACAACGTTACGCAGTGGCCGCTTCCGGTCTCATGCTAGACGTCAACGGCAGACAACTCCGTGTTGTTTATACGTGCATTTGCGTGTCTATGAACATGAGCGTACGCTTGCATAAGTAATTATAGTTTCACCTGGTATCCGAGCAATTTTAACTTCCAGACCTTGGTAATTAATGTTCGGATAGTTTATTTAATGAATAAAAATATTATTAATAGGTCACGGCAGCTCTCTTACCATAAAATGGTCCAAAATCTTTGTGAGCTACAAAATAAGCATACAGTTTCCAGTGTTTAAATTCTGAACACATGTCCAAATCCAATTACTTAAAGGAATGTATTGACACATAATTTTAAACCCATTCACAACTATACGTTTGTTTTGTGCATATCAGTACCAAAAACATCATTAATTTTATGCAGAGTTAGTGCGTGGCGTATAAATAAATAACAGCAACTACAGATTATAAGAAAAATAACATCGATCGATCGATTGACGTATCACGGCAAGCAGACAGGTCACCGTAGACTCGGTATACCTGATTTCCCGTCTCCGGATGTGAATGCATTAGGAAAGGTTTCCTGTATTAATCGAGTTTACAATCAATCTCAGTCAAATATCTTCAAGCGGAATTCGATAAAGAAAATGTAAGTAAGTAATTAAGCTTACTGTTCCAACACGATTAATCGAACACGTGAAATAACTGAAAGAAAACCGGCAAGATTAATGCTTATCTGCACGTACTTTATAGCATAACCAAGGTGTAGCATAACTAACGCACTTTAATATGGCTGTCAGGGTACTCGTATAGCAGTTACCACAATATTATTTAACTGGAGTTTCTATACTTCTGACGGTAAGTGTAGTGGAACATTCTCTTGTACCAGACTAAAATGGTTTCACCTGTTAGCAATTGCTGCATTTCTAGCTTCCACACCCCATAGTGGCTCGCTAAAACATACAAAAAAGTATTGAAGTATGCTCAATGAACGCTTTAATTTGGCACTTATATATTCTTAAATTCGATCAGCGTAGCTAAATGTGAAACTGTCCCGGACCTTCGGCTAGCAATAGCGCTGGGCTAATGTCTCGGTTTACCTTAATCCCGCCACGGTACAAGAAGGATTGAAAACAATTTCTGCACCGTTCACTTGCAGCATAAACCAGTTGAGTGGATGATGTCGATCTGGAAAAAATAGCTTATCCTAAATCGTTAGATATCATAAACGACAATTATTTTTCAAAAAAGTATCCGTCTAATAAATTATTTATTCCGTCATGACTCATGACCGTAAAGAGCTCCACTGACCGTAGCAAACACTGATACCAATGCGACCTGCAGAGTGAAAAACACCATTATGAACAAGATACTTCGGTGCAGTATCCCGTGTTACTCCTCACAGAAACAGATCATATTACCGTATGGAGTTTGGAAAACTGGATGTCCACTGTTTCCTTCCATATAATACGTACTCTATATAAGTAATTTACTTCCGACTTAACGCAGACTTGAGTATAAACATTCTCATAATTATAGAGAATTTTTACATTCTCACCTCGTTGAAATCTCCAACGCGAGGAATGTGATTTTTTCGTTGAGTACCAATTACACTTCCGTCAGTGTTGATCACCACTGCAAAAGCAAAACGTAAAGTGTACCTGGTGACGGGGAGACTTAGTGCAAACAACTACCAGCGGTGTTCCAAATTATATCACCGCGAAGAGTGTCGCGCTCCAAAATCGGGCAGATAACCACCATGTTATATTGCTTCGCCATCTACAACAATTCGAACTATTATGAAAAACATCCACTGTAAGCATGCTCGTATCCCTATTTAGTGAAGAACAGAAGCAGTGCGATACTGCTGTTAGATTTGTTTTGCTCGATTAACGAAAACTTATTCCCCCTTTCATAATTGATAAAAGGGGTGAAATGGTCTATGTCCTGTCCGTTGTCAGTGGTCACCTTTGAACAAAGCGAGACAGTGGGCCCGTTAGAAATTTCCTCCGCAAATTCGCACCATGGCAATCGCTCGCGCGTGCAAAACGCAAAAGGCATATCTGAAAAATCATTATGGTCAATATACTACTGTAGCGTCAACGTAGCATACTTTTAATCGCAATCATACTACAGTCTGCACATATAAATATTAATATTTGTTTACACTTGTCTTACGCCAACATTCCTCGAAGCAGACGACATTGACTCCCGATTTACTGGCCGCGTCGAAGAAGCATTTTGCTTTCTCGAAAATGGCATCCCGTTGAATTTGCACCGGCTCGGTGGTTGCAGCTGCGACTGCTCAAAGGGAAAGATAAACGTTTTTACGCGATCAAGAAGTAGTCTGATCCAGAAGTGGACGTGGTTAGTTGTAATACGGCTTTCCGTGAGACTACTGTACTCGTACTGGACGTCTGCACTAATCCGACGCGAACGATTCTCGCTGGGCGAGTGGATTCTGTCGCAGCCGTGAACTGGTAACCCTGCATATCGAATCCATGTTTCTTAGCGATGGCTAACGCTTCCGGTGGAAGCTGAAGACTCAGATCACTGCGGCATGAAAAAAATCGTCAAAATTTAATGTCGTCAAACAAGAATTACACAACAGCCATGGCCCACCATTGTTAAATTAAAGCAGTAATGTGCTTATTATTATTGCTATTATTAACATATATGGTACTCGTATACCTATTCCATGCAGACCAATGCAGTCAGTGAGTGAGCTATTTTAAGCAATTAGCAAGCTATACTGAATAATGCATTTTGAGTTGTTTTGAAATATCAGTTGCGACTAAAACGTGGGCTTAATTACAAATCTGGGGTGCTCCAGCTCCAGAGTCTTGCGTGGGATAGGAAAACCGAATATAAAATATACTTATGCAAATTGCCGGTTGAAGCTGTTCAGTGCGACGTTTATTTAGGTAAATAAAGCTATAGAGTTCTAGCAGTAATTGGATAATTAAGCATTGAATTTAAGCATTGAATTTTGTTAAAAGATACTGCGCTCAAAACTGTACGAGTATTATCTAAATACTATACTTACGAAGGAGATTTTCCGTAAAGAATTTTGTACACGAAATCCCGCTGTTCGTCCGGAAGAGCATTAAACACGTCTTCCACTCTTTCCGAATGTTTAGCCATTGCTGAGAAACTTCGGAGATTTTGGTTTTCGAAAGTTTAACGTCAGGATATGATTGACTTGAATGCTAAGTTACCAGCTCCGGTTTAGTTTGGCTGCGAACGATGCTTAAAGTGTATAAAAAAATTGTAGGCAAGCTGCAAGGACAACGTGCTGCGAGCTGCGATTAGATAAGCTGATTTATCAGTAAATCGCTTGCCCGTGACTGTAAGAACTAACTGGTAAGAAGGTACTGTATGTACTCTTAAATTAATTGTGAATTGTCGTATACGACCACGAACACCGTAACCTTATGCACGATTAAAGGAGCATAGTTTTAGTAGAAGTATAGAATGCAACCATGTATAGACATCATTATCGGGCTGCACATCAAAGATGTGATTCCAGATATGTAAGCCAATGTCAGAAAATTATAAGGTTGGTGGTTAAAATAACAATGAAACAGCGTATAATATTTATTGTTAGCTTGAAATTTGCAAATAAATAAGTATAAAAAGCAAAGTATTTACGTAATATTAATCTTATTCAGTTTTTGATTTTGTACTAATCATGCTTTCCTCAAGAAACACCGACTGTGTGTGCACAAGGCCGGGTATATAACAGCGCGCGCGTGACCTTTATAAGCATCTGGCCTTCGTCCGTGGATCATGGTCTCAGTTGGAATATCCAATACAGTGGCTTACAGTGTTACTTACAAAAATCGGTTTATCACATGTAGTCTTCTGACATCGTTTCTTTACGCATACGTATCGTATACATATCATCTATGTAAATATACGTATGTTGTGTGCTGTGCATAATAATGGACTGTACTGAACTTGTACATGTAATACCACAAAATGCTGTATTTTGCAACCTGCAGCTAAACTTTAATTTCAATCCGTAACGTGACCGCACTCATCGTTCTAACTGTAAATTGCTCTGCAGCCATGCATGGCTGTACTAAGCAATCCCAAACTTGGTGTTTTCTCTACTGACCGAAAGCATAAGCATCGTAACTAATTTACTGAAATTTTAATCAAAATTTTTGCAGGGTTTAATCGTTGAAACAAGGTAGAGGTGTTATTGTGCTGATAGTATTAAAACACTATAAGCAAGTGAACTGCAATTTTACGGCGTCTTAACTCGCGAGTGCCTTTTGAGTAATGAATGAATGCCAGTGTAAATTGTTGACGCAGGAAGAGTATCTCAACATGAATGCATGGAGAACTGGAAAGATCCTTCAAGGGCTGTTTTGTCGTGAAGTACTGTTAGGTTGCATCATTTGACCCTGATCTAAATGATGGAAGCTCAAAGAACTCGATACACGCAGAAGTCGGTAGAAATGCGGAACAAGCTCAAGCCTAAGTCTTCACAACGAACTGTGCCGGAACTGGCTGCTCTTAAAGGTTACACGTCACAAACAACGATTTTTATTAAATTTATCTGTTTCTTGTGTGGTATAAAAACTCAAAACATTTGCTCAAGTGGCGTTGACATTCAGCTGCACAAATAACCTTCGATAGAGTCTTTCAAAGAATTGTGCGTGTATATTGATATTTTGATTTGGCAATTGCGATATACTTTACAGTATATTTTAATTCGGCTGTGCTGGTATTGTGCAAGTACCGTATAAAGCAGTGCATAATGACCTTACGTTGTTCGCTACACTTCATGTCACATTAATATTTCTTTGTTTTGCTTCGTGGATCAGAGAAACGTCGGCTACAAGATCTAGAGAAGGTAATAATAAATTATGTTTTATCTTTAACAATAAGTTTAGCGCAAATAATATCTACTTTTTCGCGTGGATGACCAGTTCGATAACGACAGCAGAAGCAAATTTACATCGCGCACAAAACAGTCTAACAAATCGAAGCACTTTAACAAAGAGCTTAGACTGGTTACAGTACTTTTGTTGCTCCTTTCAATTTGCTGCAATTTTCGTCCGTCCTGTGGTCCGCATAATGCTGCAACACAGCGCGATTGCATCCTTGCTTTCTTATATATTAGTTTTTTAGCGTTTTAAAATAATGAAGTACTATACACCTACGAGCATAATATCACTAAACTTTGGTGATATTATGCTACGAGTTATGACAGTATTAGGTGTCAGCTGTTGTTATACGCGCTTACATCTTCAGGCTTGCACATGTACGATGCGTGTACCTGTTGATGGCACGTTGGCTTTTTAAAAAAAATAATTTTTTAACAGACATAGTGTAAAGCCAGGAAGCTTGTCCATTTTGCCTATTAAGCCCCCTAAATACACAAATCTTGATTGTTATGAAGGATTACGCATCACCTCTGAGTGCCATCTGATTACACTAAATCAACACCGGCACTGTGCAGCAGGTTTTTGTGACACCCCAGTTTGTCGTTCCTGATCAGCGCCAGCGTATAGGCCTCTTGGCCACTGGTCGCATCCGCACCGACAAGACAGCCTCGAGGTCCCGCGCGGCGCGCCGCGATGCGCTTAATCTTATAAAACCAGCCCGATATGTCGACAGACATTCACCAGTCACTCACAGTAACGCTATCCCGCGCGCGTCCACCACTCGCAACACAATAATTTAAAGTCAGCCCTGCGGCGTTGTGAAATCTTAGTAACTCACTATGTATAATAACATTATGCTGGATGTTGCCAGAGTGGCGATGCCGTTAATGGGATTATCGGGACTTTGGCCGCTGTTCGTCCATTGCCAGTTATTCGGGGCGCCCAGCATCCCCTTTCCCAATTATGCCGGCCAGAATCCGCTCAGCGGCTTGTTCTCTCTGCTGGGTTTCGGCAGTTATCCGCCGCTGAATCCCGGCTCCTATCCGCCGCCGTTTCCCCCGTCGTATCGCAGTGATCCGCCCTTTTACCAGCCTCCACCGCCGCCCCCACCCGGCCCCCCGGCGGAATACTCGCCACGCTACTTCCCACCCCCGCCGGCGCCCTATTCCTACTCCTCCAATAATGTCGTGCTGCCCAAACTGCCCTCCAAATACGACATCGGCGTCTTCAAGAGCGCTGCCGATTCGGCGGAGAAATCCAGCTATCCCAATTCACATTACGGCTACAAATACGATCCGTATCCGGTGGATCCGTTGGTGTATCCCACGAAGCCGTTGTACGATAAAAGCGGAGCGTACTACAAATCTGTGTATCCCAAGACATCGCTAACCGGTTCTCCGTACGGGAATTATCGGGAATTTTTAAAAGCCCTGCTAAGCGGTCCGCCGGCATCACCTTACATGCCCAGCTACAGTCAGAATATTCCCTCCGTCAAAGCGATTCTGGAAGGCGATTATGGCAGCATTATCGGCAAATCGCCACCCGCAGCGGCCATTTATGTAGAGAATGCGAAACCGGCAGCCGAAATGCCGTACGGCGCAGCCCCTTCCTTTCCGCCGATGAGCGAGCAAAAGGTCGTGTATTCTCTTCCGGTCGGAGAGAAACCGGTTGCAGCGGATAATATTAATATTAAGGAAATGTACAGCAAACAGTTCCCAGACGGCTTAATCACCTACCAGAAACCACTACCGACAGCGTTGGCCCAAAAGCCGACCATTGTCTATGCCGCCGCCGAACCGGACCGGCCGGCGACCATCCTCTCGGCACCGAGCACTAATCCTTATGCGCTGGGATTAGGCAGCTATCCTTATACGAACAAGAAACCGATCATACAGCAAGAAATGCCCATGGTCTATCAAGAAAAATTTGCCAATTATCCTGACATCAAAACCATCTACCAGATGCCCAGTTTTATGCCGGAAAAGAAGCCATTAGTAGCGTATGAACAGGTACCCAATATTCAACATGAAAAGAAATTACAGATGACATATGATCAATTACCGGCTATCACTTTAAAGATTCCCTACCAGAATGAGCAAATACAGCAACAACAGCGAATGCCTGCCACTGCGCCCGGATACGACTTGTATCCGGTGTTTAATAACGTGGGATTAAAGCAACCGATTGCCTATCAAGCCGCCGCCACGGTGACCCCGCCGGGACAGGACATCACCTATGAAACCGACAGTGCCCCGTCCAAACCGGCCAACTATCCCACGTATTTCACCGCCACCAAGGCCGAGTATAAGCGGGATCCTGTGACCGTGCAGGAGAAGAAATCGCCACCGCCCATGGATGAGAGTTATTCGCCGGCCAAATATCCCACGCTGGGCTACGAAGTGGACCGTGAGCACCATCGCAAACCCGTTCCGGCAATCATTGCCGCGCTGTTCGGCGGTGGAAAATTAGGCAAATCACTGGATTCATCGGGTGAGCAGTTTCCCAGCGCTTCCATGCAGGCAAAATACGAAACAGCGCCAGTCAGACAGGGATACTTTTCTGCGCCCGTTGCCGGCTATGAAGACAATCCCACGGTGAAGCAGATGGTAGCCAACCAACAAAGTTCAGGTCGCTATCAACAAAGTCCGAGCAGCAGCAATTCTCCCGTTGATATCTTTATTCCTATTGGGAGATCTTCTAAGCACACGGGAAACGATCCGATAAAAACGATAATGCACTAGCTATATGTACTTATGGTAGTTATTGTAAATTGTTATAAATTGCTGTTGTATGTTATTTACGATGATAAAGAAAGTTTGGTAATGGGAGCTGTACATTGTGTAAATAAAACGCAGCCATGCTTCGATGCATGTAAACACACTCAGCTTGCAGCTAAGCGATCAAGAGAAATGGAGACAAATACTTTCGCATTACAAGAGCTGTTTGGGTGACCTTTAGTCGTTTTAACTCTGCAGTTAGCCTTTGTCTACATTAACTAATATTTCCAACTTAAAAGAACAAAATACTACAAACAAAAAAGCATCACATAATGACATCAAATTAATAAGCTCATTTCAAACGCCAAAGCAACCTTTTACATACAGACGATGTCATCATAATTAATTTATAATTCCATCGTCACAAAAACAATGTCACTTCAACTTAAGTCCATACAAAAAAACAAGCGAGATAATATTGGCTCAATAAGCAATTTTATTCTGTTGATACTGAAGCATATCATAAGCGCGAGATCGGTAGTTTAGGTAGCATCCCTGGATCACTTTCACCATGTAATCAGCGGCCTCTCTTTCGGACGTATTCGGCGAAAAGCGACTTCGTAATTTCGGGATAGTCTGGCCACGAAAGCACGGCAGATTAGTATCCAACATCATACTGACCAAAGTACAAATTTCTTCCCGGAATTGCCTGCAATAAAGGAAAATAATGTCAGTAAGATCTTACACGTTCACTTTGTTGCTAAATCAACAGAACTTTATATCGATTAAGATATCAAAAGACAAGAAGTCACTTCGTATACACAAAAGCACACTGAAAATTGTAACAAACACAGTTCGTACCGGACAGCCAAATATCCGCGGACAGTGAGCTCCATAAACCACTTAAACAAGTGAGATTCCATCGCACCGCCCATCATCCCTACAAACTCCGGGGTTAATTTGAAATCGGGCTCGAATCCCAGATTGCCACCCGGACTGCTTTCGAACAAAAAGCCGAAATCAATATGAATGATATGCCCTACAGAAAACAGGAGATCAGGAAATGGACAAATAATATCCGCAAAAGTTGCAGAAATTTACCATGCTCGTCAATGAGAATGTTGCCATTGTGACGATCTTTCACTTGCAGAATGAACGTGATTAGGCTGTATGCTGCCATACTGCGGATAAAATTGCGTCGGGCCTGAAGGTACTCAGGTGAGGATTTGTCGCCATATTTCGCTTCAAAATACTCCATCAACGTATCCGTTTGTTTTCCAAGCTGATCACGGGATTTCGAACTGGGAACACATTCAATAACGCCACACCCCGGGCCGGTGGCTACGACACGGTAGGGATACACAAACAAGTTTAATCCAGCCTGCAAAATTCAAAGACAGACTCACAAATAAGTTACTGTAAAGAAGAGTAACGCCAATTTACACGATACCACATAAAACTGCAGAGTAACACAATTTCACAACAGTTCCATCTTTCTTCTATCATACTGTTTCCTAAGCATGATATATTCCCTTACCATACTGAAAACGTTCTTGAACAACTGCATAATTTGTAACGCCAGCATATCCTGCCGCACGTCATCTCCGACTTTGAAAATAGCGGCCTGCCAATACTGTGGAGCGTCTTTGGGTATTTTTGATGCAGGATCTTCAGACGTACCAATCTCTTCCAGCTCGTCGAGAGTGCATTTTTTCACTAGGAACTTAGCCAAATAGGGAGCCTTCGCGGCGCTCTGCAGAGGTAACCCAGATTTCGAATCGATATCGATAACCACCGCTTCCGGGTTCGAGGGTAGGTAACAACCTAATGCATATGAGGTGATAACCCAGTCGCAAATTCTTATAAGCAAAAACTGTATGTACATCGGAATGGGATCGTAATAGCTAAAAACTGGTCACCGACAAATACCTGGAGGAACTTTGATTTTTGCCAGTTCTTTCAGACATGCTTGTTTACGTTTTTCTCCTTTTTCAAAAGGCTTGATCAACCCGCTGATGTCTGTCACTTCCTTGAAGAATTCGAATTCCCGTTCCCGGAAAACTCTGGCCGGTCCACTAGCCAACTGTGCAATAATTTCTTCCTGAATACTGTTCAGTTTCTTGAACAATATCGGATCTTCATTTTTCCCCTCTTCATCGGTATATTTATTACACTGAATATTCCAAATTATTTGATGTGCTAACAAATTCGAATGCGATGCGGCTGCCACAACATACTGACGGATGTAGCCCATCTGCAGAAATAACGATGCATAATAGAATGCCATATCACACAAAACGAATCGTAACCGCTGCTGATAACATGACCATCATGAGGCATGCCCGACCTTTCATGAAAATGAGTGACTGCGGCCTACTTACCGTATCATAGCGAAGAGCTTGAATTATTTGCGGGATGTAGAAAATCATCACTTCCGGGGGATATTCCTGTAACACTCGCGAAGCATACTGATGGGTGACCGCATTGGGAGGGCTGTCTTTTGAGAAGAGATTCAAAGCATGAACCGGAGAACATTTTGCCCACATGAGCACATTGACCAATTCGGGAGGATCAGCTTCAATGCATTCCGGCGTGGCAAAATAGCTCAAAGCGGCCGGAACCCCCATCACGGATTCTGGATCATAACGAACCAGACGAGTGACTTCCTTAAGCAACACTTCAGCATACCGGAACCTGCAATGAAAAATGCAACGCTCCGCGATTAACTAAATTAAAAAGTAGACATAGCGCCCCAAAAAATATATTATATTGATAACAAAATTATGATGGTTGATGGTAGTTGTACTCGTGCAGAACAATTGTATCCAGCAATTCAGGTCGCTTTAAACTAACAAATCCGTATGGTTTCCAATAATTTTATAACAAAATGGACTCAGATGTTTTGCAGATTATGACCCAGACTATAATACAGTCACGTGTCAAAATGCTGTTAAGTAGCGGTTTACTTTTCATAAAATCACCTCGGAGGTAAATGCACCGCGAGTACAGCGGAGCACTGCCAGGCTATGCGAGCGTATTCTCTTAAGATCTTCACCGCAGCCGTCTGCAGCATGTATGCAGGAAGTTTTGTTTCGTTGACTTCCGCCAAATCTTCCGTCAGCTGATTCAAGGGATCATACCACACAACCCAACGATCGTATTCCGAAGCCAAGAGCGCAAGAATCAAATTCCGACGCTTTCCATAAACTTTAGCGAAATCCATATTAAATCGCACCTGTCGCTTGCTCAGTGTACCAGCTGTAAAGTTCGAGATCCCACTTAAAAGTAGCTAAGTTTTTCGTCAGATGCTCTCAGCGATATATCGTACCTCGTTTGCCAATGTTTAAGTTCATCTGCGAAGTTGACTGTGGAATATTCATCCAACCGGTCCGATTAACCGCAAGTGTATTAGGAGCCGATGCGATGGGCTTTTCAGGGTAAGGGCCTGCTAAACAGCAAAAGTTTGTGTTTGATAACTACATATTACAGGTGTACTTTGAGACGTCGCTATACTTTCACAAAAATAACCCTGAAGAATCCATCTGAAAATGGATTCTTTAGGGTTATTTGGATGGATCCCTAAAGAATCCTCCAAAATAGTTCTTTCCACTGTAACCGTGACATTGCAATTTTGAATACTGATTCGTAACAGACTACTCCATGATCCCTACCATCAACTGAATCTTGGTCACCCCAATGCAGATAGCGTTTATCGGTGTGCATCAGCACCCAAAATCGTAACAACACTTTGATGTCATCACGCAGTTCGTATTTGAAATCCTGAGGAAAGTCCATAGAACCAGCGAAGTAGTCCAGCGCCGCAGCATACACCCGTTCTCGCAACGCATTCCTGGCTGGAGTATTCTCAATGTTATCGTCCTGCAGAAGTCGAAGTCCACTGGACAAGAAGCGGAAAAGACAGGCTCCGTAGCGGACAGTTCTTTGTCGTCTCCTGTTACCGATAGTGACATCCAAACATTGATTGAACATGGCAACAAAAACGTCGATTTCCTGTTGGTCGTAATAGCGAGCAATCTCCACCCGCTCGTTGATAAATTTACACCAGACAGAATGTGGCAACACATCCGGAGCTGGAGCGCGCACTTTATCGTGATTAGGAGACAAAGGAGTTGGAGGATCTTCATCGTCAATTTCCGCAAACATCCCTACAAACCGTTGTAATTAATTTATTAAACCAGTACTTGACAACTGAAAAAGAGAAAAATGTCTGCAATAACGTTTTAAGAAACTTACATTATCAGTACTGAAGTATGGATTTTTAACCATGCAAACCTACCTAACTTAAGCTGATGAGTTTGATTCCAGGCTGAGATCATTTCGTAGATGAAAGTCAAATGAATGTCAGGTTTAGCTGCCAATAACCATTGCCAACATCTCACAGCACAAGTAACGGTGTGAACGGTAAAAAGTTCAGTGACGCTCCACGTCAGCAGATGGAGAAGATTTCGAACACAAGCTGAAATACAAATAATGCAAATTTGAACGAAATAACACTACATAACGCAGATGCAGTACTCAAACAATGCTTACTGGAATAAATTCCGTAATCATCAGTGGACTGGATAATGACGGCGCAGATTCGATAAACCAAACTTTCGAATCCCTTCTCATTTTTTTCTCGGCAGGCTTTCACCATCTCATCCTTTAGGTGTTTACACAGATCGTCCATCTTCATAAGGCTTTTCATACTGGTCACTTCCCCTGAATAACGGCATCTTGATGTGAAATCCATGACGAAAGCTGACACGTCCTTGTTAGCAAACTTTCGATTTGTTGCAGCGCTCTAAAGAATATAATGCTGCCATCACAAGTAAATTCTGTTGCAATAGTTTAATCTAAATCTTGAATCAGTGAGCGATAACCCTAATCGTTATAAAGCACTTTTTAAAACTAAACTTTTATGTAGAGTGAAATCCACTCTGTTAACGCATGACAATGAAGCAAACAGACAACTTACACCAGGTCCAACGTTAAGTCCCACTTGCCGGAGCAGATTTTCTGCCGCGTAACTCAGTCCTACAGGTTCAGGCGCATCCTGTTTATGAAGAGGAACAATACTGGTTACTTCAAGCATGTACTGTTCTAAATTGGAACGAATGGCAAACGGTGCCCATTTCATGGCTTCTCCAATAAAATCTTCACAACGGCCCGTAAATAGCTTTATGATCTGCTCTCGACCTTCCATCGTGTCCATAAAACGCAACGAATAGGGTGTATTCGGCACTCTCAGAACGATATCCTCTTCATTTGGACTCTTCAGAAAAAGGCAATAAAGTAAAATAGGAAACACCAGGAAACGAACACGGCACAACAACAGCAGAAACGATAGCCATAATAACAGCGTAATGTCTACCCGATAGTTTGCCCACGGCTTTAACAGCTAATGACCTTTAACTGCTATAGTCATCAGCAGCTTTTAAATGTACAAGAAGCCCTCGCTTAGTCGGTTATACGCAAACTGTACTCACCGATTCAAGAGATGCTGACAGAGTCTGAGCGATATCCAAGATTGTCCATAACACTTTTCGACTCCATAAGATATGCGGGAAGACTTCCACCAAGCGTGCCAGCCATTGATCGGCGATCTGGCGAATCGTTCCGTTAATATTGTTGAAAATCACCAGGAGATACTGCGCTAAAGAATCTAATTCGGCGTTGCGCTTATCATTTTTTGGCAATGCGGATGCTCTTTGAATAAAGGCATCCAGAACGCTATAAGAAATAGCCTGAACGGCATCCCGCAAACCACCTGGATAAACCAACACGAAACCGTTGCAAGACAGGAACATTCAAACAGTTCGGGATGAAAACAGACAGCCTACTGTCATCTTTCTGAAGTGAATAGTCTTCTAGGTAAGCAAATATCTGTTTCACGGCATCCGGATCGTCAGAGTGCGTAACTTTTAGCCTCTCCAGTCTGCAAGAATATTTCAGTTACCTACGTGTGCCAGCCAACAGCTAAGCGTCACTCAAAGAATCACAATTCCATAAAAGTAAAAAAAACACATTAAGGTGTACACATTGTACCTATAAACCGAAAGCAGGAAAAGGCACTGGGCAAGACTCAAGCGGTTGATTTTGTACGAGAGATCAGCATTGGCTTTAAGGAGATCAATAAGGTTGTTCCTGATATCTTGCAATTCAACGGCAGACAAGCTATCGCTCTTCAATGCAGAATTATACTCCAACTCCGCCCGGAGAATGACTTCTTTGGTGACCAACGCAGGAGTTTTTACAGCAATATCGCATACTCCCGCAAACCACTCTTCTGGCCACAATCCCGAATCCGGCTCAGCAAACCTCAAAATCGCCGAATAAAGCCAGAAATCCCGGAAAAGCTTCAGCAACCGCGGCTTTGCGTTTTTTAAAGTTGGTATTTTGCGAATTACCGTCGCAATGACGGGAATTAGTACGCCTGCAACCAGTACATGGAATAAATAAGCATTCGAAACGAAACTCCAAAAAAAGCAATTAAACACATGAAGCTCGAGTGCGATAAAACAAAAAAAAACGAAGAAAGCCAAACATCCTCACAACAAGGAGGACAACAACTATCCTAACTAACCTAAATTTCCAGCGCTGCTGGAAGCTTTTATAGCCGCGCTTTTTTCATTGGCTTTTTTGCTTTCGAGACCCAGCTGAATAAACAGTTCCAACATTCGGTTGAGAAAGTCCATTACATCGTCCGGGTTATCCAAGCCCTCGGCAATAGTCTTCAAACCGCGAATCACCGCTAATGCAACATGCCGGTAATCGGGCCGGTCAGAACTGATGGGTCGTCCGTACGCCGCGGAACTGGTTTCCAGTGTGACTATGTTGAATAACGTCAAGGGATACGCTTCGTACACTCCACCAACGACCATATTTGCCAGCTGATCCACAATGACCACATCAACCTGGTTTGTTGTCTTACAGAAGATATCCTGACAGATGCTAAACACCGATTCCACCGTTTTTGGAACGTCTTTGAATTTAGTTGCTATTCGCGCCAATAGCATTAGGAGATTTGAAGCCATGGCCATGTAGCGAGGATCGGTTTGCTCAACTCGATACAAACTGCTGCTTAGGTACGCCATTAACGCCTGGACCGAATCCGGGTGTTCTTCCTGATTGATGCGCAATGTGATAATAATGCTTTCGATACAGCACTCTTTTAGTGCCTCCACAACCGATGCCATTCGCTCAATGTCTGAAAAATAAAAAAAAACTAACGATTCATGGGATAAAAATCACTTTTGTCAACAGTGCATCTGCAACGAATATCTACTCTAAAAAATTTCTGTTCTATCCAACTGAGTGCAAAATTACCAGTGCTTCTAGTGATTGTATCATACTGATGCCCATTTGTTGCCAAAGCTGGATTCAAGCTGGGCGCAGCCGATGATCGCCCCGGTTGAGCCAAAGAGTCTTTGTCTCCAAGCTGAAGTTTGATCAGAAGAGAGTCCGGTTCCACAAGAAAATCTCGCAGATGGCTTAACGCTATGTTGGCTATACTGCGGTTCATTTTAGAAAGAAAGGCAAACGCCTAAAACAGAAAACATCTAATTGCTTGGTATAGAAACAAATTTCCGAAAGTACACTTTCCATTACCTCTAAGCAAGAAATAAATATGGGACAATGCATAGCCAGAGTTCTCGTGCGCTGCGCTGGCTTCAAACGGCTGGACAAATGGGAAATAACAGTATCAGTTTCGCCAGAACTAGCGGCACACCACACGAGGATATCAATGCAGATGGCCACACTACACACTGTTTGGCGTGAGGCGTACACGGTTTTGCCCTAAAAACGTATTTTGTAATTGTAAAACAGCATTTGACCGATAAAGAAATTGTTATGTGCGACAAATACGACAATCACTTCTTTTGAGAGGAAATGGAAAGTTTTGTACCATCCGTTAAGCTAAGCCCTTAATTATTCCCTAAATAACCGGCCAAGAATTTTTTTAACACCCCAGCGCTGAACTGATGAACTTGACCGGCATCAGCAATGGAAACGAAGCTAGCAATTGTTTCTGAAGGCTAAAG
The DNA here is from genome assembly GCF_019649055.1 of Paramacrobiotus metropolitanus. Classification (NCBI taxonomy): domain Eukaryota; kingdom Metazoa; phylum Tardigrada; class Eutardigrada; order Parachela; family Macrobiotidae; genus Paramacrobiotus; species Paramacrobiotus metropolitanus. Next base: position 3,377,058 of record NW_026570225.1, on the reverse strand, counting down.
GCTCAACATACCATGCCTCTAGTTAAAGTATCTTCCCTCTGTTCTTTTCCCGACGACCGCTGCAGATAGGTCTGAGTGCGACGAAATAATTCTTCAAAAAATCCCTTCAACTCCTTGGCTAATTTGGATCCTTTATGAACTTGATCATCGTAAAACAACTGTCTCCACATTGCCACAAGTACAAAACGCAGCGTTTCACTGTAGGTCCTGTACGGATAAATGCTACTGCCGTTTTGGCCAGCCAGTGTCTCCTGGAGTTTGGTATCCAATTGCTCCGTGACTTTGTCATCTAATAAAGCTCGCGTCACTTTAAAGAGGTCTTCCAGTTTCTTTTTCGTCATTCCAACGGGAAGCACCATGCTCTGACTACCAAACTTATCAACATTTTCTACGCACGATCCCGACTGGGAAAATAAATACACGCGCAGATCCTCCATGAGCGATGGATCTTCCGCTTTTGCATGCTCTTTATGGTGGACACCGTCAGAATGACGACGAAAAAATGGAAAATTCGTCAGAGGATTCGGAGCAATTTCGGGAGATCGACATTCGTGCTTCGCAGGAACCAACGATGCGGCACGCGACAGCGAGCGCGGTACGAGAGGCAGTTGCACCGTGTTGATATTTAGCCCTTTTCTTCGGGCAAAAATCTCATCCGGGAAGATAGAACAAACAAGGGGTACACTGGATTTTGAAAAGCGGCCAAAGGAACGCAATAAACCCAACAGCGGAGGCACAATCTCGTAGCACAAAGCATCTACACGAAGGAAATGCTTGCATGTTATTTCTCCTTAAATGTATTTTTATATCAAGTATTGTCCCAAAGCAGTCAACGGTAAATTAAAATGACTTACGTTGTTTCTCCTTTGCTAGCTGGTCATCGCGGACATACTTCACCAGTTTGTGGGAAAAATCCTCGATAACATCAATCTGCTTTGCGATGATCTGCCAAAAGGCACAAAGTTAAAAAGAAACGAAATCAAATTTCACACTGCCTAAAACGAGCGCCGATGTACCTCTGCTCCAAAAGCAACGCTTTTTGTTGCGATATCGCACATCAGAGTGTTCAGGATGAAGGCGAATCGTTCACCGATAGGAAGCCCTGTAGCAATATTTTTCATAGTGAAGGTGTGCTGCTCAGTCTGAGTAATTGCATGCAGCAGCCTCCTTTGACTTACGATCGTGGTTGGGCAGACTGTGGTCGTTAACATGGACCACATCGGGAAGTCGTGACAGTAATCCAATCAGATACTTTACAATTTTATCCTCATGCTGTAACAAGTGCGATTCTAACTCCCACCCGTACAGAACATCCAAAGAAAGGATGTCAAATTACCTGGAGTCCCGATTCAAGAACGAATATTCCCAGCGCAACGACATTGATCTGATCGATTCCCGTTAAGCGGATTTCCGCGTTAACTTCGTTAATCTTAGGAATTGCCACATCATGTCCCGCCACAGTGGCGCGAATCTTGTCATCTGCCGGAAGCTTGGGACAGGCTTTGTAGAAGGGTTTGATCTGAAACAATCAGGACACGCGCTATGCGTCAACACACAGCGGAACGCAAAGAAACAGAAGGAAAGCGTAAGCAGTTACCTTGCTCCATGGACAATTGGGGATGCCAGCCAAACAGCGGGCCGATCTGAAGGTGTTGTCCATATATAGCGGAACCGAATCCTTGAAGTTATCCCCTATTCCGCCCGTCATCTTCCGCGCAGCGATAAACGATTACGAACAAATTTTATTGTTGCGCGCAGGGATAGTCAAAGGTATCGTTTTTAGCGCTCTACAGTACGTTATGTTTTCAGAAGGGCTTTTCTAACAAGCGCATTTTGCTCGGTCATCCCGAACTACGTCAAATACAAACACAACACTGACGATCAAGGTATGTTCATGGCACTAAAAGTAAAAATAATGCGGACCGATAAATAAGAAAACAGCCACGAGACAGCAGAAAAGAAATGGCAATGGATCGTACAGCAGGAAGCCGCCGTTATAAAACTGAATAAAACTTGGCAAGAAACAAATCAAAACATCACAGAAAATTCCGCAGTTTTACTCGCCCCTAAGTAAGTTTTCCCCTGGATGAGCCGATAGTCAAATGATACGTACTTACAGGATTTTCCTGATCCAGTCATTCCAGTGTACGCAGGACTAGTGTAACCGCCCCGGGTATCAGTAAGTACGTTATGCATACTATGCGAGTCTGCAAAAATTTTTTGGCTATTGTGTTTGCGAGCCCGTCTCGCAATTAAAATTCCTTTGCGGCCTACTCTGCAGATTGGATGGATTTTGGAATCACACTGGTGGAGAAATTTGGAGTTTGGTCACCATTTTGCAGATGTTAGTGAAGATGTACTGTATGGCTAAGAATTTAATTTTAAGTCTATGTACTTATTCAGTTTTTGAATGTACAAGTTTCAATATGGAAATGCCTCGTTGGCTGTGTTATCCTTATTAAATAATTACATTATTTTATTATTTATTATGTACTGTAATAAGTAATTGTTAGTAATTGTTTGTAAGTAAGTATTGTAATAAGTAATTGTTTGGTACTAATACTATCGTCCACCTTTACTTTGAAATTCTCTTCATATCTGATGCTGATGTAGAATCCTTTGCTCCCTAGAAAGCACGAGGAAAGTGGAATCGTTTGGGATTAAGTGTTTTGCCAAAGCGCGGCCAGGTACGCGAAGATACGAAGATTACGAACTTACTGATTAGCTAACAGCATAGTGCCATTATGTCCCTACAGAATTAAAGTGACTGTCAGTGTTAACTCTACCACTGGCAGACCGCCTCAAAGACCTCCATGCTGAACGAAATTCCCTTAAATCGTAAAATAATCGTTTCTTTTTTGAACAAATCGAAAAAACACCAAACCCGCAGGGGTTGCCCAATGCGCATCGCATTTGGTAATTCCGCAAAATGCTTTCAAAATCGCCTCCTGGCATACAGTACTTAACCACGAATGTGTGTTATAAACTATTGAAGCCTGTGAAGCAGTGAACGCCTTCAGCCCGTCATAGGCTTCAGGATTTGCTGATACTATGCTGGCACAATTTTTGTGTAACTTTTATCCGATAGTTCTACAGCTACAGCAATTTTACAATTTTTTATATTAATCCACACTGCAGGAAGATAAAGCGCAAGAAACGGAAGCCAAAGTTCAGAAGACTTTCAGTTTGTTCGCAAAAATCGCATTACTCCATAAGAAATCAAGGTTCATTCACGATTCAGTAACATTTTAAAAATTTTGGACGGTTGAGAATTAGCAAGTTGCATCGTGGCCTTCTAATAGTCCCTTTCTAACTTTCATTTAAGCACTAACACCTTGTCCCAAAGCTATCAATGCTCTACTGTAGGCAACGACATTCTTCGGAAGGCATTCCTTTAAGTCTGTTAATATTTAAGTCTAAGGGAAGTGCGTCTTGTCTCGAGGTCACCACGAGCGATGATCGCGCAAGTTTCTTTTTGCAAACTGTAACTAATACCTCTTGGAACACTCAGTTTAAAAAAAGTTTACGCAAAAATATCAGTTGCTGAATTTCTTAGAGGGACGGCTGTAATCATAAAAATCACCTCTAGAGAGTAGTACGTCACCTTAAGCGCCGCTTAGATCCTTGCTGAAACAGTGCAACCTCAAAGATTGCAGTTTCAGTATTTTTGAATCCCCGATGAAAAGTTCAAAGTTACCTAAGAAAAGTACAAAAGAAAAATCAAAATGGCGTACGGAAGCATTTATTAGTTTGTTTTACGCCACTGTCCAGAGTCTGGTCACCAGAGAGCATAAGCTTCACTAATACGACTTGACCGTACGATCGAGCTTTTCGGATTTTTATTTTGTTGCGGGATCATATTTTTTACAGGGATTCATACTGATACTAAAATTTAATAGTTATCCCAGGAGAAAACCGAATGGACGAAGTTGTAAGAGCTGGTGACCCGAAATGTCAAATCGGTGTTTTCCGACCGAGTTTCTTGTTGGATGCATCCATCTTGACCGTCTTTGATCGCATCGAAAAAGCCTCTTGTGGTGGACAAAATGGAAAACCTTCGGGTAACAACAGACTGCATTTGTACATTAATCCTACCTTGGTACCGTGCAGTGAATGCAATCTATAGTTAACCGACATATACAGTACTCGTACACAATACAGTAAATCTACTCGCGTTAGAAAAATTAATATTTGATACACTTTGTAATTTTCAAAGCGTTCCTGTTAATGTGGGTGCGTTATTCCGGTTACCAACCATGGGGTGTCAGAATTTGAAAATATACAGTAGCGATGAAATTTTGCGCGCTTTCTTTGTGGTATTCATTTCGGTTTTTGCTTTTTGTATAGTTAGCGAAGAAAATCTCCGCTTGCTGAACGAAACCTTTCCAGATTATCTGGAGCCAGCTCTGCAGTTGATTGATCACGATGCGGTCAAAACGTATGTAGGGCCGAATGGACGTACAGTTTACCAGGTACTGGATAATGTAATGTCCTGTTCTGGAATTCTAGTGACCTTTCTGTTGTTACAGTTGAAAGAAGCGGCAGATTCAAAAATTTTTCTACTTTCCACGTTAGCCTTTTGCGGGTGTTGCGACTTCCAAGTAGCCGGTAGGTTCAAATGTGCTGTGTCCACAGATCTGTGGACTTTAATCTGATAGTTAGTGGCGTTTACAGTTTTTTCCATTTTGTTATGGTCTTTCCGATCTCGATGTCCCAGGTTTTTTTTGTGGCTGCATTAAAGATCTTCGAGTTTTTTATAAAAATTTTTTAATTTTGTAGATACTGTGTTCAGTTTCCATAATTAAGAGTCGTACAATTTTGCAGTTTTGGAACGCCGATCTTTGCCTATGGTAAGATTTGATTTGCGTGCGTACTGGTCATAAAGTTCAAAGTTCGAAGTTGCATTTAGTTCTTTAGTGATGTGTTTCCGTACATTTAACTTCAGTGTCTGGACACGGTTACAAAATTAAAATTTCAGTGATTAGTGCTATTTCATAGGTAGCTGTTTTGTTTACATACTCTTATTGTTAAATGAAGCTGTTAATTGATATTTCAGTGCCGACATATTTTGGCAGCCGAATTGACAAAGCGGCTTAAACCAGTGCACCCGATTTCGGTTTCTGCACGTGAAATCGTGGATCTCGTCTCTTGCGCCTTATTCTGAGTCGAAAACCACCGCCGGGCTTGATGTGAAAATGATTATGATGTTTTAATTATCTTCGAATAATATTGTTTGGTTTAGGTGGTAATAATGTGTCGCATTTGGTTTCTGCGTGACATGTCTAGTAACTGTTTTCGTATTGTGGCAAAATGTAGTTGATAAAGACGGTCAGACAGATTTGTACTGAAGATTGTTTCTTCTTACTTCTTCTCAGAGTCTCACATAGCTAGGTTACTTTACCTGGCAGAATTATAACTTTAACAAGACTTATGGTTAGTACGTACGTATTGACTACTTTATACACTGCTCCAGCGATGGCCAGCAAGGGAAACGGCCCTCCCCCTACGTTCCCGACCGACACCGATCTTTGCCAACCCGTGCCCGACAACCACAAAAGTCCCGATTCCGTCCCGACAGAATTTGAAAACCAAGTACGGAAGTAATTTTTTACGTGCAGCATTTACTGATTTTTTTTCACGATAAGTCCTACTTCTAGCTCTGTACAGACTACAGAGTACTTTATTATTTTTTGCTACAATGCGATGTGCTTAATTAAACTTTTTTTAAAAAAATCGTCGGTTTTTCTGTTTTTTTTTTAATTTTATCTCACAGCCTGCTTGCCCCAACACGGGAACGGGAATCGGGATTTTCCCGATATTTGCCAAGGTCTCGTTCCCAACAGCTAAAATTAATCAGATTTAATAATGAACTCACGCAGCTGGTCAGTGGTCACGCAGGATTATTGGTTATTAAATCGAGAACTTAGAACATTTGGGGAAAATACATTTTGGGCAAGCACCGCCATCATATCGTTTTATCAATTACAGAACGTGCATTATTTGTATTAAGTATTTGATTTTATTCCAGTTCAAATATTATTTTAATCGTTAATGGTCGTCAATATCGTCCAAAAACTAAAGATCATTATCATATAAACAGTAACCACTGCAAGTACATAATACAGCTGCACGCGGTACGTGTTGCAAATTAACAAGACTGTAAAATGAGTTGAGCATAACTTCCGGTGGACAAACCGACCAGAACGATAATCGAGTCAATCGATCCATCCGTTTCACAAAAACGCACGACGACTCACGGTCACAAATACAAACAAATCAACAAACCAAAATTATTAGAGATCATAACACATGTACCCAGCAAATACAACAATTTCGTTGACAGTATCCATATCCGGCTAACGACGAAACGAGCATACTGACCAACGGATCCGATCCTCTTATGGTACGAACAATCAACCATGCCAGAATGTGTGGTCACTTGCATCGCCGGTCACCCAAAGAGATTTCGATACCGATTTAATACTACATCGAGCAAGTTTCGAAATGTTTGTAAATTGAGATTACGTAATCCATGACGGCTCTCCAGTCGGGCCTATCATCAGACAGCAGATCACTAATGTCCTATTATCACAAAAACTGTCAATGACTTCACAGGTGCGATCAAACAGGCAAGTTTTATTGTCACTCGATGTATGTCACCATCACTCCATATGTTATACTTAGTTCCGATCAATCAAGGCCGTCTGTGATGGCCGAAGCCCACGTACCAGTTTCTGCGGTATACCCACACTTTTGGCCGCCCCGAAAGCCAGCGAAAAATTACGCCTCTGTAAACATACGATGGTTATGCAAATGCAAATACGCAAACATTGGAGGAGCAAATGTAAGACTACTGACATTCGATACTCCCAACATTTCCACAATGAACTTCGGCTAGCTGCACAAGACAACTAGGTACCACATCCAGCATTTGACTAAAACTCACTTTGTCCTTGCTGTCCAGTTCTTTGTAAGGAATTCGATCAGGGAGGTATGAATGCAAAAGCGCACAAAATGCAAGTCCATCGTTCCAAGAACTGCTAAAATTTGTAATATCTATTCCCTACAATGCAATAAGCCGAAGTTAAATCCAGATAATGAATATCGTTATGGACTGAAACAAAATAATATACTTTAGCAATCTGCATAATCAAATATTCGCTTACATAGAAAGTTAGTAACGAAAACGTCATTCTCTTTTTAATTTACAGCCCGTTTAAGGTAGCCCTGCGGAACGCACGTGTGTTAGACCTTATGCTATAATGATATAATCCCAGATCGCACACCTTTAACGAGTGGTTCGGGCCATGCAGACTAATTAATATCGTGCGCATAATAAGCTCTGTCTGGTGTAGGGATGCTTTGCGATAGCGATACATTAAAGTGCAAATAAAAGAAGCAAGAACGAGGAACCATGTGCAACCAGAAAATAGATTTTATTTTGGAAGAAGAAAAAAATGTAGCAGATAGCCAAGCCAGTAGAGCGGTACATAAAAAATTAAAAGCAATAAAACTTGAATATTATGTCATGCAAATCGTGAGAAACCAATCGATAGCCACAGAAAGTGATACAGGATGCAAAAGAGCAGGCAATGTGCAACAAAATCTAAGCGAATACTGATACAACCAGGAACCTTCAAAATTATCACCACAGTTTTGCTGTAGCACTGCCAGAGTAGCTTCTAGCAGCAGCCTTTCCTACGGCCGCTATCCATCGATCGGCCACAGGCCCACTCACCGAGTAACCCAATGTCTTCTCCTGGCAGAACTTGAGCAATGCATTACGTTTTGATCCTTTTCCTTTAACCAGACTGCTTAAAGGATCGGCCTTGAAATCACTTTTTCCTTCGGCCACAATACTATTCCGTTTACTACTGATAATTGGCTTCAATCCATCACCCGGCATGCTCGGTTCATCATCCAAATTTTTATCAAAATCTAACACCTTGTCCGTAGAGTCCAAGGAAGAATTACTTTCAGATCGAGCAATATTTTCGTCCCGCTTGCGAATCCCAACAGCTTTTGCCACAACGGCAAAACGCGGAATGCTACGCGCTGCAGAGCCGATGAGGTTACTTTCCATATTTTGGACCAGACTTTTCACCGAGACGCTCTGATTAGGAGGGGTACGTAAAGGTTTTGTGGCGATCGTAGGATCTTTATCACTGGGAGATCGCAACTGAGAAATCAAATCGATTCGCGAACGAATTTCATGCCCTTGATCAGTAGATTTCAAAGGAGAGGCCGGCGTGCTGCTTTTAGCAGTTTTTAATCGTTTCAGTTCATTTGATAGATCGTCAATTTTCCGCCTGAGCTGCTGATTTTCTTCCATAACGGTTTTTGCTTTAAGTTCACACTCGGTGCGAAAATCGTTAGCCACGCGTACTGCTGTCAGAAGATCATCTTGAAAATGACTCCAGTCACGCTGTTCCTGGGAGAACTGCAAGAAAACAAAACAGACGGGGGAATTAAGCGTTTGCTTAACGCGGACTAAGAAGTTATCACTCTCGAATATTTCAACTGCAGATGATTTACCTACATTAATAGCTATTGTCAAGACTACGAGGGTAAACCAATTACAGAAATATATTCGGTTCTAAGATTATCATTCATACCGTACTTAAAGCAGCTGCCGTCATAAGCTCAATTCGCAAAATACCATGAATGCCGAAAGTCATAGTACAATCTTACCAAGTTTTGAATATTCTGGAACTGCTCGACAGCTTCCGCTCGACTGAGCTCCAAATTTCGCAAGTTTAACTCTATCACATCGTGTTCCTTTCTGGCTTGGTTCAGTTCATCGGACAAAGCTTTTAAATCGTTGTCTCTCGCGCACAACTGATGTTCGTAATCGTGCACAGTATCATTAAAACTTTTCTCTGCAGTGCTTCTCTGTTCATCCGCAACACGAACCGCTTCCTTGAGCCCTTGAATATCGCACTCTAAGGATAAAATACGACTATTAGCATCTGCCAGTTGTGCATCAGCTCTTTCCTTTTCGCTACGAACGGTACTGAGCAATTCCTCCATATCAGTTTTAGCGGCGGGCGCCTTGGTCATCATTTGCAGTTCAACAACACGGCTTTTTTCTGCGTCTAATAAGGCGGTTAAACGAGCTATATCCAACTCGTTCTTTTTAATAGACTCTCGAGTCTTGGCTAATTGTACTTCGGCTTCTTGTTTTTGTTGCTCCACTTGATCGCAATAGTTGTCCAGTGTCTGTATTTTGGAGTGAGCATCTTCCACTTCTTGAGCAAATTTATTATTCTGTTCCAGCGCAGATTCCACTTGATGATGCATTTCCTCTTTTTCCTCCTGTATGCTCTTAATCAATTCAACCAACGTTTTTTCCTTTTCGTTCACGCCTTCCATGCCATCAGGACTGCAGTTTTCGTCACCCACAGCTTGCCGATATAATAATTTTTTAAGCGATTCTGCCTGACTTTGATATACGTGAACCTACAAAAAAATTTTGTCAGAGACTGTACGTACAACAACCGTACTGTCTAGTGATCGAACGACTTTAAGTTCCAGAAGCACTGAAGTTAACAGATCCTCTCTTAATCCATTTTTCTATATATAGCAAAAATTAAAATGTCGATGGAAAGCAAGCCTAAAAGTATACTTCGAAGTAGCCAAAGGCCAGTAACTAGTAACTACCTTGCAAATGTTTACGATATACAAATCGCGAAACTACGGCAGCCCGGCTTACATACAGTCAGAAAAGAGGACACATGCCTTTCACATATGCCTACAGCCTTGATTTGTGGTTTTCTTACCTTTTCGGTCATAGTACATAAAGCGTCCTGTAACATATTTTTTTCCTGTGCCAAATCCTCATTCTCCTTCTTATATGCTGCTGCCAAATCACCCATATCAGCCAATTCCTGCAGCGTTGCCTGCAGTTCCTCAGCTGTTGAGTGATGAGTCTCTTCCATCTGCTGGATTCTGTCCTGCAGACAAGCCAACGATGGCTCACTACACAGACTGGCGTTACTCTGCGAATCCCATTCCACCGGCTTGCCGAGACTATCCCGATCCATCATATCTGCGTCACTGTTTGACTCATCAATTCCCGTTGCACTTTCTACTTTGCATAACTCCGATATCTGCCGGGAGACGAGTAAATTTTCTTCAAGCAAATTCTCAAAGTCCGTATTAATCGAATCATGGCTCATTTTTAAGCGGCATCCATCAACAAATTTTCCACAAGAAATAATACTATTCCGTGCATCGCCTTTTTCACAGAACGATAAATCTGTTTGCGTACCAGTCGCCGTCAAAGTAATTCCGGGCCGTGACGGGGCCAACGCAAAATTCGAATTAAGCACCGATATCGTTGGCATTGTCTCGCCGAGACAATTGACGTTCGTCGGCGATAAGCGCTGTTGATTATCGCTTGACGCTGTTGCCGCACTAGCAGTCATGTCGAGGCAATTACTGCTGACCGAACGGCGTATTTCCTGTGCCACGGCTTCTGCATTTGTCGTCTGGAACGTGCGGGGACTGTTTTCGCTGCCTTTTTCTTCCACAAGAGTTGTTCCCTTATCTTTCTGCTTGATCGAGACAGCCGGATGACGAATTCCCCTCGACGGCACCGCAGTCGGAATTGGCGCACTGGCTTTGGTCTTTTTAGCCACTGCACTGCTGGCCCCAGACAAACTGTCGTTGCTTTTGCTAAGGAAATGCTTCTTCATTGGTTTTGCATGATCCACTTTTCCAGACACAGCCGAATTAGGGAGTGTGCGCTTCGGCTTGGCGTTCAGCAGAGGACTACGCCTGCCTAATCCGGTTGTAGAACCGAGATTCAAACGCGATCGGGAGAATGTCGTCGATAGAGCTGCACTACGCAACGATGAGGATAAATTTGACGATGCAGTGCTGCTGCTGAGGGGATTAGCATTTCTTGTAGTCGACGGCTGAGTACTGCTTGATGGAAGCGATGACGGCTTGGTTCTGCTTGATTTCATTGTAATTATTCACGGCAGGCTGCCGGCATAGAGCGCAGAAATCTGCAATAACCAGACTCATGGTAATTCAATAATAATTTCAATTCACCGAGGTACGCAAAAATAATTTCCGCACTCGCATGGTTATTGGTTACTTGATCTTGACTATCCGCATAATGCATACTCGTACCATTCTTTACAGTAACCATAAACACCGTAAGACAGACAATTTTTGGTGTGGCGCAGCATATCAAACAACGTGGCCAGCCGATCGTGGAAGACAAACGACCTCGACATTAACCACCGGCGGAAACGAGTTTTGAAGATAGCGCTACTGGTACTAGTACCTTGCTCAGCATCAGCAGTCAGCACAAATGCTTAAGACGAAACCAAAATAAACAATATATTACGGCATTGAAATTTTGCGAGCTCGGATTAGTGGATATGGCAAGATGCGTACCTGTACCACATTATTGCAGAATGCAGACGAGATCATCAACATTCAAAAACAACATTCAAGCCCATTAAAAACTGCAAGCTGTCACAGCATTATTTTATAATCTCACCCTCAATAAACTAAATCATCGCTGCACTAAAATTAAACAAAAAAGGACAAAAGGTGGTTAGTAAAGTGTAATAAACGCCTTTTTGGACACAAGAAAAACCATGCATCGCAATCTCAGAACGTTCTCCAACAAATTCCAAGTGCATGTCGTAATTTTGAGAAACAATCAGCAAGTAAGAAACGCCAATATTCACACTAGCATATTCTCACACTAAGTTTCCTATTGTGCAAACACCACGGTCGAAAACGCTACAGAAAAGTTACAGAACAACGCAGGTGCTTGTATTGGTTTTACTTCTGCAAGAGACGATGATGAAAACAGAAAACTCCACAAAAAAAGCACAGGATCTGCATGAGAAATCGACAATTCGCTATATTATACAACGTAGCATGGTATACGGGTACTTGCAGGTACAGTCCTCGTACTGTTCTTTATCGAGTACTTGCCTGAAATCATTGTTCACAATAATTGTATGCCATTTAAATCCAGAACAGTTAATGTACACAGCAACTACTACAGCTGCAATGTGTATGCAAATGTATGTGGTACATAAACAGCTCCCCAGTTCAAAGGCAGCAACGCGACAGGATAACTCATGCTGTATTTGCAGAATAAAAATATTCGTTCTGAATACCCAACAAACAGGAAACATGCTATAAGAAAAATTCAATTCTGACAAAAATCTGACCCTTAAATATTAAGCAACAACTTCAGTGGTGTGCGTTCAAAAAGGTTAAATGGGAAAAAATTTACTCGCATCCATACAGTAAATTCTATAATCTATAAAGACCGTACGAGTATAATAATATCAGGATCTGGGATGACATATCGCTCACTATTTGACCCGCTTTTGACCCAAAAGACAAAAGTGTATAAAGGACCAGCAAAAGAAATTTATTTACTGTACTTTTAAACTCGTATCTCTACTGTATATTCAGGTGCTGTATATGGCGATTCTGTGGCTCGCAAAGTGCCGTTTGACTGTCAATGCACAGTTGGTTATTCTTACGTTATATCTATATTGATTGATGCTGCCCACAACAACGGTACAGCACAAACGTACAGCACGTACTTTGCTACCGTACAGCACGTACTTTTACAATGATACTCGTAGAATCAAAGATAGCACATTCAGTACTGATAATTTCATCATTTGTAGTGAACGGGCCACTATTGGTTTGGTTGTACCACGAATAATTATGAATATGGTGAAGTTCAAATACGCTACAGTACAATCAATACGAGGAGGGGGTAAATACACGGGATAGACAAAAAAACAGGCAAACATAAGGGATAACCATTCACGTGTTGTGCAGGACAGCCAGCCGCCAAAGGCTGGCGGTCTGTGAAAGCTAGCGCACAGAATACTGCATTAGCCGTTGAGTACGGGCTGCCGTTTTGCCATTTTGTTTCAAATACTTTGCTTGTACAGTAACACTGTAACTGTGAGTACTTTTGGTTCTGCTTATGAGTTCGTCAAATTATCATTTATGCTTTGGTTTGTGAGTTTTATTTTGCTGACACTCAATTAAACTTAAAGAAATGGAGAGTTCGGAATCTCCCTCCGAAGCAGCGCATTCACCTCCTATAGTGTATTGCGATGAGAATATCAGCGAAGAAGTACAGCTACCTGCCAGTTTATTTTCTGCATCTGCCATAGAGATTTCATTCGGGTCTACCAGCGCCGTCTCCGGACTACCTTTGAGTGCGGACTGTGTAGAGGAATTTGTTTATGATCTGCCTTTGCCACACGCTTACAGTGATCGTATGGCGTTGGCACTGAAAGCCTACAAATCAGGAAACCTCTCGCAATATGCAGCTGCGAAAAAGTTCAAGGTTCCTTATACTTCGTTCTGGAAGAAACTTAGAGGAGTGCGTACGGGAAAGAAGGGAGCTCACCTAAGAAAATTCTCCGAAGCTGAAGAGGATTACATCGAACATTACGTATTAGTAGAGGATTACATATTAGTGAGAAGAATTTCGTTGTTTGTAGGTTACCAAACAGAATTTTGCCCGGCACATTGTGGAAAAGTGGAATGATTTTAACATGGCTGCCAATATTGTCTCTGGGTTTGTTTCTTCCGGAATTTATCCGTTTAACCCGGATGCGGTGTGCCGGGCTTATGTAGAGCCAGTTCCAAGTCAGCTGGTTTCTGACTTGCCTATTTCTGTTGCCAATGTTTACGTGAGCGAACTGCAAGTTGTGCGCCGAAGTCTTCAAAAAATTCCTCTTTTGACCGAAGGCGCAATAGAAGAGATTTTGGCGTTTACCATTACCAAGGCAGAAGGCTTTACTACCCCCGTTCCCGCGGAAAAAGTGGCTGCGGATTGGCACAAAAATTTCATGAGCGCTCATCCTCAGAAAAAGAAAAAACTCAAAGATTCACGTTTGCGGGCGGAGGCTGGTCTGATTGCAACGGACAGCAAAGTGATTGAAGCACTCGAACAGCGAAAAGTTGAAAAGCTGCGACAGAAGAATAAGAGAAAAAAGAATTCTAAGGGGCTCAGTGACATCACAAATACACCGACGAAAAACAAAAAATCTCAGAATGTGTAGAAAGTGAATTTCTTTCGTTTGTGATGTTGTGCAAAAGTCATGTAAGTATTACGAGTTTTACTGTTTTACATACTTGTACGGTGTTGTTGTAAATGATAAAGTTTGCGGTGGTACTAATGCGTAATATTTTCGGTTATTTTATTTGTGTCAGCAAAACAGTGTCGAATGCCCGTGTTGCACGACCTGGGCAGGTTATCCCTTATTCTTGCCCTTTTTCTCGTCTATCCCGTGTATTTACCCCATCCTCGTATTCGTACATCACGAACTGCAGCAACACTTGCCATGGTCAGTCAAAAACTTCACAGAGGTACAACGTCCGAATATGCTCAAGGAAGCAGCAAAGAAGACAGCATGCAATAATTAATAATTCTCTGCACAAATCACAGGCCGGAAACTTTGCACGAGGCTACGAATAAGTATTGTACATGTTCAGGCTGTACTATCGGTGTAAACAGGAAACATAATTCAAACGAGGTTCAAACGCAATAGCACCCGCGTATGGTTAATACGATTACAAAACTAATTAACAAAATGGTCGAGTAGCTGCATGTTATCATTGTCTGATCCCTGCACCTTCCATCACTCACAAGTTTTCCAAAATTCAAATATTACAGAAAACACAGTAAGTTGTCAACTGTTATCGATCAGATTTCGAGGTTTCTCCAAGTTAAATTTATAAATATTTTAATTTGTTTCAGTCACGACGTCGACGTGGAGCGTTGTGCTCTTTAAGTGCTCTATATATTTCTAAAATACTGTCAGTCCAACTAGAGTTGTTAATAATAACCGGCAGCAACAGCCAGCTAGGGGGAATGCAGTCCTCGATTCCTGACCAACGGTGAGAATGAGAAAACGACAACAAATGAGAAAACTATGTGCACAATAACGAAAGTAATACATACAATGCAATAAACGTTGAGACAAAAACATTCATCACTCTGAGAATGTTTGAAAACGCAAACAGAGCGAATTTCAAAAACATCAGAACAATCAGAACGCACAAAATGAAAAAAACCAATCGTAAGGATGGGATCACAGGACGGAATTTAAGCTGATGACGGCTGCGGGGTGCCGCTGACCATCGCTGAACCGCAAAATATTTAGGCTACCCCAATATCAGCAATTGTTTTTACCAAACTAAAATAATTTACCACTTTCTGTTTTTTTATTACCTAAATCCTTACTTCTAAGTTTCGACCATTTTTTTTCAAAAAAAAAGAAACAACCACAAATAAACAGAGTGCCGTTACTGTAATAATATCACGCCACCGTACTTGTGCTTCCCTTTAACCATCAGTAAGTAGTAACTATAGAATTATGTTACCTAGTGATACCTACTAACCATGAGGCTCTCAGATAATGATTTAGATAAGTGTTCCAAAAAAAATTTAGATAAGTGTTGCAAAAACTTATGGCAATTTCAAAGATAACGAAATAATCTACATAGAAGAAATGCCTGTGGAGTGTCGAGACAGAAAAAGACTATATTACGGAATGCTGTAACAACTTACTCAATGGAACAGAACAACGAAGTCAGCTACAAAACACTTTAAGCCTCGGCGCCTCTGCTAACATAAACGATAAAGAATATTTACACAAAAACGAAATAGGTATTAAACCGCAATAAACGGTAACGGACACTTCGCTTCTGCTTCGTCACTACGTTATTAGTAACGGCGCCGCAAGTAGAATACGGTCGTAACAAGTCCATCACCAACTTTGGTCACTTCTACAGTTTTGTTACCGTGCCAGCAACACGTGTAATCTCAATGCATAAGACAACCACTGAGCTGCCTAAAGACAATTAAATTTATGAAGTTTACATTTTCAGCTACTTATTCAAACACAAAATACTACAGCAGTCCATCCAAGTCAGTTCTTACTAAGCCAATAATTGTCCAATTGTAATTGAACTTCCGTTCGCGCAACTGCAGCTTACCTCCAGTTACGTTGAATCACAATGCTCCAAAAACCGGATTAAACACAAATTTTTCTATTAGCAAATTGCTACCTTCTTTCATAAATTTTCCGATAACTGAAATCGCTCGCGAGAAGAAGCATATGGAGATGCAAGAGGAATCAGTTCCAGATTTTCGGTGTTTTGGCATGAATAATATTACGTGTAACGCCAGCACCCCAACATGTCTAAATGTTGATGTGGTCAAACAAGGAAAATGAATCTTTAGTCGACAAGCGGTCAAGCGGAACAGCAAACAATTATTGTAGACACTATTCGGTCTGTTCTCGTTTCTATTCGAGTATCGAGAGACCACTGAATTATGCAATGCTCAACGACTTACCTGAACAAATCTCCTCAAATGAAAGATTTGGATGCACGACAAAGATGAAGTGGAGCCCCTTGAGTGGCTTACCGGCCGACAAACACTGTTCGCCGTTTAAATAACATGAAAATCGTGATCCAGTTGGCGCTGATCTGCAGTCCTCTCACTGCGCCATTAAATTGTTCATTATACAAGCCATGCAGGTACTTGCATACAAATCTGCAAATGACAAAGAACAGAAAAAACAATGCAGAACAATGTAATGCATTTCGATCTCACATTCTCATTCACCATTCCCCAACATTAAAAGCCCATTAGAATGCGAAAAACCGTTCACACAATTTATCGAAATACTTGGATTCAATGCAAATGGTATCAATATTTCCAAACCCGTAATTTTTCAGTCTGATTTCTCATCAAGAAAACTGATAACGTTTATGGCTCTTATTAATTATTTATTTTTTACTTAAAATAGAACAAAAAACACAAAATCTTACAAAACAAAACAATGCACGAACGCGTATTCTGTGTTGTAGACAGCTACTAACTTTAATTTGTAATCAACCATTAACGAAATCAGCAATTTCAAAAGTTTGCCCTACATCCGAAAACAAAGCATCACAAAAAAAGCTAATCCGACGACACTGAATATATTCCAGTTAAATAAGTACATATAAAGTACACCGAGACCGAGAATGCTATAAATTAAATTCAGGTACATATGCCCTAGGCCCCTAGTAGCTTTATTTTAATTTTCGTTTTCGACTTAATTGAAAAGGTGTTTGTGTCATCCCTGCATTAATGAAATTAAGGACAGACTATTATTCAGTCGCAAAGGATTCAGGAAAACAGTCGTCTTCTACCTCATACTCATATCGATATCCTGTAGGCTATCGGATTATATGGTTTACGGCAAATTAATTAATTAAATTTGTCTTGGTTTGGCAAGGCAGAGCAAATTAGCAACTGCTGCTCCTGCTGTAACAACAGCCGGTTTGGTCGCTGTTCTACAACGTGGGCTAGACCCTTAATTATAAAATCCAAGTGCCGCATGTATAGACTGTTAGAGTATGGCTGACAGGCTAACACGGTCGGCAACGATGCTGACCAGAAGCTAACGTTCACAATCACACGGTGACATTTGGCGGGAATGGCTATCTCACTGTACCGGTTAACGCAAATGCAAGGTCGTCGCCAGAAAATTCTACTCGAGCTCGTAGTGCACAAACACAAAGTGGTGGCTCAAAGCAAAAGAGTTTAGCGAGAAAAGATGGGCAATAAGGCACCAACAACAACGACTCGTAAGTCAAGCAAAACGCAAGAGCAATCCCAATTGTTATATTTTATAATTCTGATCGTGTTCGTGGGTTGTCGCAGATAAAGTGTATCGGCAATACTACCTGCCAAAATCATTTTGGTAAAATGTCAGAAATTGGGATGTGATCTTCATCATAACAATAACCATAATATTAAGGAAATGGCTATAGGCACCCCCTTTCACCCCCGTTATCTATAGGCACCCCTTTTCGCACCCACTTAGACTATAGGCACCCCTTTTTGATTAACTAATTCCTGCACCCCGTCGCACACGAAAACAACAAACGACCAAGCACGATAAAGTGAAACGAGGTGAAAGAACAAAAGAGGGAATGGTCAATCATGTACTAAACGAAATCCGTAAGAAAGATGCCGGGGCGTTTATTTATATGGTGGTGTCCGATACCCCAAAAGGCCCCAAACATTACAATCAGGACCTCAGAAATGCAAGAAAACTTATCAAAGCAACCAAATCATTATAAAGTCAGTCAAACCGGCACATTGTCGGAAGGAGTGCCTAGTACTCGTACGAACGCATTTTTATGTGAATGACCTAGTTATGTCAGATCGTCAAAAAAATCTTTGTAAACCAAAAAAAGTGTTAGAAAATCTTTGTCAGGCTGCTGGGAAAAAAGACTGCAAACAGGAAACAGGTGCCTATAGTCCACGGAAAAAAAGGGGTGCGAGATTTATGTAATAGAAAGGGGTGCCTATAGCAAAACAGGGCGCAAAAGGGGGTGCCTATAGCCAACGGGGGTGAAAGGGGTGCCTATCAGACTTTGCCCATCTTTTGGTTGGGCTGAAAATTTTCCCCATCTTCTCCAGCCCATCCCATTTTTTAGATGAAATGGGGATGGGATGAGGACAAGCAGCGGATGGGCTGAGATGGGCTGATAATGTTGGAAGATGGGATGGGATCAAGAAAAACGATTTTTAAATAAATTTTTTAAATTTTCATGATTTTCTTAGCTAAAAACTCACGGAAATTCATCTTTTCAGTCGAAAAAAATAAAAAATTTCCGCGCTCCGCGCGGATTTTTAGCTGTTTGCTGTTTAAGATTCTAAATTCGCCTGGGATTTCTGCGCTACGAGTTGACTTTTACGCGTTAATTTTTGCACTTTGCTTAGTCTTCAACAATTTATAGTACTGAAAAATTTTTAAAAAATGGGCTGAAAATGGGGCCTCAAAGCTGGACAGGGCTGGTGAACTAAGGAGGTTGGAGATGGGCTGGGATGGGAGTTGCGCACGACAGATGGGGATGAAATGGGGATGGGAAAAGTCGAAGATGGGCAAAGTCTGGTGCCTATAGTCTCACCCTAATATTAATGGTAGGTACACAAAGAAGAGCAATTAGAAGTATAACCGACGCATTTGCCGGTACAATTAACAGTAAGTAATTGTTACCACTGCACAAACTGTAGTTATTGTTAATTCTACGCGAGTGCATACTCAACTAATAAATTTCATATTTATATTCAACTCTATGGAAAGAATTTGTAATCTCTCAAGACTAAATAAAATAATTAATAATACGAGTTAATAATACGAATATTTTTATAATACTGTTATTAAAATTGCTGACATGTCGTAACAGCAGCCGGTTTGACTGCTGTTCTAGTGGGTTGGTTAATCCACCCTACCACTAATGTTGCCGGAAGTGCTCCAATCTAAAATGAATTTCGAGTATTCGAAATTCAAATACACTACCGTTTGAATTCCGAGTAATCGGAATTGCAATTGCAGGCATTCCAATTCCGAGTAATTGCAATTTAAATGGACGCTGTTGTAATTTCGATTATTCGAAATCTAATTTCCGACATTAGAATTCCGAGTATTCGGAATTGCAATGCATATCATATGAATTTTAAATAATTGGTTTTAAAAAAGTTTTATTTAAAATTTCGATTTTAATTACAATGTACCATCAAACTACAAACTACGGAACTGGTAGTTGTACTGCGATAATTACTTTAAGGGAAGTAGGAGCAAAAGGAAATTTCTTAGAGAATTAAGAAAGAGCCTTTGCCTATTTGGCACCCGCCTGGTGTGTTGACTGTTAAACGATGATATACATTTATCAGTTCGGCGCACAATAAACTCTCCATATCGAAAATTACAACAAAAATAGTTTTCCGTTTGAAGTTACCCTGTTCTGGCTTTCACCGTCGCAAATGTAAAGACCAGCGATGTTGACTCAAACCTCAAAGTTAGCGCAGTCAACGGCTGCGTGCGGCAACTACAACGACGACGCATAAAAATTTGGTCAGCTTTTCTTTGGGGATTGGGTGAAGGCACCAGCACCGGAACACAGGTCATCGGCGCAACCGGCCCCGGCGTCCTTGCTAAAATAACCTGCTCTTCACAAAAGAGGGTGATTGGGAGGGAAGAACAACTTGTTACATGTAGTTCACCTTTACCTGATACAGCAGCAACTGAAATGCATTAAATACAAATGCACCACTTCAAGTATCGTTGTTCCACATCCGCATTGCTCCTCCTGTTTGTACATCAGGATGTAAATCCCTGTGTATTTTACTTTTACACTAAAAAGTGTAAAAATAAAAGCAAAACCGGGTTGGAAATACTTGTAATTTATTTTTAAAACTGCACCAACTTGACCGCCCAGAGCTGTATATACCCAGACTTCATCAGCAGTACCGGCCGGTGGTACCAACCGGAAAAGAATGCTGGATGATTTTAAAGCTCTATATAACTCTAGATGTGGCTATAGACGCCACTTGGTTTTT
Source organism: Paramacrobiotus metropolitanus (assembly GCF_019649055.1). Lineage (NCBI taxonomy): Eukaryota > Metazoa > Tardigrada > Eutardigrada > Parachela > Macrobiotidae > Paramacrobiotus > Paramacrobiotus metropolitanus. The sequence goes on along the minus strand of NW_026570225.1, from coordinate 3,356,639 downwards.
TGTGCATAATGCGCAGGAGATAACGACTGGTAACGTGTGTCATCACGATCCGGAACTTTACGCTCGAAATGGTCAAAACTACCATACCGCACGTATTCAAGATACCGCGCTGCACAGCTCCGTTTTTTAACATACCCGTTCTTATCTCTATGAATCATAACTTACGCACCATAGTTCGCTGCACTGGCCGTATACCAGCCAACAGAGAAAGATGTCTGACTTTTCGTATTGTTAGTTTCCCAAAAAAATTCCGGATTTTTTATTTGGTTTTTTATGAGAGTTTTTGGTTAAAATTGTGGGCTGCATGACAGGTTGCAACGATAAAAGCCGGTTAACTTTTAAATGTAGCTCACATACCGCTCTTTCAGAAACAAAAATGATCCAGATCAGCTTTTAATGCGCTAGTCAGAAATATGGCCTCATTTACTATGCTTGCGGAATGCACGAGAATTACTCGTGCGGAGTTTCAGTTATTCCGTGCACTGGCCAAATACGGTTGCTAGAATATGGATGTTCCTTACTGTTAAAAAAGGAGAAACTCTATCCGAAACGGTAACGTTTTTTCCCACCTATGTTCTTAATTTCGCATCACCGCTTTCAGAAGGTTGGCCATTTTTTGTGCTTAACATTGGCTATTATGCTTTATGGTCGTAAGTTCATAACAACTGTGCAATTGATAATAATTATAACAATGACGATGCAGGGCTATGGTTACATAACGCAATATCACAGTATTTTTAAAATGGGTACCTGTAAGAAATAAAGATGGTGTAAAAAGGGGTGCTTATGTAGCTAAAATAATTAACAAACCTGGGTGGGAGGGGTGCATATAACCGTTGCTGTTTCACATCGCCCTCAGTATTACATATGTTTATGGTTACGCGCGAGAGCCTCCCGCGCTATGAGTTTCGGCTACGCGCGAGATGCTCGCGAGAGCATCTCGCGCTATGAGTATTGACTACGCGCGGGAGTTTTTCCCCGCACAAAAAACTACTAACAAAAAGTTTGAATTGTGTATTCAATACGACAGGGCAACTAATAATTACGGCAAGGTCACCTTTTAGTGATGTAAAACCAAAATCTGACCTTACCGGCGTTTTACATTTTTTGATAATTGGACTTTTCACAACTCAGCCGTTATGGCGTCAGAACTTCAAGTGGGAAACAGTGGAGCAAAAGAGCCAGCGAACACATCAAGTGCATCAAGTCGTTATAAATCCTGGCGGCAATGCCAAAGCATCAACGACGCATCCGCTTCATGACACGTTCCCGGGGAAGGCTTTCTTGTGGATAGTAGTCATATTACCATCCTTACGTTCCCTTACAGCTCAGTGAAGCCGGTGTGAAAGAAAGCTGGCGCTTACCGCCCACACCGGCGGAATTCAATTCCCACAAAGAAAAGCATTACAATAACCCTGAAAAGTTACTGCCAGGCGATGGTGCGTCTTAAGCTTGTGGTTGGCGTGATGGATGTCACCAGGGCAGCCGAACATTCCCGAAGCCGCAGCAGAAGCCGATTTGCCAGAGCCAGAGCATCCTACTGTAAGCAACGCTTTCGCTCCTGATTTTACGACGTTCAGAGTCAGACCTCGCGGAACCATTAAGCCCCGCTGTCGGCCGTCGAAAGAAAGGCGCCATGAACGGTTCAATCAGACAGCCCAAACGTCATCGCAACCAGTCCAAGCCACGCCCCAGCCTGCCGACACACCGATTCCCGCTTACTCAAACAGTCCCTCCGCAGAAAGGAACGATATGAGCATGGCGAAAACAAGCGGCTCGAATTTGCAGCTAAGACTCCTTAACGCATGGACCTATCTGCTGCTCAATCTAATTTCCTCAGAAAGGCGGCCTAGAACTTCCTGCAGAGTTGGATCTGTACCAAAATAACGACCTGTGCTTCGCAAGGCCACGTTTCCACATGCGGATGCATGGAGAAAACCTTGTGCAGTCCACGTTTACCGGTTTAACGGATTGTTTAACGCACCACTATGTTTGCGCATGACGGAGAGATCAGTACGATAGGAATAATTACCGTAATAATCTATCCTACCGACCTACTCAACGACAGAGTATGAGCTGATAATCTCAATGTGGCATAGCTAAGTCTACGAATCTATGCGAAGCGAGAACTGCATCTCCGACGATAATTTAATTAGAAACTCCGAAACTGCCAAAACTCGTCCTGAGAGAACTGATGATGTAAAATACTGCCACTCACGAACTTATATAGACACGGCGCATCCGTGTAGAAACCAAACCAAAAGTATATCCGAGCACAAAAGGAAAGATCGAGAATGTACAGCGAATAATAGAAAGTACGAGTCAAGCCGTCACTTTACGTACTGTACTGCTATATTCCGTCACCCCCGCAAACGGCTTTTGGGGAACCCAACACAAAAAGAAAAGAACTGGAAAAACAGGAATAAAAAACTAAATAAAATGAGTTCTCATGCTCACGACTGGGCAAAGGCGGGCAAATCCATTCACCGTCCAAGAACGAATGACTGATCCTCCTCCACGGGTGACTGAGTGAGATGGAAGGTGAGGAGAGGATTCTTGACGGGATGGAGAACTGAGCGTAGGCCAGAAGACTGAGTAGGATGGCAGAACGGCAGTCGGAGATCGGAGTACAAACAGGAAAACGTCGGAACGCAATAAATGAAGATTTTTAGTGGCAAAGTTAAATTTAATGTAAATCGCCGATGAAAAATTCAACGCAAAAAACATCCGCGATGAAAAATGAAAATAAAAGAAAACACCACTTTGAATTTGCGAAACGCAAGTAAACGCAAATAGTCAGTCAGCGTAACACCGGAGGCGGTTACCAATGCGACTCTCGTAGCACACACAATCAGCGTTTGGCGGCATTCAGAAAGGATATCTTCGGGAATAAAATCCCAAGAAATTCACAGGCGAATTGTCTACATCACTGGACTTCTCTTCATACACCATTTTGACTTCTTGACCATCAACTTCAGTTACAGCATTTTTTAAATCCGCTAAAGTCTGATTCACAAATTCAGATTTTTCATAATCATCTGCGTCAATGCGTCGACCAGCCCAATTATACTCGTATTGCACCGAGTTCGTAGTGCACGGGCTTTTTCCCTGCGACTGCGTAAGACACATTTCAACTTTTTCGATCTGCAAATTACTGCACAGTTTAGCTACGCACTCAATATCACGCATTTTAGCACAATCTGACACATTTTCAACATTTCCAGTTACTTCAGCGTTATCACATTTCTTCAAAACATTTTCAATAGTTTTCTCCATATTATGCCAATAATACCGAGTGGTCAGATACTGTTGAACTGACACTCCACGCGGTATTAATTCGTTTTTCGCACATCTTTTTCGCACTGAATCAATCAGTTCTTCTTGCCATTGTTTAGGCACAACAATTCTGTCAATTCCAGTTCCTGTGCGCTTACGACACAACAATCCATTTCTCACAATCATGTGATAAATTTCTTCGTTTTGAAATTTATTTTTCGCTTTTATGGGATTTCTGAACAAGTAATACCAGTGTTTGGTATCCTTGTACTTCCGCTGCTCAACTTTCCAAAACTTTTCATTTACAAAATTTTTGGCCATAGAGGCTACTTCAGTATTATCCGGCTTACCCCCCGCAAACTTGACTGGCCACAGTCGTTTGCAACGCATCGGGCGGTAGCTTATTGGGCACTGATCGCCCCCGCAAACTTGAGTGCTGCCGCATTTCAGTTTCCACATTTTCATTCACTTTTGCTTCACATTGTACAGTACGTATTTCCAGTGAATGTGCTTCCAGTCGTTTCATATTGTAACGCTTAAGCACTTCAATCGGCGGTTCCTTTGAAACGTCTTTCCATTTACCGTTAAATGTACAGTACTTAGCCGGATGCAACTCGTGACATTTAAAACAGATCGGCTGACCGCTATCGGTTCGCCATTTGTTAACGTCGATTTCGACATTTCCGATCATGTACGGCTTATTACCGTTATTATTGTAGATTTCATAATTTTCATCGTATTCACAGTCGTCATCATTCAAATTACCATTTTCACACTCACTGTACACATATTCACAGTCATCTTCATACTCACAACAGTCATCATTTTCGTACATTTCTCGTTGCACTTTCAGTGCGTACAGCGTTTTCAGCTGTGCCATAACGTCTTCAACAGTCTTAGGTTTTGATATGACCAGCTTGCCATACCACTCCATTCGGGTTTTCTTCAGTCCCTGAACGAGAACTGAAACTCTTTCTTCTTCTTTCGTATCAAGTGTATTAAACCAATTCAGGAAACCATCAACATACGAATTTACCGTGTCTTCCTCTTTGAAGACACGTGCGTACATCGCTTGCCGTACTTCGGCCGGGTCACTCTCCGATGAGAAGTGATTAACTAACAATGTCTTCCAGTAAATCCAGTCTTTATCTGGATTTAATTTTCTGTTTTCGACATACCACAAATACGCGTCACCTTTCAGTGCGTACGACAGTCCTTTTTCAATCAATTGTTTCTCAGTCCAGCCATTCAAATCTTTGCATCGTTCACAGTCCATTATGAAACGTTCTACTTTACCGCTTTCTTGTATACCTTCGTACACTTGCGGGTACTGCAGTTTTTCACGGATAGCAGGTTTTTGTTGCATTTCCTCCATTTTTGTCAACAGAGCTAGCTGACGTTTCATCAGTTCATCTGCTCGTGTTTTTTTGAAAGCGACATTCATTTTCTACACTCCCAGTTTTATTGCGCAGTTTAACCAGTTCAGCTGTTAGAGCACTGTTGCTTATTTCCATGTCTGTATTGCGGCCGTTCAGTGCATGACAGATACGATTTGCGTTACTGTACTTCCTTTGCAAGGCTAGTGCAGTATATAGAGATGCCCAAGCAATCTCTTTTAATTCATTAACATTCATTTCATCATCAATTTTGACATCCCAATACTCAACTGCTGCTTCAAACCTATTCTGGTCAAGCGACAGTTCAATCAATTCCCCCTGCAACGGGTGCATATCACTCCAGAATTCTTCATTTTCTGCGATTCCACCAAACTGTACGGCATTTCCATTTTGAAATAAACCAGTACGTTCAGTTTCGTTTCGATCTGCTGCATTATCGTATGCAGTCGACGCATCACTTTCCATTCTATTCAATTTAGCCGTGTCCATTGCACTGGCTTCAGGTTTTTATCCGGTAAGCTTTTGTCCCTACGCGGAAACTTCAGCTACGCTTTTGTTTTCAGTGTTCGTTACGCTGACTACCGGGTTGACTCTTTTGTTCTAACCCGGATACTTCAGAAAGAGATTTTGATCGTCGGTGTTCTCTCACCGCTCACAGCACTCGCAACTGCTCTGGCTGTATGGCTACGCTACGATAAGGTGCACCTGTATGCTCTCGCTTTTCGCTCTCGCATACAAAACTATAGCTCAAGATTGTGTACACTGTATATGCGCAGGCACTGCTCTGGCATATAAAAAACTTTAGCTCAAGGGAAACTGCTTTCGAACTCTTGTCTACTCACAGTCGGTTACGTAACCGCTACGCTTCAGATTTCTAGGTAACTCTTGCCCTGGCCAGTGGCTACGAGAACCTGCTTCACTATCAGTTCATCAATTCACTTTCGTCATTTCATCAGTTCAATATTCATTTCATTTTCATTTCATTCACTTCAGTGCTCATGGGTCGATCTACAGGTTATCCCTGCATCGCCCTGCTGGCAGGACAAACTGCTCAGCGTCCAGACGGGGCAAAGCCCCCGGACATTTACAGGTTTTCGCCGTGGGTCGCAGGCACGAATCAGCAGGGTTTCCCCTTACCAAAGCGTCGCCAGTACCCGGACTACTAACGTTTAGGCGTCCAGACGGCAGACCAGCTGCCCGGACATCCGTCCAGTCAGTACAGTTGTACCCGGACTGAGCACTTTCTAGAAGCCAACATTCACAATCACAATTTCAATCACAGTTTACTTAGCTAAGCCATCGGAAAGGTTCGAACATCGGTGGGCGCCATGACGGAGAGATCAGTACGATAGGAATAATTACCGTAATAATCTATCCTACCGACCTACTCAACGACAGAGTATGAGCTGATAATCTCAATGTGGCATAGCTAAGTCTACGAATCTATGCGAAGCGAGAACTGCATCTCCGACGATAATTTAATTAGAAACTCCGAAACTGCCAAAACTCGTCCTGAGAGAACTGATGATGTAAAATACTGCCACTCACGAACTTATATAGACACGGCGCATCCGTGTAGAAACCAAACCAAAAGTATATCCGAGCACAAAAGGAAAGATCGAGAATGTACAGCGAATAATAGAAAGTACGAGTCAAGCCGTCACTTTACGTACTGTACTGCTATATTCCGTCACGCATTGTACAGCTGTGACATCCCCGGTCTTGTCCGGATCTACTATTCAACGGGTCAAATGCCCAGACCTGCTGAAACTACAGTGGCATTTCCTGTTTGCCCATCTGGCATCTGGACAGCAAGGGTCAGATCAGCATCGAGTACGACCCAGTTTACGGGCAATCACCTGGAGGAAATAAGTGCCTAGTATGACTGTATACTCGTTTTGCCTATGACCTGTTATTGGGCAAGCAGATTCAAAACGCCAACTACGCCCGGGAGGACGAACTGCGCCACTGGTTTTTAACCATGATCGAAACCGGCACATTGGCGCCTCCTCCCAGATCGCGGGGTCGTAATCCGTGAATGTAAACCACGCTGAGAGGTCATAACTGCACAGCAAAAGCAGCAGATACGGTGGAAGTACGCCGGCGGTTGCATCTGCCCAGCGGATACAGATCAGTTTCGCTGTGAATATTGCTCTGTTACTAAACGATACAATAACTGTCGGTTCTGTTTCTTAAATTCACCATCTCAAGAAATGATGAATTCGACGTACGTAGACGTATGTTCGAGAAATGAACTGAAAAACCGTACAATTTCCAGTTTTTGCCATAACTAGTGGTCGAAAGTATTCTGCAAGATATTCTCTCGCAGTCTACTGTAAGATAATCATGATTCCAGTCTATTCTGTTAGTACTAATTAAATTTCAAAGAAATCGAAATCCAGAAAAGTCACGTTTAAATTCCGAATATTCGGATTTTATTTTACCGCAGTTTAAATTTCGAATACTCGGAATTCATATTGCCCCATTTTGAATTTCGAGTAATCGGAATTCAAATTGCGGCCTTTAAATTTCAAATATTGTATTTGAAAATCTAAAAAAATATATTTAGATTACTTGGAATTGCAAATACTTGAATTTGAATTCCGAGTACTCGGAATTGGTATCGGAATTCTTTCGCATGCAATTTCGAGCACTTGCGGCAACACTACCTACCACGATCTGTCGGCTATTAGTGTGGGAAAGGCTGGCACGGTCGGTAACGATGCTGACTACCGTTTACAGGATGACAAAATGATGGGAGATGCAAGATCATCCCATAGCGATTACGCAACACAAGTTACACAAAACAAGGTTATCGCAGGTGTCTATTAACAAGTACACGTAGCAAGAATCAGCGAGCAACGCAAGCTCAGGAGCAAGAATTCATAAGCGTGGGGCAAGAAGCGCGGAAGGCGCGGAGCAAGATTCGGAGAAAGTTGCAGCAAGACTAATTTCAAGATGTTTCTGACTGTGATATGCGGTCGGTAAAAGTAGGAAAACTAGGATTCTGATCTTCATAACACAACAACCAATAAACAGTAGAGAAAGGCAATTAACACTCCTACTGGCGGTACATCTAATTTCTATCGCTACAATATTTTATTCGCGCAGTCACACTTACTGTGAGCTATCGCGTAGAGTTCACGTCACATTCACAGTGGCCGTAAATTCGTAGTGATAGATTGTCATGTTCATCAGATCTGATCAGGATTCTTGAATTTTCATCCCCCAACATGGAAAACAAACTTTAAATAATATGATGCGTTATAATGCTGGTAGCAGATAAGCAGCCGGCCAGAGAGCTCACAGCATCAGTTAATTTTTGTTTTGATTACGCGAAGTTTTGAAGTCAGTTAATTTTTGCAGATTAGCCACTAATCTGAAAAAATTAACTGGTTCCCTTCAAAAATGTCTCCCTTCAAAAAATTAACTGATTCCCCTAATCTGAAAAAATTAACTGATTTTTAACACATTAAAAATTCCCTTCCATTGAAAGTGCATACTACCAACTCTGTGGAACTTAGGGTGCGTCTCCAATTTGAAGCGAATCTAGCTTTGGTACCGTTGCTCAACCGCACGAGGTGGCTGTATGCAGTGGCCACGCCTACAGATACGGTATGCGAAGCCACCTCGCGAGGTGGAGTTGCTGTATCGCAACGAGATTCGCTTCGAATTCGGGACGAGGCCTTAGAAATTGCAACTTGGAGCACCAAAATCCCAGCCCAGCGATTCCCAGGTAAGTAATCGTCTTTTGTGTATTTCAGTAGCTAACGATACGGCACGGTCTTTCTAACTTTCTACTGCACTGTGAATGCCAGGTTAAGCCACTTGCTACCATCCTTTGCTACTGAGCCCTCCCGCTTGATATTCGTCGATATTATTATTTTAAAATATAAAATTATTTTTGCATAATTCCTAATTCCTATTTACTTTCTAATACGGTGGTTAATTGATACGTAATTGTGCGATTAACAATAACATGTCAGTGTATCTATATAAAATATAGATATTGTATATCATTATAACCGTAAAGAGTGTAGACGAATGCTCTTTCTGTATGTACGTTTTCTGTCCCTTTTTTCTGTGTTTGAAAATATCCTACCTCTAGCTTCGACCTTCTGTGTGGATGAGACTGCAGTAGTTCCTTCCTCGGAAACAGATTAAAATCGATGTGCCTGCTGTTACTGTGCAAGTCACTTGCAGCAAGTGCGCAGTAAGTACAGGCTGTACAGCATCTCCTTGCAAGATGTTCCTTGCAAGATACGCTGCCATTTCTAAAGGGTTAAAGTATCTCTATGGCGCACAGTTGTTAGTAGTAGTACCGTATTATCCCAGTTGGTAGGATTTCTTTTTTTAACAGGATACTGTAATTGTTATATAATGGAAATCTGTGAAGTCCATACTCGTACTTCGTAAAGTACTTAAGTGAAAAGTCCGTGTCCGTATTTTGCTTTTATACATAGAAGTACACTAACCATAAGTAAGCATATTATAATTAGTACCATGGGTTGTTGTTGGTATCTTTCGGAAAGACGGATGATGTTTATGAAGTGGAGCATACATGTTGTGTAATCACCTGCTCAGGCTATTAATCCACCGTGCCTTCCTCGAAGAAATTTAAATTCCCCAAATTTCTGCGGGGATTTAATCTTGTGCACCGTTATCGATCGACCCGGATAAGAATGTCTGGGAATTTTAATTTAACGGCTGGCATGCTGTCCGGAGGAGGAATGCTTCCTCCTGGAATGCTGAACCCCAACACATCCGTTCCCGATGTATCGTCTGCTGATTCTCGAACCGCTGCCCCTATTATAGCAGAATATTTCTCCGAAAAGCATCATCGGGATATGTTGGAATCGTTGTTTCAGTTGCGGAAAAGCCGCGAATTGTGTGACGTAACCATTGTGGTAAACGACAGGCACATTTTTGCTCATCGTGCTGTTCTGGCTGCGTGCAGGTTAGTGGAGCACTCACATCTTATGATCGGTAATACGTGTTTCTCGCGTGCTGTTTTCTTGTCTTCACGTAAATCAGGGGCATTATAATATTTATTAATTAGAGAAGACTTAATTTTGTAAATCTTTATTGGTATTAGATGGTTTTTAGTGTAGCTGTACCTTGTTCGAGTACCACAGAGACATGACAGAATTATGCTGCATAGTGCATACCGTAATTCTGTATGGTTTGCACGGATACCCTTTTCACTGCTCAATTTCTTTCGCGTTCGTTACAGCCCTTATTTTCGGGCGATGTTTACTGGCGATTTATCGGAAAGCAAGCAAGCGGAAATAACTTTAAAGGATATTGATGAAACCGCTGTGGAAGGTATGAGACCTGATGAAGGGTGTCATCTTGGTCAGAGTTCGATGACGTTTTGCATAGCGTATTGCATAGAATCAGCGCTAACGAATGTTTGGTCTAGCGATTAAGCACTGCCTTAATATGTATGTTAAATCTTTATACATTTTTTACGTGCGCGTCATTTAAAAGTGTCTGCAGATCTAATTGATTTCGCATACGCCGGGAAGATATCAATCGAGGAGAGAAATGTGCAAACTCTGCTTCCTGCGGCCTGTCTCCTCCAAATGCAAGAAATCCAGGATAATTGTTGTGATTTCTTAAAAAAGCAGCTTGATCCATCCAATTGCTTGGGAATCAGAAGTTTTGCTGATGCATATTCCTGTCGCGATCTTCTTAAAGCTGCCAATCGTTTCGCGCAGCTGAATTTTTTGGAAGTGGTTTTAAGTGAGGAATTCCTTTTGCTCCCTGTGGCGCAGTTAGTGGATTTGTTAGCCAGTGATGAATTGAATATCAGCAAAGAGGAGCAAGTGTATCAGGTATATGCAGTAGTTAAAAATACCGTATTTTATTTTCTGGTTATAATTTCTCAGCATTTATGCTGGCTCATTCTTCACACTGCTTTAGGCTGCCATATCTTGGATCCGACACGATGTAAAAGAGCGCCGGCAACATGTTTCATCGGTTTTAGAGAAAATCCGTTTGTGCCTAGTCACACCAAAATTCCTGGTCAGTGTCGTGAGTGCGGAATCTCTTTTTAAGAGTGAAGAAAATTGTCGAGAGATGATAGATGAAGCAAAAAACTATCTTTTGCTACCCACCGAGCGCTCTGCAATGCAAGGGCCACATACCAAACCTCGCAGACCAATCGTCCGGGGAGAAATGCTCTACGCTGTCGGTGGGTATTAATTCCTGAAATGTACTTTTAAGTTTTTTTAACGCTCCTGCTGCTGCTTATGTTCATTCGCGTAATTTGAATGGCAGCGCAGTGTTGTTTTCGATTGTATGGTTGTTTTTTTTGCTTACCATGAATGAATCGTTTGGTTTGGTCTTGCCCACTAACTGAAAAAGTGAGTTGTTGTTTTTGCAGGTGGATGGTGCAGTGGAGATGCGATTAATTCCGTGGAAAAATATGATCCTCAACTTAATGAATGGAAACTGATTGCACCCATGTCCAAACGACGTTGTGGAGTCGGGGTGGCGGTACTCAATGATTTATTGTATGCTGTTGGGGGACATGATGGCCAGGCCTACCTGAACTCCGTTGAGCGGTAAGAGTAGACATGATTTCGTATCTGTTTATTTGCAAATAGTCCGTTGTTATCTGTAGATACGACCCACAAACAAATCAGTGGAGTGATAAAGTAGCCCCTACCAGCTCCTGCAGAACTAGTGTCGGTGTTGCCGTAATGGATGGTCACCTTTATGCTGTTGGAGGACAGGTCGGCTCTTGAACTCTTTATTTTACTTTCCTCGATTCTTTATTGATATGGGCTTTTTAGGATGGTGTGTCTTGTTTGAATCTTGTTGAAAAATATGATCCTCAAGCTGACCGGTGGGCGAAAGTGGCCTCTATGAGCACAAAGCGTTTGGGAGTAGCTGTGGCGGTTCTTAATGGTTATCTCTATGCGTGCGGTGGATCTGACGGTGAGATTTCTGTTTGTTTAAAATCCTCGGATCTCTTAATGCATAGATTATTTTTAGGAAGCAACCCCCTCAATACGGTAGAGCGTTATGATCCGCGGACGAATCGATGGCAGACCGTGACGCCAATGGGGACCAGAAGGAAACATTTGGGTTGTGCGGTTTTGAATGGGCATTTGTACGCAGTTGGAGGAAGGTGAGAACCAGAAATGTATTTTAAACCTTTACTATGTTGGCTGGCTACTGGGCACATTATCGTGTTATGCATATAAGTTATGATGATCGCGTCCCTACCGTTCCACAATTTTTGTTTTTGTGCTGTTCTATTTTGTCTGCTTCTGAGATAACTTTACTAGCAACGGTCTCCGGACATTCGGATACATAACATTTTTGCAGGGATGACCATATGGAATTATCTTCTTGTGAGCGCTACGATCCGAAAACTTGTACTTGGGATCCTGTGATTGCCATGAGCAGCCGGCGCAGTGGTGTCGGATTGGCGATCGTTAATGGTTTAATGTTTGCTGTGGGTGGATTTGATGGAAATTACTATTTGAGATCTGCAGAGGTTTTTGATCCCGAAACCGTGGTCTGGCGGCCTTGTGCAACCATGAATTACCGGCGTCTAGGCGGTGGTGTAGCTGTCGTTGGCACTTTTGGTACGGGCAAAACACCTCTAGGTGACCAGCAGAAAATTGGCGGTGCCGTCGATAAGTTGAACAATTTAAATATCAAGCAAGATTCGGATTGAAATCGCCGATTTCTCGCGTATGGTGGTGGAAGCTGTCGGCACAAGTGTTTACGCTTATGATATCTGTTTAAAGTTCTCTACTCTGTTTTCTGATACTTCCTACTTCATTTTTTAATCGGAGTGGTTTTTATTGAGTTTCAGTTATAAATTGCTTATTGGCTGTATAGTTACGCAAATTTAGAGAAATTTCAGAGTTTCGGGATGTTCTACAGATAAAGATATGGGATCGTTTGTGAAAACAGTACTCGTGTACGTAAGCAGGTGTCAGAGCATAAGTCTTAGTTTCTTAGAATAAGTAGAATAAGAAGTTGCATGTTACTTCATAAGTAGTTGCACGTTTTGTATCTAATTTTGATTATTTTTTTCCGTTTCGGTGCTTTTAGTTTTGATTTAGTTATCAATTATTACCTGTACCGTCTACGGGTACCCTCAGTTAAGTCACCTGACACACTAAAAGGTTATCACTTATTAGTGACAAACATAAATTACGCTACATGTATGCACGATCAGGTGCTTAGGAAATGAACATGGCGCAATGAAAACAGTCTGATAACTGTAAAAAGACCTAATCCCATGCTTCTGGTGAAAGTACAACAGCACTACATGCGATAAGACATTAAGAAGTTTACAGTATATCAGCGCTTATAATAACGATCCGAAGGTGGGCTGTCTCCGCTGCCGGTTGTTCAGTTTTCCACTTCTGGTCCATACAGGCAGATTGTGCGTTCTCACCCAACGGTTTCGTTAATTTATTTGCAGACCAGCAGCGTACTAAACGCAAAAAATCTCAATTGTTAACATGAACTCGAGAGTTGCTCTTACATTGTTACTTGTGGCGGTGCACGCGTATGCCCGTCATCCCGTGGACAGTGATTTAGATAGCGATTGGAAAGCGTGGAAAATTCAACATGGTAAGACACTGATTTCAACGTTACAGCCAATGGTTATTCAGCCGCACTCGAGGAAATAAGCCAAACTTATGTGCCTAAATGTTATAACCAGAATATAATATCATTTGACTCATAATGCATAGATGTGCGCTTGGCTTCAAGTTAATACGCCGGGTTTATCTGCAGGAAAAACATACGCCGGCGAAGAGGAACACCATCGACGTATAACGTGGGAAAACAATGTCAAACAAATTACACATCATAACATTCAGTACAGCTTGGGAAAAACCACCTACACTATGGGGGTCAACCAGTTCACCGATCTGGTAAGATATTGTAAACCTGGGGAATTTATTTTTAATTTGAAGAAAAATAAAATAGACGTTAATCTCGTTGTAACTCAGACACTCGATGAGTTCTCTCGACTAAGTCGGACATTCACTGCCTCGCCGCGTACCGGTCTCCGCCACAAACATCGCCGCCATCATCACAAACAGCATTCCGATGCCGCTTGCAAGCCAACATTACTGGACGAAGTGAGCGTCCCGGACGCTGTCGACTGGCGAACGGAAGGCTACGTGACCGTGGTACGAAGCGAACAAGGCTGCATCAGTTCCCAGTACTTCGCCATTAACGGCGCCCTCGAAGGTCAATGGTTCCGCAAAACCGGGCAGTTGAACGCACTGAGTGAACAGAATCTCAAAGACTGTTGTGAAAAAGGTAACGAGTTTGCTATTCGAAAGAAATTCGTTAATGTCTTTAATGTCAACCTTACTGGAATTTCGCAGATCCCACCAAATGTTCCACCTATGTTAACGGAACGTGCACTCTGGATGAAACCTACCAGTACCTAAAAATCAATGGTGTTGAAACGCTCTCGGACTATCCTGATTCGGCACAGCCCGGCAAATGCGCCTATGATCCCAAAAAGAGAGCGGCCACTCTTAGCGGTTACGACTTCATCGACGCCACGGAAAAGCAACTGAAAGTAGCTGTGGCCAGCATTGGTCCGATTGCATCGGCTATGGATTCTTCGCAGCCGTCATTCATGACGTATGCCGGTGGAGTGTACAATGAACCGAACTGCTCCAGCACGAATCTTGATCATGCCGTGCTGATTGTCGGCTACGGCACCGATCCGACGGCAGGTGACTATTGGATCGTGAAGAATTCCTTTGGTCCAGACTGGGGCCTGAAGTGAGTTCAATTGCTTTCTTTAATGTTGTCAGATGAAATGTTTCAACATCAATATCATAAAATATATTATGTAAAAATATTTCTCCTTCCGTTTAGGGGCTATATTTTGATGTCAAGGAACAAAAACAACCAATGCGGAATTGCTACCACTACGACGTATCCGTATTTTTCATGTTAAAATTATTTTGTGAATTTTGCATCTGCCAGTTCTCAGATAGTCGGGAAAACTACATTATTTGACAAAGCTAATTGTGACTGTTCTATGAACAGCTTTTCATAGTTATTTGTCAGGCTTTCGGCAGCCGACAGCTAGTGTGATGTTATTACTGTGATTTTGATTACAATGCAATCAGTTTGTTGTGTGCTGGATGCTAATCTACAAAAGATTACTAACGGCAAGTTGGCAACCATATGCATGGTGCAATTCGATGACCTTTATACTGCATTTTCAAAATATTAACAGGAGTGACCTTTAGGCAGAAAAAAATTGTAAATTCTGTACAACCATAGTAACAAAACGGTTGAAAAATGATCCCTTGTGATATTTTTCTTACTTTTTAAGGTGGACATGCCGGTACGAAAAACATGATGCATAATCCTGTGATAAACAGAAACTTCGCACTGCATTTTTATAAAACTTTGCGCATTGTAGTATCTATTTAATATAGAGTACCGATACCATATTGACCTAAAAATTAAAATTCGATCCAGATATACCATACTTATCAGAAATTGTATACACATCAAATCGGAAACTGTAAAATGCCTTTAGTCGCGGAAACGGATTTCACCATCAAGAAGCATGATTATCCATTTGCCGAACATCACCGGCTGGATTCTCGTGATCTGCCGAAGTACCATGACCCGGCGTATCCCGATGCACTAGATTTTGTACTCCAAGCGGTTTATAATAATGCAACGGAATTCGATGCCGATGCAGCTCGGACGAAAAGTCAAAACCAAAGTAGCAAAGAATTCAACAAGTGCAACTGCCGAAAAATGTACTGTACTTACACAATCTACCATACTTCTATCTGTATTCCATAACCTGTTGTTTGGCTGTTGTTGCCAACCAAAACATAATAACAATAAAATTATTGTGATTCCATAATTGATTTTTTCAGTGAAACTGCAACCACAGCGACACCCAAAAGCCTTACTACTGGACATGTGCACCTTTATATGCAGCATAACAATATCAGAGGAGCCGGACCCATAAGAGTGGCAGAAATGGTGCAAAGAAACCATGAGAATCAATACAAATGTTATACAGGTAATGAAACCTATGTCATATAAATGCCGTTTTATGCTGCCGAGAAGCATCTCAGTTTCAGCCTTGTGAAGTTATCATTTCGAAAACATTACAAAATTTAATTGCAACTGTAATAATTGAAAAATAGACTATCAAGTGTTGAGCCCTTACTTGTACAGAGTTGTATGTGCTTCGCTACCGGCTGCGCATGCTACCGAAAAACCACTTTTAGTGTAAAACTGCAAAAGTATACGACTTATAATATTATTATAGCATAAGCCTAGTAAAACATTTACTAGATCTTTTACTCTAAACTTAACTGAAACGATACGTAGATTCAATTCACGCATCGCAAACCAATAACGGATATTCTCGCCAATCCGGAGGTGGATTTTTCCGTTGGTCCTAGAAAGCGGACCGGAAATCAACTTTTGAATCGTGGAACAAACTGGATGCCGATTTGCTTTCCAAAAGCCTTATGTTTCTGTGTATGTTTATTAATTATCGTTTACGTACTTGCTTTAAATGTTTTTGAGCTGTTAAGACCGAAATTTGGAATGTGGATTGCGACTGAGGATTGATGGAATTGTAACTATATCTTTATGTAGTACTTTTTACGGTATTAAAAATGAAAACGAAGAATGCAAAATAATACGTACGTAATTTACACGAGTAATAACTAAAGTCGAAATATGACGTTAGCATTTACTGTACTAGTAGTTAGCATTTACGTTAGCATTTACTATGTACTTGCGTGTATCGTAATAAACTAATGTTACGAATGATACATATGTTACGAACCGGGGTTTTCTACAAAGATCTTTCTACCGAGCTTTTTTTCTAGGCTTATTACCGCTTATAGTCCAAGGATGATGACTTCAATCTGTCTCAACCTTTCAGTATCGTTTCAGTATGTTATCCGTTATCGATCAATCGTATAATTCATATTAATTTATTATGGACGGATTTAAATGGACAGAAAAGGAGGATACTGGATCGTCTAGTAGTTCTGACTCCGAACGGTCTTCCCGTAAGCGAAAGCATAAGCATGAGAAGGAAAAGAAATCAAAGAAGCCCAAGAAGGAAAGGAAGCATCGACGAGAAAGCAGAGAGAAAACACCAGACGTCGATGTTCCGCAGCCTTCCACTTCGGAACAGCTGAACACGGACCGCAAAACGGGACGCGATGAATGGATGGGAAACTCCGAATCTGCATTTCTTTTCCCATCTGTATCTGCTAGTGAACTTAAACAACAATCGAGAGATGCGAAAGCAGCTGCCAAAGCCGCGCAGCAGGAGGAGACAGCCAAGATTTACCGTTCTCGTGAACTGAACCCGTACTTGCGGGAAAAGGATGAGAAGAGCGAGAAGCTTGCGGAACCAGTCGTACGGAAACCTGTGGGAGATGGCGGAGCTTCTTGGTTGAAGCGTTCTTATGAACGCTTAAAGGAACAGGCTCGGGAAAGCGGAGAATCAGTGGAGATTCTCGCAGCTGAACGATGGGGTTCGCTTGATCGGTTGGTGTCCCTTATCGACGAAGCTGACAAAAACGAGCGCAGCGAACACAGAAGACCGCGGGACTACCGTTCGGAGAGACACGAATGCAGGGATGGACGACCGAGGCATCGTCACACAGACCGTGACAGCAGGAAGACTGAAGAGGAAAACCGGACAGATGAAGACTCTACACGTTCACCGCGGTCGAAGCGTCCGGAACGTCCTTCGTTCGACACTGCTCCCGCTGCCAAATTTAAATTTATTAAACCCGGTGAAGAGCCGTCAGCGGAGTGGAAAAACAGAGATAGGCCAAGCCATTCTTCGTCTTATTCATCAAAAAGTAAACTGAAAAGTGAATCGGTGGACCAGAGTAATACAGTGCCTACCATGCCGAGTGGTTCATTTGCAGCGGAAGTTCAGAAGAATGTAGCGCATGCTGTGGAAAATAACACTGATGTTGGCACAAATATCAGCCAGGCCGATCTGAACAAACTGAACGCACAAATACTCAGAGCTGAAATGATGGGGGATTCCGAAACAGTTGCGCAATTAAAGGCTAAGATCGCCGCGGCGCAATCATCACAAGCGACGCTTGGTGAAGCGAGAAGACCGGAAACAGTGATGCTTTCGCGAACGCATGCCAAAGGATTCAGCTATCCCGTCCAGAGCGGACCGGAATTCCCACTGAAGGGCAAAAAACCGAAAACAGTCAGCCACAACGCCAAAGGCGAGCGAGAACGGTATTTTGCTGACGATGAGAAGTATTCCTTGCAAGATCTGGTCTCCATGGAACGAATGCAGAGTGCCGACGACCAGAATGCCATGTTTGCCAGACTGGCAGGAACTTCGAAAGAGAAGACCGACGATGATTACGGAGTGGACGATGCCTTGATGAAGAAAGCT
The DNA here is from genome assembly GCF_019649055.1 of Paramacrobiotus metropolitanus. Classification (NCBI taxonomy): domain Eukaryota; kingdom Metazoa; phylum Tardigrada; class Eutardigrada; order Parachela; family Macrobiotidae; genus Paramacrobiotus; species Paramacrobiotus metropolitanus. Next base: position 3,338,534 of record NW_026570225.1, on the reverse strand, counting down.
TTAGGAAAGGAAACTCTGGATCAGATGTCCACCCGAGATCGTGAAAGAGCCATTATGGAACACCGGCAGTTGGGTTCCGCGTTGTCATCTTGTCTGTATTGCCTGGAAGGGCCGAAAGTAGCCAAACACCTCGTGATTAGCATTGGTCACAAAGCGTTATTGATGTTACCGCCGTACACACCGTTAACAGAAGGTCATTGTCTCATTTGCCCAATCCAGCATGTTTCCTGCGCGACACAGGTGGATGAAGATGTTTGGGAAGAGATGCAGAAGTTCCGCTCAGCTGTCTGCCGTATGTTCGCAGAGCACGAAATGGATTGCGTATTCATGGAAACTGCTACGCGCCTCAAGTCGCATCCGCATATGCAGATCGAATGCATTCCGCTGGATAAGGACAACGGCAGCTTGGCTCCAATGTATTTCAGAAAGGCTATTCTCGAAGCGGAAGGAGAATGGACACAGAATAAGAAGCTGGTCGATCTTAGCCGGAAAGGCATCCGGTCATCGGTAAGTGTACACGAAGAAATGTCGTAACGTAAAATTTGCGTTAGTTCCGATTTCTTGGGGGATTTAGGAGGAGTCTTTTAGGAGATCTTTTAGAGTGGGTGGATAGAACTTGTAATGAGTTGCTGAGTTTTTCTTTAAATTGTAGGTTCCGAAAGGTTTGCCATACTTCGCAGTAGATTTCGGAATGCAAGGCGGATATGCACATGTGATTGAGAATGAACAGAAATTCCCTGTATACTTTGGAAAGGAAGTGCTTGGAGGTATGATAGATGTGGAGCCTCGATTGTGGTTGAAAAATATCCCACAAGATTTTAATGAGCAGTTGAAGAACGTTAATAAGTTCGAAAACATGTGGAGGCAGTACGACTTTACCACCGCTAGAAGTGATGGATAAACAGTCTGATCAATTACTGTTAGTTGTTCTCAGTACCAATATGTAGAAAGTCGTTTGATTTTGAATGCTGCTGTTTTAACTTACGTCATTAATATTGGCGTTTTTGTAATCTTTGTGAACGATTCAAGAAATGTCTATCGGCCGCTGTGCACTGTTATCAGTGTCTAGTAAAGTGAGTGTCTCCACTTAAAATAGTTGGAACTTGTAACAGTAACAACATTTAAGTATTGTTTTGATTTGCGTCACCGGATCCAGCGGAAGCGGTTGATTCCTGCTTTTATTTTATTGAGTACGGTACAATACCCCTTCGTGTTAATCGTGAACAAGTGTACGATCAACAGGTGGATGGATTGCAAAACAGATAACACTTCTTACTGAACTATCAAGAACAAGAAGTCAAAAACCGGGACATAGTTTTTAATACAGCTTTAAAATAAAGCAATAAACAGAGCGATTCAAATTCACAGAATTTGCTTAAACAACTGGATAACTGGCAGCCGTGGCGACACCACATTGGTTATTCCTGTTTCGTGCCATTCTGATATATCCCCTGTAGAAAAAGATTTGATTATCAACTTTGTTTGCTATGTAAAAACAAACTAGTTTGTGTCATACGCGCGTGTGTCTAACATTTATTTTGCTACTTACTTTTCTCCCCATGTCGCTCCCCAGCTGTTCTTGACGATCCAGAAGGCTTTTCCAGAATCAGTGCCATAACCCACAGCCAACACTCCGTGGTCCCTAATGGCAGCAAAAAACGAATTATCAGAATTTAAGTTGTACAGTTATAGGCAGAATTTCTACGTTGTGTAACCAACACTCACAGATCACTCAAACCATTCTTGCAGAATGGATCCACGTAGACGCCTCCGCTGTACAGCTGGAAGAGGATGCTGGATGCATCAATGGCAATGCTGACCGGGCCGACGGTGGCCACCGCAACTTGCAGAGCCGTCTCGTTTCCAGATTGAATGTCAACGAAGCCGCTGTCAACCGCGGCTTTGTTCTTGGGGTCGTACATGCACGTCTGATCTTTGGCGACATATGGGTAAGATGCCTCCGAGTCAATGCCGTCGTTGTCCTTAATGTACTGGAAGGCTTGATCCTACATGATATTAAAGGTCACCACTTGCCTGTGCGTGGGTTCTTAAACATTAAACACAGTCAGTTTGCGAAATCTCACCATAAGACCACCGTTGCATCCTTCGTTGCCTTGCTTTTGCGAGCAGTCCACCAGATTCTGTTCGCTCAGCGACGGCAGTTTGCCGGTCTTGCGGAATGTCTGACCTTCCAGGGAACCGGTGGAAGAGAACGCCCAGCAGGAACCGCATTGTCCCTGGTCTTTGACTTCGGTGACATAGCCCTGAGTGCGCCAATCGACGGAATCAGGGATGGCGGCGTTCATGGGCTCCAAAAAGGTGAAACGGCCTTTCTGCTTATTTTCCGCGGTGTATCCGTTCACCATCTCGACGAATTCGCTGTTCAGCTACAAGAGTGCAAAGAGCGTGATCAAGTGCATGTTACCCTTACAACAAATAAATCAAATAAACGGAATCCTTCCTATTAATTAAAGAAGCCGTACTTACCATGTCGCCGAACTTGTTCATGCCCAGCGTGAAGGTGTGTTTACCAAGACTGGCTTGCAGATTGTGGTGTTGAATGGTCCGCAGATTTGATTCCCAGATGGCTCGGCGTTTCACCTCTTCCCGGGTGTTCTTGTACTCTTTGCCTACACAATGACATCGTCGTAATTCGCTTATAATCATCAAAAATTAACCGGTCAGGTACTGTCATGTACCATGTTGAGTCTTCCAATCGGACCAGTCGGCATCGAGATCCTCGTTGAGTGAGTCGAAATCATCGACATCAGCAACTGCGGCAGCAGCGATCGCTACGCCCAACAAAACCAAGAGCAGAGATTTCATTGTGATCCGATTGAGCCTCGATTGAAGTTTGGAAAAGAAAAATGATTTATGGGAGGCTGTAACTATAGAATTGGCTAGCTTATATACCCTACCAAAGAAGCAAACAAGAACACTGCGATTAGAGAAATGTGATGCTCATAGGTGCACTTTATAACGCTACTCACATGCTCCTCAACGCCAACCAGTAGCATTGCCCCGTTAGATAACCGCGCTTTCATTAGGTTATCAGCTGTTTGTTCTGATAAAGAAATGAACAAAGGACACTGGCAGCGGGTTTGCGTTATGTCAAACCTTTTTCTTGTCGGTGTTCGAGGTGCAAATATGCTTAACTTTAGGAATAGATGAACTACGCATTTGACCTACAGAAGCGCCAACATTATGAAAATTTTTATAGCTGCGTTTATAGGAAACGCACGAAGGCAGACGGAAATGTTAATTGCTCAATTACGTTAAATTTAAAACCAGTTAACAGTTATATACCATTAAACTACTATGCATTATGCGCTTTAATTAGTTCTTAGAAACCAGAAATGTCGACAAAAAAACCGAAAATTGTTTTTGTTTTGATGACCACGTTATTCAATTTAGGAGTTGTTTAGCCGCCAGTAATGGTTTCGGTGCGACTCACAAAACAATTAAGTAAAAATGGGAAATCGACTGAAAGGTCAGCAAATAAATAATAAGCACAAAAGAACGCGTACGAGCACGAGTTGCTCAACGGTGTGAGTAGAAATAGCCCACACTAGCTGTACTTACAACACTGCGGCATGCGCAGCTTGCACAATCAACACTTAAAAGTTAAAACTGAAATACGTAAATATTTGAACTCCTAATAATACTTAATATTATAAGACAACGTGCCGCAGAAATTTAATGTATCGTGGCATTCGCGTATAAACGTGGATGGATTTTTACGTAAAGCAATTATGAATTGTTAGTTGCAATATGAGTTTACTTTCCGAATTAAGCAGTTCTACCACCTGCAAGAAGCGATGGTCAAAACAGAATGAAATCTTCAGTCAGACCTTTTCAGCTTTCATCTCATGAATATCTGGAGCTGCAAGTGCATAATTATTGTATACATCGTGTTATAGTAATTTTAATTTTATAGCATATAGTAATTTTATATACAGTAAGCCCCTGTGCAAGCCTGTAAATCGTACATTTCTGTAAAACCATAACCGGAGACGCAGATTATCAAATTGCAGCGCTCCTGATAATTACGGACGAGTAACTAGCTGAGGGTTATCTTCGTTTTTGGCCAGGTAAGGCTTTTCCGATAAGAATGCATTCCAGAACAAACAATCTCAGGGCACTATTAAGCCTTCTGACAGTGATAATAACGGCAAGGATTAAAATTAATTAAACTCTAGATCTTCAATAGTAAACGATCGCGAAGTAGTGCATGACGTATACAGTATAATAATGTAATTCGCTGTTAAACACACCAGTGCATATCTATACTATACCAGGTATGTACTCTGTACATTTGGAACTATTGCTTCCTTGCGCATTAATATAAGCACAACCAACATTTGGATATTTTGATCAACCTAATACTGGTGATTATTTCTACAACATTTTGATTTAACTAGAACGGTTCAGCTTTCGGTCTGCTTTCCGACAAACTTTATTGTCGTCACTTTTCGTTCACATTATAAAGCGAATCAAAAAGCGCAAGATCATGATGGATTTGGCCTGAGCCACATTAAAGTACTTAATGAAGCAATATGTCTGAAGCGTTCACGAAAGTCTAAACGTCAATTTCTCGTCGAACATCAACATTATTGAACGAAGTTCATCACAGATATCTTTTATCGCAGTGCAAGGTGATCATTTGCAACCATGATATTGGCTGACTTAAACGGTGGGGTAGCTGGAAGCGGTGGCAATACCGCACTGGTTGTTCTTGTTGCGGGACATCCAGATGTATCCCCTGCAGAGTAGGATACCGTTAGTATATGTTATGTTCAGTACCTCTCAGAAACAAACTTCCGCCACAATTTAACTTACTTCATGCCCCAGTCAGTGCCCCAAGAGTTCTTGACAATGTAGTAGTCTCCGCCAGTGGCATCAGTGTCGTAACCGACAGCCAAGACACCGTGATCCAGTTCAGTGCTGGAGCAGTCAGGCTCGTTGTACACTCCGCTCTGGTAGAGCTGGAAGGAGTCAGCCGAGGCATCAATGGCCACGGAGATGGGTCCAACGGTGGCGATGGCGGCGGTCAAGGCGGTTTCATTGCCACTGTCAATGTCAACAAAGCCGGTGTCTGAGGCGACCTTCTTGGATGGCTTGTACTTGCAGTCACCATCTTCAGCGGTGTAGGGGTAGTCCTTCTCGGATTCAATACCCTTCTTCTGGATGTAGGTGAAAGCCTGATCCATCAGACCACCATCGCAACCTTCATTACCTGCAAGCGACATCCATCCGGTTAAGCATTGTACGTAAAAGTACAGTCGAGGTCACTTGTATACCTTCATCTCCAGAGCAGTCAACGAGGTTCTGTTCACTGAGGGAAATCAGTTTGCCGGTCTTGTGGAACCTTTACGAAAAAAGCGTAAAATTATTATATCTCTCCTTGAAAACATATGCACTAAGCGCACATTACACTCACCATTGTCCTTCCAAGGAACCGGTGGCAGAGAAAGCCCAGCAGGAACCGCACTGACCCTGATCCTTCACACCGGTGACATAGCCCTTGGTGCGCCAGTCGACGGCAGCGGGGACCTGGGCGTTCAGGGGAGGCAGGAAGGTGACACGGTTGCCCTTCTTCTCGCTCATTTTGAGACCGTTCATCATCTGAACGAATTCGCTGGAAGTCTGAAACAATTCACCGAATATTGGTCAACACATGGTACAGTACATGCTTGATGCATATCGACCACATATGTCTCGAGCGAAGCTTACCAGGTCACCGTATTTGTTCATGCCCAAAGTGTAAGTGACCTCTCCGAGGCTGAAGCGGATGTTATGATGCTCGATCTTCTTCAGATTCTTTTCCCAAATCGAACGACGGAGAAGCTCTTCGGCATCATTTTCGTAGTTCTTGTCTGCAGGACAAAGGTCACTTTATAGCGTAAAAGATTATGACTTCAGCCGCTGCTGCAGGAATTATCAAACTAAAATCGGCGTTTGCTAAGGATGCCGATTTCGAATGTCTGTAGCCGACACTGAGTCGTACAGAAGATAAAATGCGCATGGATGTCTTACTGTGCTTGGTCTTGTAAGCTTCCCAGTCTTCGTTGAGCTCTTCGTTGATGTGGCGGTTCACAGCCGCGGCAGCAAAGCCCAACAGGGCGATGAGAATGATCACCTTCATTATGGATTAGTATTACAGACTGGGAACTTGCTATTTGCACTGTGGAGAATGCAACTGATACCTTCATCCGCCTCCATCTGCTGTTTAAATATGGTATGCATATGGCAGCCGTATTCACCGTCAGATGACTTCTTATCTTTACCCACTTTTTCCTCAGACTGCTGAAAAGATAGCGCTTATCGCTGGAAGAATGGCCATTTTGCAGTAGCTCGCTGCTTTCTTTGGTACGTTTTGGGAGTTGGATGACAGTTCATGCGGTATGCACTTGTCATGATCAGTTTATCAACGATATTGGTTGTAGGTTGTTGGCCGGAGCAGGGGATTCGCTACACCAACCGGCGCAAGCAATTCCACCGCCGTATTCTCCACCACGCAAACAAATTATTTATCGAGACAGCCGGATTGTGCGGCATTATTATCCGTATCAGTAAGGCCACGAGTTGTTATGAAAATCTCTATTTTTTTCTGACTCGTCAGCGGGGACACCCGCACCGAAAAGTGCGTTCACATGATATGTCAAGTCCATGTGAAAAGTCTCGAAGTCCAGTAAAGCTTCTGTAGAATTCAGTCACTACTACTGCAGCCAAAAGTCTCATTTTATTTGTCGATAATGCGCTCACAAGAATCTGTGATAAAACATATTTTGCGAATAGAAGAAATCGCAGGCTTTCGCAACCTGTACAATAGTCTTGGCGCGGACCAGTTTTTCGGTATACAAATGCAGTGCAACTGCGTACGATAAGCACGAAATTTCCAATTTCACTGGATATCCGCTTCTACTACAGTATTACTACATATTACGAATCCGAAGCTTTTAATGGGGACTGCGTAGTAACATGATTTCTTTATGGTTTTTTTGAAGAAGTCCTTGTTTTGTCTTTGGCATACAAATCTGGAATAATGGTGATTTCCGTGCCATTCCGAGGAAAATTTAATTGTTCGTCTCGCCCGTCAGTGTTGACCTGCAGACATGCAGTTAACAGTATTTATGGTGTACGACAGGCTATAAATACGATAACTTGGATCGGCTAATTAAACTTGACGTACTATAATTAAATATGGCGTACGGACGGTAAAAATTAATGGCAAAGTATCATATATGTTTTTGAAGAAGCTTAAGAAGGCCATACCAAATTTGTTGTGGCATAAAACCCAATTTCTTGAGCGGTAGTTAGAGGAAGTTCAAGACGTTCGTAGGGCGCCTTTAACTGCTCGCGTAACAATGCAAGCAACCTTTCTAAACGAATTGGCAAAAATGAAAATCTTTTCCAATGGTTATATTTTAATATTCTTGAGAAATCAATACTTACTTTTTGCAGTAGAATAGGCAATAGTTACGTATGTACCTATCTACATTCTCCATAAATGAAGTACATACACTTGTTGACAGATAATGCAGTTAGTTAATACGCAAAACAATCGCTTAGATACTTACCTTCCCGGAGAGTTTAGTAAATATCACGTTGATTAAAATTTTAGTATGCAGTTAGTACCAGGTGGGTCGATGTCGTCCACATAATCATGGTCAGACATGGGTTTTCTTGTAATAGCCCTTTCTAAAGAGTGTGAAAAGCAGTGCATGCTTACAATTGTTCACGAGACATTGTTATTGCATATAGTTAACCTCGTGGAAGCGGTGGACGGTCATGAAATTCTCTAGCTATGATGTCCTTGTCAGGTTCCAACCGTTTAACTCGTTCTATTAGCTGCTGATCGATTTGTAGTGGGGTCAGCGGGATTTTTTCCCGTTTGGTCGCCATTGATTCGAAAACTGAGAACTGATGTGGCTGGACGAAAGTTTTCAAAAAGACGAACACGTGCAAATCGTAAATTCGGTTTGATTAAGGTCACAGAGAACTGGGCACAACCCTACAGTATCCTTCTAGTATGACCTTCTAGAGAATATCCATGTTAGCATGCTGGTTATTGTATGGACAAGTTCAAGATCAGTTAATTAAACACTCTAAATCTGTTCTCTTTCGGTCATTCTGAGCAAAATTTACTCAGCCAAGTAACATTCTAGCAAAAATTCTGATTTTATTCTTGAAGCGTGATGGGCATGAAAATTTCTATAAATCCATTATCCACACTGACCACACATAATAATAACACAGTTACTGCGAGACTTTTCTGTCTTCATAAACTACACTGGGAATATCAGCCTTTAAAACAGCAAAACCACTTGAACTGCTGCAGTCGCTGCGCGCAACGTAAAGAGGCAGATCAGGATTACTTCTTCCGCGCACAGCGGCGAACAGGTCGGCTAAAGGTATCGTTTTATGATAGTCTGTTACAGCAACATCGAACACTGAATGCATGGAACCGGCATGCTCGCTCTTCCCAAACGCAGTGAACGCCAGATCGAAAGATGACGGAATGGATCCTGCTGGAAGCCGCGCATCTTCCACAGCAGTGGCATAATTTATATTCCTCCAATTATGTTGTTCGAATAAAGGAGGGATCTCGAGCGAAGCGGCAGGTTCGAGAGATAGTTCCGGTTTAGAAGATGCAGCGTGACTGCCGTGACACCACTCAGTCGATGCGCTACCGCAGGCAGATGACTCCTCTATGTAGGGCGATGGTAACAGACACTGAGATACTTCCGGTTGAGTTTTACACTCAACATCCAACACACATCCCTGACTCCATGATTTTTGTTTAGCAGTTCGTTTGTTACAATCCTTGCTCCATTTCAGATCGCCGTACGGACGAAGACAAAGCTGAGTGGTGCGATGTATCTCTGAAAATATTCCGTACCGTTCCGCAAAACATGAAACATGCTTCTCGAACATGGCACGTAGATCTTCAATGCTGAGTGTTGTCGGCTGGTTTGTTGTTTCGCCTGACGAATCGGAAACGCAGATTTCCAAAATGCCCTGTGCAACAAACTGTCATCAGAACACGAAGACTGAAAAACACAAAGCAAGCTATTAAATGATTTGCATTACCATATCGGCGAGAAAAAAGGCCTCTAATGGGGTGAGCAATGTGTACTGGGATCCAGAAATTGCGTCGAAACGATTAACACCGAAAAACTGACTAAACGAACCACGGAATTTTTCCACGCGTACTGTCATATCAGCTGTATTTAACACGCCAACTTTGCCAGCATCCGCGTACCGCGTTTCATCACTAAAAATAAGATACGACAGCCGCTCCAGAAAACAACAATTTGAAATTGGAGAACCGTGATACTGAAAATGAGAAACGTTGATAAGGCGACGCGAGACCGTACCTCTTCTCAAATGAAACTTCACGATATCGTGGATGCCGGAATGCTTTCTCCTTGCATCTATATATTTTATCCAGTCGTTGTTGCAGTCTTTTGGAATCCTTCGGAGCGGAATTCAATTTCGCTCCAAATCGCGGAAGCTTCAGCAATTCAGTCGATAAATGATTTGTCTTCAGCTTCGTCATATCCTCACCCCTATCAAAAGTTTTGTTCGCGCAATTAAAACGAAAACAGTCCATGAGAAAGTTTGCTTGGTAAAGTTTACGTACGATTGAAGTAAGCTGCAAACAGTTTCAGAAGCATCGACTGCATCATCACGAGAACTCCACATTATGGTTTCGGGTTTGGCATTTATTAGGCGAGATTCCCAGATCTTGACGCGAGAGCTTTGGTAAGGACTGACTGTCAGAAAGCTTCCATGCATGTCCCAATTCTTCTATTTTGGTCTAAAAAGGTTAAGAACTACACCAGGTTTCATGACAGTACAAAATTACAAATTATTATCCAACTCAAACGCAATTTCTTGGGAAATTACAGTTATCTACTTGGGAAAAAGATGTATTTACATTTTGCTGCGGTGTTGGCGACCACCGCATCCACGAGCTACGTAGTTTGAGCTTTCATCCCGATTTTCGCAACAATGCGCGAGAACAGCAGTTTTGGATGTTGTTTGCGGTTTAGTGTTTACTACACATTACAAATGTTTACTCATTTTCATTTGGATACTGACTAATAAGTACTTTTTCTACTAACTTGTAAATAACCTTATAGTTAATTTGCTCAGTAAATTGTCGAAGAAATAAATTTTATGAAACGAACTCATTTTATGAAAATGTAACTCCCTTACCGCTGGTTTGTCTTGTGCTTTTCTTCTGGCATCCCGTATCCCATCGGACCGGACCGCCAGTTAATTTCAAGGTTTAAAGAGAGGATTTCAAGGTGATGAAAGTAGGTATTGGCTAGTGGCCTAGTGCCATTCCCATGCCTGACCTGATCATACGGGGTTGAATTTGATTATTTATTCGTAAGTTTATTCCAGACAACAACACGATGCTGCTGAAATTTCGAAGCAGCGCACACCAATTTGGCGCAGCCGCTATCGTTTCTGGTTTTATTTGTAAAACATTAAGACCGGTTGGCCCCGCTGTTTTTGCGTCGCATGGTGTACGATATTCTTCCCATTTTTCCCAACGATCTGCGCGTGCTCTCCCATCGGCCCCGAAATCCCAGGCGAAACCGAATAATGACGATGCACTGCCTCTGGAATTGGATCAGGATTATGCGCACGCGCGGGAATTCATGCGGATTCCCGGAACCCAGCAGCGCCTGTTTTTGGTGCAGCCTAGGCTAACAAAATTCAGTCGAGATAAAAATCGTCGAAATGAGCTAACCACGCTGGAACTGCAGATGGACGAGAACAAAACACTGCTTTCTACCCTGGGATGGACGGTCGAAGACACGATTACCTTGAACGTGGGCTCATACGACAGCTCCTACGTCTTTGGCAGTGGTAACTTCGAGAAGCTGGAGCAAGCGGTGCGAAATTCCCCCGCGGTTTCGGGAATTTTTTTCGGAATTAATATTCTTAAAGCCAAGCAGCTGCGAGCGATGAGGGAAGCTTTTCAACTACCCATTTATGACCGTTATCGCATTGTGCTGGAGATATTCCGGACGCATGCCAAAACCCGCGAGGCCAAACTGCAGGTGGCCCTGGCCGAGCTGCCGTACGTGCGCCATTGTCTTATGGGTTGGAGTGATCCCAGTGTGACAGCCGGTTTGCCTGTGCGTGGTTCTAGTGGAGGCGGAAGCAGTGGAGAAAGCTGGAGGGAAGCGCAGAATAAAATCATACGGGTACGTCGTTATCTTAATATTAAAATAATCGATGATGGCGCACTCCGCACAGGGAAAATGTACTTTTATTGAGTATTGCTACGAAAGATGACCGTGACGTGTGAAGTGTCCCTGTACGTGTATAGAATCAGGAAGGCAAATTGCGGGGGGCTTTGGAAAAGGTTAAAGAAAATCGTCGACGAATTAGGGAAAACCGGATGCGAAGCCAAACCCCTACCATTGCAGTAGTGGGATACACGAATGGCGGCAAAACCTCCCTGATAAAAGCTCTAACGCAGGACAATCGTTTAATACCGGAAGATAAACTGTTCGCCACTTTAGATGTCACCACGCATGGCGGAGTGTTACCCAATAACGTGAAAGTTCTTTACGCGGACACCATCGGGTTCATTTCCGATATTCCCACTTTGCTGATAGCGTCTTTTGGGGCGGTATTAGAGGAAGTGGCCCTGGCGGATGTTGTGGTGCATGTGAGAGATATCAGTCATCCGGATGCTAAATCTCAGAAAGCGACTGTCCTTAACCAACTTAAGGATCTCAACTTACCAGAAAAACTTCTAGAAAATGCTATTGAAGTTTGCAATAAATGCGACAAAATACCGAAGTAAAGTGAAACCTCTTTTATAATTTGCGGCCGTCTGATTTTTAGCTTTATAATCGGGAATGCGATCGCATTGGGTTTACGTTTTACTGGCCTAACCTGACTGTATTTTTGTACATGTATAGATGTTATCGCTAAATGGGGTTGTTATTCACTTGGCTCTTATCGTTTGGTTTTTTTTGTTTTAGAGAATCGTGGTCATCTGACAAAGTTGATGCAGATCCCAATGCTATTTTTGTGTCTGCTACACAAAATATTGGGATCTTTGAACTGAGGCAGAGAGTCGAAGAAGCAGTCATGAAAAATGCTGACCTGTCTGAGAAAGTTTTCCGGATTCCACAAAATGGGAAAGAACTGAGGTAAATCGTTGTTTCGTTGGCTCTGAGTGCATGGTATAATTTTAACGGCATACACAGCAATATGATCGGCATGCACAGTGTCATGGGCTCAAATAATACGGCTTTACGAAATTGTAATCTTTTCGGCTGTTCTTAGCTGGTTATATAGAGAAGCAGATATTTACCGCGTCGAAGCTGATCCTTCCGACTCAGAATATTTGATTGTACACTGCACGGTTACTCCTGAGGTGTTTGCCAGATTTGTTCATGAATTTCGAAAAATTCAAGTACGCAGCCGTCATTATACGCCTCCTTCCCGGGAAGACTCCGTGGATTCCTTGTAGTCAGTGGTCGGGAATCAAAATTACTGCTTTCAGTGCATCTTCCTGTGATGTTTGAAGTAGTGAACTGTTCCGACAATTATCTGGTTGTGAACAGATGAGGGCATTCGACAAGTTGAATTACTATTTTCTAGTAATTTCTGGCCTTCGTTGGCGCAACTATTGTGTACATTATTTTGTAATATCTATATGCTGATAAAGTTTTTATGGTTTGTGGTTTTGCCCTCGTTTATGGATGTTCGTTACAGATTGTCGTACAACATAAATATCAAAATAATAACTTATGAGATAGAGATACAGTAAGTAGGTAATATATTTCACATGATAATCGAAACTTTCCAGTTTTTACTTTTTAGTACTGTACGCCATACCTCACTGACAACTGTAAGAATGATGTACAATACTCTGTATGCTCGTTTGTTCAACGTTTTAATCATTTTACGCTGCATGGTACGCCGGTGAGTCGGTGACCGTTCGTAGGTCTACTTTCGGAACTTTTAAAAGGAAACATGTTCATTAAAAGCTGCTTATTACGGCTTCTCCTAATGCCGACGTTTGTGGGTCCCTTGATATGGCTTGCAAAACTTATAAAAGCCCATTTTCACATTTTATCGAAATTTCAAACGCCAAAACAATCGTAGGCACTCGTGAACAACATGGGACATACGAGTGATACGATATAGCTTCTGGCAACATATATCAGAAAACAACAACACGTATTAGAAAAAAACCGCTAAATGATCAGCTTTCGAAACGCTGGTGGGAAACAGGAGTTGTGGAGGAACACTTTACTGACCAGGCACTTGCATACTTTTATCCATAAATTTCCTTTTTGCAAAACACAGCCACCACTGCCAAAAATATTCCAAGTTAGTGGATATATAAAGAATATTAGCATACTTCGCACTGAAAATAATGTTCGCGCCAACCTTGCTGGGCTTATCCGTTGCAGGATCAATCGCTTTCTCCAGTAATCGCATTCCAGTTTCTTGTCTGAGTTGTTGAAAGTAGGCTCGCATGTTATCTGTCGCAAACAGCTAAGGGAAGTACTTCTACAGCAACCAGTACTCGTAGCTGAATTTTGCTCTTAATATAATCACCACTCAAGCTGCCATTTTTCTACACGGAAGCAGCATCGGCACTCCTACGCATTAGAACTGGTTTCATTTCTAATACCTTCTTCTGCTCGATCTTTCGGTTTCGCATACATGGAAGACAGAGGAAAACCCACTTCACCAGGCAGTGGATAGCTGGATAAGGCCAGCGTGTTCAATTCTTTCGTTGCCGCTGCCCGGTTAGCGCACTGCAATTAGCACAAATAAATTCCCCCGTGGTTAAGAGCTTTTAAAACATAAAAGACAATAGCACGTCCATACCTTTTGCAACTTTTTCAAGCAATCGCTAATGTATAGTGTCACGTATATCAAGGCACGATCGGCTTCGGACTGCAATCATAATTATTCTAATTATGAAGTTTTTATTTCTTGTGCACCGTTCCACACATCAAAATGTTTGATGCTAGACCATTATTATTATTACTAATACTACTGCACCATTCTTCACAAGAACGTACTTTGATTTCGTAGTTCCTGAAAAAAACGTTGGCCTTGTAATAATATAACGCCTCATCGATGATGTCCATAGCATCCCCTGTCACAATAGAAACATTCAGATGACCGATAAAATCGTAAAGTCATAAACGTTTATATTATAGTTAAAATTATAAAATTATTACTAAAGAAAATCACAAACCTTTTGCGCGTTAAACACTTGAATTGGTTCAAACTTCAAACCTTTAATATATACATATACTGCAGGATCGTTTGGCAGTGCTACGATGTCCTGGTATTACCACTAATACCACCTGCATGTCGAAGCCAGTTGATGAAGACTTTTCTAAACATCCTTACCCTCTGCAACCATTTTTGGAGCTGGACCTTTGTAACTAGTTTTGAGTGGCAGTAATGCCATGTTCCCGATTTTTTGAGGACTTGAAAGTTGCGAATGGTAAGCCTGTAAAAAGTAACAAAAAATTGCGTCAAACAACATTTCTCTTGCAAATCACGGGCAAACCTTACTGGCATTCTTCGAAAAATTGTGATCCAAACAAAAAAAGAGTCGTAAACTTAAAAACAAATAAACATTCGACAGAAAACTCTAAAAAATAATTTATTGTCTGATCCACTCTTGATTTGTCAATAAATGAACAAATTCATAATAACAACAATCATCGGAGGCGTACTAAAGACCGTAGTTATATATTCCTTTATTTTAAACTTGTACAAGCAAATGCCATTTACACTTAAACTCAAATATCGAATAGCTAGAACAAGTAAAACAACTCTTCAAGCTCTTTTGAACAACCAACAGTTCCGAGGACAGAAGCGGCATTTCCACGCTGAATTTCAACACTAATACGCTGCCACAAAAAATCGGTAGCGCGCACTTCTCCTGTTTGATCTTTTATGCGTCGGCCAACTTCATTTATGAACTGACGGGTACTGGCGCCGCAACTTCCCATAGTCTCCAAGGACACCGGTTGGAAAAAAAATAACGATCAGTCAATTCCTCGTAATTGCGCCTCTTTCGTTCTTCCGCGTCTTCTGCTGCCGAACCCGCTGTTTCTGATGAGCCGGCGATGTACGATATAGCAAATGTGTCGCACACCGTCACATCCCAAATCAAAGGAAGACCGTTCTTCCAAGGGAAAAGAGACAAACCGTCTGGGCGCTTCCCATTTGACCTGCACAGTCCAGGAGGCTCCAAAATAGTCGGGACTTTTGCCGATCCCAAGCTGCGCTGAATAAGGCTGTTCAGGCTTGCGTGACGCCTGAATCTCCCCTGACTTTTTAAACATGACAAACCATGCAAACCTTGGGCGTCAACTGTTTCACCGCATCGACACTTGTGCTGCTTACAAATCGGAGCTCCCATACGTAAAGCGACTGCGACTCGTAGTCCAGTATCGTCTAAAAGCGTGCCAAGGCTAGCAACAGGCAAAGCCAACAACCAGGCACTGGCATCCTTAGTGGAGACAGCCAACAAGCGAGCAGATGCGATAACGTCGGCGTTCTCCCTCAAGGCTTCCAGTTTCCTGATAGTCAACATGTCTGACCACAAGCGTTGATTGCTTCGATCCCCTATCGCCGGGGCGGATTTTCTTGTTAATTCTTCCCACTGATGTTCTACGTCAAAAGACCGTAGTTGTATGTAATAAATTCAAATGCACAGAGTCCACAGACCAGGCGAACTAGTTAAAAATTAATATCAGCCATATAAAATGCCTCTATGCAGTCTGTGGTACCTATTTTCATTCTCATTACAAAGTTTCCCTGTAAACAGTCGCCACCACCGTAGGACAATTACCTGCCTTATTTACAGTTTCCGATCTCCCACATGTTGTCCGAAATGTCCGTCACCAACTCACCATAACCAACCACGAGTATAACAGACTGTGGTATAATCATTCCGACATTAATTTTAGTTTTCTTATTTTTAATTGGACTTCTGCACCCTTCGCACAGATCCTTACCAAAAAGAAAATGCACATAACTTAATCAGGAATCCGTACCACCTGTTACAAAAGTGTATTGAGATTTGTTTCCCTGAACCATTTCTTTTGCTTTTGGTGCACCCACAACGGGGACCAGTTTTAAAAAATCCAATTTAGAAAACAAAGCAATGGCTTTCTCTCCGGTTGCTGCATTGTCTGATGCTGTCATCATATTGCACACTTCAGAATAATACTGCGGATAGTGGGGTAGTTCGAAGAAAATAATTCGCTGGATTCCTCGGATTCGATATCTAGAATGTTAATCGACAAAATAAGTTACCACAAAAGCAAAAATGTCGTGGTTTATACCTGCGATAAAAATGGAAGCGCTCGGTATAAAGCAAAAATCTCTTTTTGCCATGGAAAAACAAGTCACGGGCTCTGGCCACTTTTGCTGATGATGAATATTCACAAATCTGCACAAAGCTGAGTTCTTCGCGCTTGAAATGGTTTCGGATGCATACAAAATCGAAGTACGAAGGGACAAAAATCATGGTATGGCCGTTGTTTGTATCCAACAATGGCTGCAGTATCTGCAGATTTAACGATACATCTCAGTTATAGTAATTTGCTTAATTATTACTGTACACACCTATATGAACTCTGAAGATACTTACCTTATCCAAAAAATATCGTAACCGAATATCCGCCATTTTCTGTGGATCTTGACTCTGAATTCGATGGAATTCGTGTGGTATAGAAGACATTACTCGCGATAGCGAACGATCGACATCCGAATAGGTAACAGTTACCGACCCTTCATAATCTATCAGAGGTAAAAAACAAGCTTTTAGGTCAAAAGGAAATCGATAAACCGGCATAAAGCTGACAGTTATTTCCTTACTAAAGCAGTGTCGGTTCATTACAGCCTGCATCTCCGGCAATCGGATCGACGAAAACAACAGCGTCTGCCGATAAATTTTGCCCCATCCATTCAGCAGCCACGGACGAATACGAGAAAAATCCACATCTTTCGTGCTGACGGGTAAACGATGGATGTGCTTAAGAATGTGCTAAACACGATGAACATTTTATTGTTAACAGGACAAATACGGTACTTTGCAGAAAAATTGTTACCGAAAGGTGATCCCAGTTCTGCATTAAAAACACATCTGCTTGGTCCAAAATCAGCAATTCTATGGAAGAAAGGAAATCATATTCGTACTTCTTATCCCCTTCGTTTCCAATAATCATTCTAAGCCCCAAAGGCGATGCAATGATAATATCCGCAGCATAGAATTCAGTGTATAGCTTCAACGATTTTTTGGAGCATGCGATTCCGATGCGAAAACAATCATCCGTATTGCCAGAGAAATTGGCCTTAAAATCTGCCGGGCGATCGGGATCATTGGCCACTGGATCAGAGTTGGTCCATCCAAATTCCTCCTCAAAGCGTTTTCGATTCATAATCTGTGTTTTTTCTTTGGCATTCAACAGCTGGCAAAAGATCTGATAAATACGGTAAGCATTATGCCGAAAAGGGAGTAAAATTAGGGTTTTCGGTCGATGATAAGACTGGTCTCGATATTCTGTCGATCTATCTTTCTTTTCTGCAATCTTACTGTTGTGAGAGATTATTTTGTTCCTGGTTCTACAAAAAATATTTCGCAAACATTTCAAACGTTGCTGGATACAAAGTCAAAATGGTGATTACGTACTTTAAAGCATGGTTAAGGACATGTAAACAATAAGCGCGCTTTATATCCAAATCGGTGTCGTGATGTATGTGAAAATGAAACAAATCGACGTAGCTGTTGATGATTCCAAAATATTCATCGCTCACTTCAGACCAGCAGTCACCCGATGAAATATTATTCAACAGGTTTTTTCGCACCTATAAAGCCATTTTCCTTAACATCCGACGATACGAAATTATTTTCATTGCAAAATATAATGTGAACGAATGACTTACGAAGGAGTTTCTTAAATTACAAAGGTACAATTCCGGTTTATTAGGTCCGAGACGACGAATGCTGCATTTCCCCACACACGGAAACTGAAAACTAAAATGAATGACTACAAGATCTTTAAAAAAGATTCATAATCATATGAATTTTCTAATGCTACGAATTTAAATACGGAATTACTAAATATCTCGTAATTATAATCCTTGCCAGACTCACCGTATATTCGTTCTCAGTAAAATCTTTTCGCTGTTGTGCACGTTCCGCAACACTGTCAGGTATCACATGTTCCAAGTGCTTGCCAAACGGATCTGGCGTGGTGAACAACCGAAGTCTTATGCTTCATGATTGCAAATAACATGATGCAATGCACAACAGTAGTTTACCATTCTCAAATCCAACAGCTTTGGGCTGCTCTTCGTCGGCATCGCTCTCGTCTTCTTTTTCACTGGCTTCAGATATTACATCTTCTAAAGAAACATCATCTGCAATTCGCAAATGCTCCGCATTATCGGCGGCGGAGGCCTGTGTGCTTGGCTTCCGAGGAACAATTTCTTCCTTCGGTGTCAAATGCGACGGAGCGGAATAATGCGCACTGTTATCTGAAAAGGGGAATATTGAGTACAAGAAACACGATTACAACTAATGACAACGTATTGGTCTACGTAACTTACCTATAGATGAAGAGCCAAAAGTGTCTCGCAGCGCTACTGATGCTGGCAACTCCGTGTCATCCTCCGCTTCGCTGCCTGCAGAGTTTGTGTGAAGGGAATTCTCAGGTTCTCCATTTTCTGGCCTGGTGCCGGCGGTACCTGCTTGTTTCTTTTTCTTTCTGTAACGACACGAATTTTAACTGGAATTAAAACATGCGTATGTACTAATGAGTGCAGACACATAAATTCTCCTTTGAAAAGTAAAAATCAAAACCCGTACGTGTATCGAAAATTAGAAATATTTCGTATCTACAGCTCTATGGCAGATTCCTTGCAGACTTATCACTTAGGGTGCTCTTCTTGTGTACCTTCGCAGTTTAGGCTCTTTCCACAACCTTCTTTCTTTTTCATCCCCCCCAACCCTTCTCTTCGTCATTATGATGATTTGGATAATACAGAATCTTATTAATCAGTTCTACGAGAGAATAACAAACGCCTCAAAGCTAAAGCAAATGTACCTAAATCCTACAATTCTACGATACTACTGTTGGTTTCTCACGGCCGGCGACTCAGCTGTTCAAAGTCAATCAGAGCTAACTTCCGGTGGCGACCCCCCTATGAGAGCGGTTTCAGTTTAACATTTTCAGGATGGCAAACAGGTAGAAAAACCAAATACACACTCATAATTCACCTTTTTGTCGGTTTCGTGCGTTATTTTATTTTTGTGCGGTATTTTAGTATCAGAAGTCAGAACTGAGTAAGCATTGGTGTTTTAGAATTTTACAATTACATTTTCCTTCAATTTTCTCCAGCTAGCGGGATTTTAGAGTGCGCTGCAAGTGGGCCTGATTGTAAATACAGCATGCGATACGCACAATTGGTGATGGGCCCCGCTGGGAGCGGAAAGGTAAGATTTCGCTACTTGGATTGACAGTTGACTAAGCGCAGAAGCTAAAGACATTATTACTAACAATAAGCTGGGAAGCATAAATTAACTGATTTCTTACCGATGCATTTTGGAAATCATGTACCTATCAGGCCGTAAACTCTGCCTTACGGAAGAAATGTACGTGAAAGGTAAGTTGATAATATTAAGTTGCTTCTTTTAGACGACGTACTGCGCCACTATAATGAATCACTGCAAAGCCATCGGACGAAACGTGCACATTATCAACCTAGATCCGGCAGCAGAGCATTTCGCTTACGAGTCGGTAATTGGAGATATTCGAGAATTAATTGGGATCGATGATGTGACGGAGGACGAAGAACTGCAATTGGGTCCGAATGGAGGACTCGTCTTTTGTCTACAGTATGCATTCATTGCATTGATGCACAGCTAGAGAATTTTTAGATTATTTGCGCAGAAGCATTGTTAATTCACTCTTATCGATTTCAGACATCTCGTGGAAAACATGGAATGGCTGGAAGAAAAATTGGGTTATGTGGATGATGATTACTTTTTGTTTGATTGTCCAGGTAATTGCAGTACATCTACGAAACACAGTTTTCGTAATAATTATAATAAATTGAAAACTGAGACTTGTTTTGCCTTATTTTGACGTTTGGAACAAAAACTTCGTCATCAGGAAAATAAAGCCGGCAAGTTTTCAGGTCAGATCGAACTGTATACTCATCTTCCCATCATGCGCGCCGTCGTCCGACAGCTGGAAAATTGGGATATTCGCGTGTGCGGGGTCTTTCTGTTGGATGCGCATTATTTGAACGAAACAACCAAGTTTTTCTCCGGAGCATTGGTTGCGCTTTCAGCTATGATCAACCTTGAAATACCTCACGTGAATCTCCTAAGTAAAATGGATCTGCTCAACGACCAGGACCGAAACGTTATTCAGAGGTAAAAGTTCCGTTCCAGTTTTACTGCTCATTTTATTCAGTTTAAAGATTAAAGACCAGGCATGAATTTGCGGCCTAGGTGATGGTTGTGGCTTGTGGGTTTGGCATTTTTCATGATTAATTACTGTACAACATCTTTTTCCAAGTTGATTTGCGTGCACGCGTATTTTGAATTCGACAATGTCGAGGATTTTGAACTTTGTAGGTTTTTGGATATGGATACGCATCTTTTAATTGAAGAAGAGGAAGAGCCATGGATTAAAAAGCATCTAAAGTTGACAAAGGCTGTTGCCAGTCTGGTATAGCGTCTTATTCGGTTCATACAAAACCTGTTGGTTTTATGTTCTTGCTTGTCCATTTCAGTTCGATGATTTCGATTACGTATCTTTTCTCCCCTTTGATCAGACGGATGAGGAAGGAATTTCTGAAGTTTTGTTGACCATTGATAGCAGTATTCAGTATGGTGATGATTTGGAGCATAAAGAACCTCCGGTAAAGTTGTTAACCGAGGCTTCCTTTTGTCGCTGCATTCAAGTCGAACCCAATTTTCAAACCAGCGGTCAGTTCGCCTTTAATTTTTTGTTGGTTTTAGGAATTTCTTACGAATGAAGAGATGGATGAAAGGACTGACGACTAGAATGGTTTATTTCGGTGGTATTCTCAACGGCGATGAAAGGCTGACTTAACTTGCATGTACAAGGTTTCTGGCTATTTCTTTGTTCATTATCAAGACGAATATACATAACAGAACTGCTAGATCTGGCCAGAAGGCTATAATCTCTTACGATATAGCCAATTAACGAATAAAAATGATCGAAAACTTGCCGAGTTTGTGTAGTGCAGACTGTAAATTATGGAATGTCAACACTAACAGTATAGAAATCTGTGCAAAAATAATTTTAACAATACTATACAAGCAGGAGCAAATTTCCCACCGCTTAAAGGTGGTCATCTCCCATCGTGGCGATTCATACTCTTGGTACGAGCGCGATGGGCAGTTTACTGGGGACGAGCAAACTCAACATAATTCGCCAGCCCAAGTCTATTTCCTCTCCATCCGTGGGCACAATAGTGTAGCGGTTAAGCAAAGATGTAAACGTTATAAACAACTCCTTCATGGCCATCTGGTCGCCCATGCATGACCTTCTTCCTGCAAAAAAAATGCGGTTCTCCATTGCTTCATCGGAAATATATATTGGGGCAAAGTTTGGAAAATCTAGCAGTGGTTAAAAGTTCTTAATTTCTTACCAAGGCCAAATGGAATAAAATTTTCTGGTCGGAAAGTTTTCCCTTCGGAATTGATAAATCGGGAAGGACGGAATTCATCAGGGTTGTCCCAGAATTTCGGATTCGTATGAATATCCCATATCAGCGACAATACGACTGTGTTTGGAGGAATATGATGGCCTCGGTACGATGTGTACGCTTCATGAGCTACGAAAAGAAAAAGATTTCTCGCTGAAATCAAACTGGATTGCGATACAAGTAACAAAGAGCGCTTCGGTGTCCATGTTAAACAGATAAAAACGTAACATGATTTAGCGGCAAAAGCACCGGCGTAATTAACTTACTTGCACGGGCGTGACCCATGGGAAGTACTGGACGTAAGCGCATCGTCTCCAGTATTGTGGCTTCCGTAAATGGCATGTTTATAATATCGTCGTAATCTGCCAGCTGCTCCTTATCAGAGTACACAGCATCAATTTCCTTCTGCACAGCTCGCTGGATTTCTGGATATTTAGCCATATAGAGGAATGACCAGAGGAGTGAGTATTTGACAGTTTCCGTCCCAGCGCAGAATAAATCCGTCATTGTTTGACGCAGCTGCGGCTCTGTTAATGCAAAAATGTGTACAGCGTGGTAACGCCAAGTTGAAGACAGTGGTTGCCAATTATTAAAATTTTAGAGTTTGGTACTTTTAACCCTCTTATTGCTAAAACTAGTAACGCTATGTTTGGAGAACTGGAAAAACACTCTGTTTTGGTGGATAAACTCTTTCTTGAATTTTTCGGTTTTTTCGGAAGTGGTCACTGAATTTGACCAGTGACCACTTCTGCAAAATGCAAAGGTGGATCAACAAAAAATTACGCAAAAATCCAGATCGTCTGGGTCTCTTTCGTACTTTTATCACCGTAAAGGCTGATATTTGTGCCAACGAACAAAACAAAATTGTTCCATATTCGAATTGGTTTCCGATTCTGCAGGGTCTCCCAAAGGAAGATTCCTGGATGACACAGTAGGTCCCAGATTTTGTTGGACAAGTGTAGTTAACAGCGACTACCCCTGAGCAGACACAAAACTAGGACACCTAACAGTTGTGTCTGTGCGAAAACAGGCCGGAGAAGCCGAATAATGCCTTACAACTGTACAGGAATTTACCACGGCGACCTAAAAATCCCGGCCGGTTTTTGAAAACAGCATATTTTAAAAAAATCCTCTTTCCTGTGGAAGATAAGGAAAGCCAACCACCTTATTTTTTTCTTGAAATAGGAGGAAAAGTACATGAGAAAAAAAACAAACACTGAAAAGTACGAAGAGCGTTAAAAAGTTTCAAGCCAAAATATCCTGAAAACGCTGGTCAGTCGAAATTTCACCGGAAATGAAATTAAAATAAAAATAATATGAGATCTATACAAAAGACAGCGAAAATTTTTTTTCGAATAGGTGAACCGTGAACCATAGTTTTATCCATGATAATTGAGCAGGACCAACAAGTACAGGGAAGTGAGGGGGCGAATTAAATATGCGCTGTCTTCAACTTGGCGTTACCACGCTGTACATGTTAAAAAAATCTGGATGTCTAAGTTATTTCATTTTTTTAACGGCTTCGTTAAACTAAAGATATCGTGTTTTCCAGATTCATTGAGATAACTTTGTGCTCGTAACTACGTATACGACGTCGTATATATATCGTTGGCGAAATTACCTGAAAGAATATGCGAGGCCGCTATAGAGTCTTTTCTGGCCATCTCCTCTTTGTAAATGGTAATTAGCGAATCTGCATGGCTGATTTTTTCTTCCGATTTCTCCGCAATCATGCCGCTGAAGTACTGACACGTAAAGCAATGGTTTTTCCTCATTTTATTCTCCACTTTCTTCCACCACACCGGAATGCGGCGCAGTAGCGGTAAGAATTCAAAGGGCGCGATGAGTTCGCCAACCTGGAATCCTTCCTCGATAATCTTGACGTTTTCCGCGAAATCCGCATCGTCAAACTTCTTGGTCAGACCGAACACGCAGGACGATATGCAGGATCCGGCCAATCGACCCGTTAAACGCTCCAACATAACGCCGCCGTCATCACGCCGGCCGACCACCAGTTGGTTAATGAACTTGAGATACTCATGGACATCGCGGTGAATGATTTCGTTAATGTGCGAAGTTTGGGGCGTAACGGACGTCGGAGCGGCGGTCTTCAAGCCGATTGTGCGGAATGCCGTGAGGATTAAGCGGCGATGCTCGGACCATACATCACCAACCGCCTGAATGATACCTGTTGACAAACAGTATGCCAATTACTGACTGCTGTCGTTGACAAAGCGCGCACTTCTCTCTCGAGCTGTTATTTGTTATCATCGGCTACAAAACACGAGTTGATCAGCCGACAAGTACAGCATCGCTTGGCTGCCGCTAATACATTCAACCGCTCTTCCGGTCAGATGTTTTTGGGCGAGTCTCCTATGCAACAAGTTTGTGTTTTGACACTTCCTAATGCGTATTGTAGTCAATTGTCTGTAAATCATTTTTTGTTTAATACATACTATTACTTATAAAAAATCGCGTTTGCAATTTTTTTCGTCGCCCGGCATTTCGCCGCAGTTTTCGCTCTTCAGCTAGTAGCGATTTGCGAATCCGGTAAATAGTGAATATTACACCGAAATCTCTTATTATTAAAGTAAACTGCTCCTGTAAATTCCTAAACGTTTCTGAGAACAGACTGAGCATTAACATTTTGTAAGAATGTTTGGCTGGCTGTGCACAATGTTGCAACCACAATTAGAATATTACGTAATGGCGTAGCAGTTTCTTTGTAATCTTAAGCCGAAAAGTAATCGTGCGTAGCTGTGTAGCATATTTTATATCCAAAAATATAACCGAGTAGAGAAAATAATTTACTTGCCGGTTGATCACCATTTAGCATTCGATAAACACTGCAGTATTTTCGCTTCTTTACCCGGTTGACAAGTAACGGTATTATTGTTCAGTTCCCAACACTTGCCGGTCTGGTTTGTGCGTTAGCGAAACGAACAGTCTGGTTTGCGTTATCTATCGTTAATATTTCATGGCGCATCTTCAGTTTTATATAACACATTAAGCAAGTGCCGCGATAATGACCTTCAAGCTCGCAGAAATGCCCGCTCGTCTGATATGTCAATTCTGCCTTTTATCTCGATTTGTAAGCGGTATATTTTACAGCCAGCGGTGCACCTTAGTGCAAGACAAATTCAGCAATTAAGCCAATAAAAAGCAATAAATAAAGAATGAACATTACGCTTCATCAACTTATAATTAATATGATAATATGTTAAGATACTTTTTCCTATTTCAACAGACACCTGGTGCATAACTAAAGAATTACTGTGCCCCCAGACGGTTGATTGTAATTCGTACTAAAACTACTTGTTAACTGTAAGAACACAATTTCAAGAATCCATCTGACTTGCTTTCCGATATGGATGTCAGTAAAATGTGGAGATTACTTTTGGTTAGAACGAGCTAGAATATGTGTACACTTATACAGATACTTCACAAATGTTAACAACACGCCGAATTCACTTGATAGTCTTAGTGGAACACAAACGAGTTACATAGGCTGTGCAATGCAAAACAGAAGCTTTTGGGTGTATATTGTTATTTATGCGAAATTATTGTTATGCTTAGTCATATTCAAGTCGGTTATCCGCAAGAACAGGAATATTTGACAAACAGATATTGATGCTTGTGGTTAACGGCTGTTATGCAATCCTTATCTGGAGCTACCGCGTTTTGAAGGTTGTGGAACAAACGAACAGACTTGTTTTACTTCTCGTACTGCGTGCTACGCCGATCACAATCGACAACACTGGTCGTGTAATCACCAGTAGAGTGCAATACTTAATTACGAATTCTAAGTTCTTATTTTTGCATGCAGTGCATTTTATTTTAATTTAATGACTATAACAACACTAGCTACAGTTATATAGCAAATATGGTTACAGGTTACAACAAACAAAATGCAAACGCAAACTGTGGAAATCATAGATGCACAAACCTTTATTCCCAATCATCGTGTCGTCTTTCAGCTTTGAATTCGGTCGAGCCGAAAATGCGGCTAGTTTGTAGGTTTCTCTGAGTATTCCTGGATCACTTATGACAAGAATATTCTTTTGCCCCAGCTCCACAAAGGCCATTCCTCCATATTGATCCGCAAGTGTACTAAAAACGGTGTAGGGATTTTTTCCGGCCATAAAGGGCAGATATCCCAGCCCAGGTACACCCCATGGTCCCGGCGGAAGTTTGGAATCCCGAAAAAAAGTGGAGAAAATGATCCACCTCTTTCTGGAATTTTTTCTTCAAAGACCGTATGAAGTAGAAAGCAACCGCCGAAAACACCGCCACATTAACGAAATAGACAAGCATTGTGTCTGCAGGAACTGCACTGGAATGATATACAAATAATATCGTAAAATGTTACAAATATAAAACTCAACATAAGTAAAAGTAATATTAGTTGACGAAAAGGCAACTCCTGTTTTTAAATACTGGCCGGCAGTTCTTATATTACGGCGATTCAACAAGCAAAGTCAAGTTGCGATCATATGCACAATGTACGCATATCATTCGTACAAATGTACTGTGTGTCGTCGTCGGTAGTGGCCGGCGACTATGAATGATGCGACGTTGATGGCAGATGGACAGTTGCTGCAGCTAAAAAATCCGCCATCCACGTTTTATAAAATGACGACGCTATACCAATCATTTATAACGTAGTGTCATTTTTGTATAACATTACGGGTATCGTATTGTGAATGCTGCACTTATCGTAAAAAGTCACAGCTGCTGATACCTGCTGGGCAAGTATAACCCTGGACTAGCAACGTGATGGGAACCAGTTTCCTCCTGATGAAATGCCATTTATTATTCGTGCAATCTGATGAAAAATTCTTTGACAAAGTATCGATTATTATACGGTAGCTTCTTGCTTTTTCAAGCTTGCTTTCAGATCAGTGGTAAAGCAATTTATTATACATCATCTCGGTTTACTGCCCATAGTTGTAACAGCTGTTAACTGTGTCTGTTGCAGCACAAAATCTGTAAACAGCTTACATAAAAATTTGAGAACAGAACCGCTTTATGTGAAATTTGGTAAACGGTCATCAAAATACGACAGCAGCGAAGTCATGAACTGCGAATGTCCACTTAACCTTGGTTAACCAGCATGGCATTTTAGAGTGCAAGTATGCAAAGAATGTGTTCAAAAATTTTGCACGAAACTGTCAAACACAGAATGATGATTTAAATATTTAATTTTGTGTTGATGGGACCGGCAAGAAGCTGTATAAAACTTCTTACAAATGCACACGTACTTTTTGGGTATGGCAGGGTGCAGTTTTTCACCTTCTATCATCAAACGTGCATGCTGTTTGTTTCGGTACTTAAATACACACTCTTTACATTGTTGCATAAACACGTTCAACAAAATAGTGCATAAAACAAATTTTATTAACATTAGTGAATGGTCTGACCTTTATCACACTATATATCGTCTTTATTATTTGATAACATTTTGCAGTTCCAGATTTTATAATATCGTGGGTGCCTTTTCCAGTGGCAAAATGAACCTCAACGTTGAAGTGTAAATACAAATAATAATGTTATGCTACATTACGCACAGTATCACATGAGTTTGCCAAGGTGCCTACATACTGTATATAGCTACAGGTGATAAACTCTTCTACGAACCTGGCGATGTACGATAAATGACGCTAACTCTTGGGTACGGACCACACTTCCGTCTTCGCCAAAAACTCAGCCGAAGCTTTCGTTTTATAGGTCAAGGTCGTTCTTCCGTAATAACGCGTACAACCTTTGCAACCGCAATCATAATTATGGCCAAAAAGGGAAGAATCCGGCACAACACTTCCATAATTCTGAATATAAATACAAACAAATGTTTAGAATGATCATCTGACTGGTAGATAAAGGAATAATATACGTCGATCCCGGTTATGAATATGTGGATAAAACAAACACTTTTACAAGTGCCACTGAAAGAAAAATCTAAAATAAGTCAATATGATCGAGGTTATTAAATTATTACTACAGTATCTTCTAAAAGCTCCTAAAAGCTAACGCAGTATGCTTTGTGATATATACAGTGTATACGCTAACTGGAAATGGTACAATTATAAGCAAAGCTTTCCGGATTTTGTTCCGTTCCTGTCTGGTGTTCATAATTGTTTAGTTCCATGGTTGCATACCAGGTTGTCTTTGTTTAGTCACAAAGAGAAATGCACTTCGTTTGACGTGGGAAGTATCCTCCCCTTTGTAGCCAACTTAATCTTGTTACCCATGCACTACTCGCAGTATTCGTATCGTTGCTTTTGCAATGACTTTTGTCCCTGTGAATATGCTTGCCGGACACGATCGAATATCAACTTACCTGAAGATGCCAAAAATACGTACCGTACGTACTTGGTACAAAATGAGTATGCCAGCAACTTAAATTAAACGTTCGCAAGGAGTATTTTACTGATTGCGGTGTTGGATGTAAGTACAACATCATCCGTAAATTGTTTTAAATCCGTTCTTTATAAGCTCAGTTTCCACTTTCCAGAAGTCGCACATAATCAGGCAGTATCCATTGTTGAATAGTCAAATCCCTACACTCTCGCTACCAATGTCAATTGGATACAAAAATCGTCATCAATCAGAAAACCGAAACAACGTTGAATTTTTAGAAATCAATAGCCAGAGCTAAAGCGTCTAAAATATTTATGCGGATTCATAAGAATGTACTTGTGTGAAAGAGCTTTTTTTAATATAACAGTAAATGTGTCTTGTATACCCGAATTTCTACTGTGAAATTTTACACTGTGCCATCAACTGCGTACTGATGCGGGATTCACTTTCCAATATACCGTGGACTCCAAATGCCATTTAATCACCGAACTGAGGTGTCTAAAGCTTGAAACCAAAAAATTTCAGAGCTGCAGTAATATCAGTTTTCTTTTATTTTTGACTGAGCTGACGATTTATACAACCAAAACAAATTACACAAATTCAGTGACCTTAATGACATTTTTCGTAAAACAAACAGACCACCCTGGCTGTTACGCATCAACCAAACATTCTGCGAAATTTGCGGCTTCTACCGCAATGCACTCAAACACGTAAAGGTAGAATACTTAATCGTAATTTTGTCATACCGTGCGCTTGGCCACCAATGCGAACAAACTAAGCTTTAGTTCGCGCCGTCAGTGAGAATAAAACAGTAACTTTAGTTCGCCGTCTGTACTTGTAGTTGGAAAGTGCGAATTTCCATTGCTTTCAATGTAACCGTCGTGGATGCGTCGGTTTTCTCGAAATCTGCAATGTACATATGGTTTAACAAGAACAAATTACTGCGAAATTCCAGTACAATGGCATTTACAATAGCAACTTAAAACAAACTGCGCTTGTATACGATGCGTGACATACTTCCTACTTCCGGCACTTTTGGTTGCCTCTCATCGACCTTGTTCCAGTTAAGACGATGGACGCTGTCGAGGGGAATGTTACCGTCGATCGTCATTTCCTGCACAGCAGTGATCTTCATATCGCGTACAATGTTTTGTAAGTCAACAGTGGCCGGCTGCGAGAGAACGGGGTCTTCATCTGGCTCAAAAATGTGTTCTAAACGGATCAGCAAGCTTGAACCTTTCCATTGCTCCAAGCTCAACAAGTGGATATTATCCGGCAGCGAAACCGATACGGCTGAATACTGTGAATAATGAGAAATACTCGCAAATATTGCTCAAAACTGTTACATCAACACATCGCAGTTAATGGAATAAGTAAATCAAACGCTTTACATTTCGTTAATGTTAAAATAATCAACGAACCCATTTCCGATTAAGTAGCGTAACCAAGTGTTTACTGCATAAAATGTACATATAAATTTAAAATTATGTATTTTCTGTATTGTGCGTATATTTAGAGTGCAAATCAATACGCACGGAGGACTGTTTTTCCTGTTTGTCGGAAACGGTGTTGAAAAGAATGGACGGAGCAGCGTAGTGATCGTGCACAAGCATTCGATGTCTTCTGGCAGATTTAGCGCTTTTCGTGAATATCAGGTGATGCCGCCCGCGAACGACCAGCCCTTCCCCCATTCCTGTTTCGTTTAAGGGTTCCGTCACACCCAACCAATCGTCCACTAACAGGCGTCGATGAACCTGCCACGGGAATTTCCATGTATTACAAACATACATAATTATTTTGCACATGAGTGACAACTAAACATTTACCATTAATCATACAAATCTATGAAAAAGTGTTTGTATAATAATAATTTCCGTATTTAATTCCGCAGTCACAAACTGAACAAATTCTTAAATATCACTGGTACTTAAAATTCATATCGGCTCTGCGCTGTAGTTACCACGACAGAATATTGAAAAATAAAATATAATGCAATGAAAATGTATTAAAATTTATTGTTGTATAATATTTGCTCTAGTACCATTAACTCCAGTTGACCATCTTTAAGACTGCTGCCGCCCTGCGGACGATCGGTCAAAACTGTTAAGCGATTTCCTTGCTCCTCATCTTCCAAGAAAATGGAATTCACGACTGGATAATAATTGCTTGCGATTGGCTCCGTATTACTGAGCTCAAACGTTGGGCGAAAATTCCGGCTATTACAAAAGTTAACTTCTACTCTGTGGTCAGGAGAGAAGCTTAAAGTTTGAGTAGGCTTACGTGCGTTTGATAGTCTGCCGTCCATTGGAATCCGTATAGAACGTCCCTTTAGAACTGAGAGATGTCTCGAATCGCGATACAACTTCCTTTCCAATGCCGTCACTGAGGATCAAGCACCAGATTGTTGCTGCGGTTTGAAATTTAAATATCTAAGGGTATAACATGATTTACCTGAGCGGTATAGGACCAACTTGCCACTCAAAATCCACATGTCTGGAGCCAGACAACAACCGAACTGTCTGAGAAACCCAGGTATTGATGTACTGCCGCACTTCCTGGACGTAAGGTCCCTGGAAATAATAAAACAAGGTTAAAGTTCTCTAATGCCCTACAGAAACCAAAAAGGAAAAACATTTGGTCACACACATCGTAGGTTTTCTTTTTGCTTAATAATAGTTATCATGTTTTTATGTGTACGAGTACCTTCACAATCTCGTAAGTCTCGTTTCCGGTCAATAGTCGCAGACAACTGCTTGCATCATCGCCGCTGTTTTGATTCTTTTTTCCTGTTGCACAGTTCGGGCGAGATATGTATGCGCCGGTCGCTCTCCAGTCTTCCTTCGTGTTGTTACCAACAGAACCTTCGTAATATCCAAATGTCTGGTTGATGGCAAGTGTCGTCTGCGTCTCTAGGTTCGTTAGTGATTTCAGCGACCCAGTGACTTGATCAAAGGTCAGAGAAATGAACTGTAACGGCAGAAATCTGCTGCAGTGCAACACGGTACAGTATTGACCAGTTCACCATAAATCGACCGGGCAGAGCCGCAAATAGTATCATAATTGTCATAATTACTGTGCTACATTAAAGAACGCACGTCATTCTGGATGGTGAAATCGCGGTCATCTACTGCCGATCGCTTCGCCCTTTTTGCAAATACTTCAGCTCGGCGAGCTTCGTCTTTCTCCTTTTTGGCGAGTTCTGTAATAATAATTATATAGTTCCGAAAATCGACAAACGTGCGCAAAGAATACAGAACAGAGGAGTGTAGATTTTAAGTAAACTGGGGTATGTCACGGTCAACACAAGCTTTCAGCGACACAAAATGGATGGTATTGTATGTATGGGTACGGGTGCTGCTGCAGGTCAGTCAACAAGCATTATTCCCGATAAAAATCCTAATAATCCCCTAATAATCCCGCATTATTCCCGATAAAAAACAAGCATTATTCCCGATAATAAGCGTTTAACGTTTAAAAATATTACCCATATTATGTTATTTATGAAAATTACGTAAGTATATGGAGGTTTCATTAAACTTAAAAAGATCGTGAACTGGCTAAATGCATATCTTGTGAAGTACTTTGAATCAAACATGTGCTGTAGCCAATGGGCGGAAGCCTCGCTCTGAAAGATATCTCGTGCGTGGCAGTGGTGTTGCGACCGGGAATGGATAAAACATCCTTCGACAACGGAGTGATCTGGTACGGGATGTCCACTCCACCGGCTCCACTGATTTTGTATGTTGCATCTTCCACAGGCAAATGAATCTGTGCATTACGCGTTCTACCAATGGGGTTCCATACTAAAATTTGAATCTGCAAACAGCGGTCATCCGATAGATAAATCGGTGAATTAGTGCTGCGGGAGCTGACAGTTAATGGCCATGGATAATAAAATATCAGCTCTACAGTTCGCTGTTATGTACGCACGGTATCATGCAGTATAGCCTAAAGGAAAGCATTAATTAACGCGGATTCTGAGGCATTTCACAGCCCGCAATTGTACACCGTCTGTTGTGCAAAAGAAATTTTCGATAACATTCACTTTTTGCGCGTTTTTCAGCGAAATGTCTTCCGGCTGCAGGGTTTACCTCGGTAAATTTTTCCGTATGCTTGCATTGACTGATGTTCAGCAGCGTGCAAAATTTGTAATCAGCCGATGTGTTGGACAGCTTATTGATGCCGGCTTTGACCACTTCGTGGCATTCCACAATTCCCCGATGAAGCTGCACGGCATAATCGTCCGTGACGTCCTGTCGGGCGGTGCCACTATGCAGTATGTTTTTGTTTACTTGATATTTTAATTAAGTAAATATCTATGCAGCGGCTGGCGGCACCGTAAATCTTACTGCCTTTTTTAAACCACGGTAAATACAAAACTCTGCCTCCGGCTAATTTATGACTCTCACAAAAGTACTTATACTTAGTCGGATAACTGATTGTTGTTTAGCTTACGTTACTGCATCATGATGCTGTGCGACGCCTAGCGCTTCCCGCAAAATATTGACATCTTTTTGATCTTCAGGACCAAGCTGCGCCAAAGCATCTATTTGTTTGCAGGTTTGCAGGAAAGCGGAACTCTCTCGCTTCCATTCGTTTGAGTGCGGGTCGACTGGTGAAGTAGCCAGTCCAGTAGGTGTGATTTCCGGATGCATAGGGGAAGAAATCGTCAGCCTTAGTTGTCCATGTCACGTTGGCTTGATTAAGCGCGTACAAATAACATGACGGAGTCGAGTAAAAGAGATTCATATTCGATCCATTATTTTGCTGCAGTGATTCCATAAAACACATCATAATAACGATCGTTAATGGGCAAGCCGTAAAATTATATTAAACTGACCTTCTCGTTTATGTACTTGATAAGCTTGTCCAGATTTTTAAACCAGACATGTGCTTGCTGGTAGTTGAAATCGTTCCCCATTGTTACAATCAAATGGTTTGTGGAAAAGTTTTGCGCCTAAAAATAGGCCATGAATTAGAACGGTTGCCGACTGTTTTTTTCTGGCAAAGTTATTACAAACCTGCTCGTTGATAAGCTTCATAAATGTGCTAACTCTTTCATCCAAGTTGTAATCTTCCAGTCTAGGATCATCCTGGTTGAGAAATGGAATAGTATTGAAACATGTTTATTGTTTCCATTGTCAACGCGTGTTATATTTGTATTCGCCGCTATGTACCATAATCGGCGGATCTGAGCAAAGGAGGTCGAAGCAGAAGGAGGGCGGTGGGTAATAGACGTTCGGTAAAATAGCGGTGAAAATATCGGCATCACTGCCCAGTGCGGGGTTCGCTTCCCAGATGTGCTCCATGGTTTTTGTTAATTGTCGTTTCTCCTTATCTTGGTAATCAATGCGCCCCAGAAAAAGGCCATCGAAGCCCATCTGTAATGTACAGATCGCAGGGGTCAAATAGTACAGGTACTTTCACTTCGCACTTCGCACACATAATTAATTAATTTATCTACCTTAGCGGAAATTGATGCATGTTCTCTGGAATGTCCGAACGGGTCAATCTAACGGAAACGAAAAACGGTTTTGAGAGGGATCTTATGACAACCCCGTAAAAGTTTAGTAGTTAGTATTACATCCCTTGTACATATTTGGTTGAGCAGATTATTTTGGTTGAGATCATGAGTATATTTGGTTTTCTATAGGACAAAACTGCGGGCATATTAACTGACTTTATTATAATACTACTGTGTCTTTTAATCCTGCTACTTGATTTACGCAACTAAAAGTGATCGGTAAAAAGTGCGTCAGTGTGTCGGCATATTGCTTATACAAACCTGCCAGCCGATTTTCGGTCTACCACAGGAACTGAAGGTATCATTTAATTTTCGCAATCCCCAGGCGAAATTCTCCACAATCGAAGCATAATGACAAGCGGCTTCATCGTTCATACTCCATCCTCCACTGATAAATTCCAGTCGTCCTTAACAAAAGCTTACAGCTTTACACAAATACAGCGGACAATTAGCCGATTGATTACAATTATGTACCCGCATCCGGTATTTCAGTGCAAGTAAATGAATTAGGTACGTATATCAATATAACTGCATGAGCATATGAAATACATATGCTTCCATATCTACCTTCATTGACCAAACGATGCACTGTGTGATGCATCTGATCGTCCTGCTGCAGCCACCATCTCCAGAAAAATCCCGTTTCCACGTAAATGAAGCGCCTCCGACGGTCAGCTAATAGTGCCTCCACCACCGAATCCAAAATGTACTGCACTCCAGCAATCTGTACGCTGCTTTTTGCTCCGTAATAATACTGATCCACCGTTTTCAGCCACCCGAGATCGTTGTGAGTGTGCGACACAATGTGAACATTGAGCATATTTGGTTTTCCTTTAGGACAAAACTGCGGGCATATTAAACAGATTGATTATAACACCACAGCATCTTAAAAAGTTTCTATAATCTTGTTAAAACTTAGGATTTACGCAAGTAAAATGTTTAATACGATTACGGCCGGTTCTCTAAGACATTAAAAGGCTCACCTCGTAACCGCACTTTTCTCCATCGTGGAATTCCTTCTTGCCATCATATGGTTTTCCGTGGCAAACGCTCCAAAAAATAAAGCAAAGCAGTACTTGCAATAATGAATGCATAGTAAAA
The DNA here is from genome assembly GCF_019649055.1 of Paramacrobiotus metropolitanus. NCBI lineage: Eukaryota > Metazoa > Tardigrada > Eutardigrada > Parachela > Macrobiotidae > Paramacrobiotus > Paramacrobiotus metropolitanus. The sequence goes on along the minus strand of NW_026570225.1, from coordinate 3,303,778 downwards.
CTGCAAATAAAAATATCACAACTAAGAAATGGTCAAAAACCGTATGCCGAATTGCTAAGTGCAAAGATTTAGAAACTAAATTAAAAACAAAAACAGTTACTACATACGATTACAGTACTTACTCAGCTGATTTCAATTCAGTCCAATTCAATTTTTCTCATGTAACCTGCAGTACTTTCGTGTAGCGCGTAAAAAAGCGCTCTTACCGTAAGTGCAAACATACATACTTGCTTGTGTATTTAATATTGTTGTTGTTACCTGCGATACGCGTAAATGCACTGCGAAACGGCTGCAGCACCAAAACAACCATCATCCGTCACCAAAACTGTAGTTGTTTACAAAACCAGCAGCACTGCATCATTTTCTTTTAGTACAAGAGTGGTTCATCGTCTCTTGAAGCGAAAACAGTACAGATTTTATCAATATAAATTATATTTAGCTATCACTCAGCGCCCAAAGGTCAAACTTCACTCTAGTCGAATAGTGTGTCCAAATTGTTATGATTGTGGTAGCACCTTGGTGGTAGTATGGTACACATATGCACGTACGATATACCGCAACAATTATGGTATTAAAGGTATCTTGTATCCGTAGTAGTGCAGTGTGTGTTTAATATATAGCGTGTGCTCCATTCAAACCTGTAGTGATAATACTGATTTACTGTTATAATAATAAACTTATTCAACGATAAATTTCGCGATTAATTCGGCACTCTGAAAGACTACGGCTACGTAAGTCTACGTGCCTACGACTACGTTAGTCGATGTTATTCCACTTATTTGCATTAATATTAATGCTGTCACTAAAGCTGCTGACAATTAAAATTATTTTAAGCGGCAGTTTCTTGCTGCAGAACCGACAAACCATGGCATTTTATTACTGCTTTGAGAGCGCACAAATGTCTAAAATTTATGCTAACAAATAGTGGGCTACAATTCTTTAATAAAAGTTGGTGTGCATTTTTTTAGTGTAGTAGGCAGTAACAGTCAATGTGTTGCATGCGGTACGTACAGTACCCTACCTGTTTTATTGTAAAAAAGCAAAACCAAAGCAGGACCAAGTGTATGTACTTAAAGCAAAGCCGATGTAACCTGACTGCATACTTTTACACGTATCACAGTTTGAACAAATCAAATTAAAGGAACAGCTGCAGGGTTGGCAATCACAGATCATAGGTCTTGCTTCAACTAGCCACGATTTCAATACGAAAAGACTTGATTTCCATAGGATTCAGCGTTATTGTAAAATTTTGCCCTGTACCACGATGTTTCCCTGAATGCCGACCTGCAACAAAATAAACACAAACTGAGACTAAAGATCCCCGTTGTCGCGAAGAAGCACATTATCGCTGACCTTGTTTATCAGGAGAATATCCTTCCTTGTTCCATTTAAGCGCATTCACCGCGGTTACCGGCATATTCCCATCTAAAGTGACTTCTTCCACGGAGGCAATCTTAAACGCAGACATCACTTGCTGTAGGTCGAGAGTAACCGGCAGTGACATCACAGGGTCTTCATTCTTTTCAAACAGATGCTCCAGACGTAGTAGAATGTTGCTGCCGGTCCATCGTTCCAAGCTGAGCAGGTGGACGTTACTCGGTAGGGCCAACGATGTAACTGAGCGCAACTAAACGTTCAGTGCTTGAATATAATAGAATTAACTGCAGATAATGAACGCACTGGACTTAAAAACACTTGAACAATCTGATGGGTTTACTTTTTGAACGACCGGAAATTCTTTGTCCTTCTTAACCGGCAAAAAGGCGAATGATGGTTGCCAGTACACTTCCTGCGCTAGCAGACGTTGAATGCTGGCTGCAGTGGCAATTTTCGTAAAGGTCAGATAGTGTTTGCCTCTGACGACCAGCCCTTTCCCATCCGATCCCGGCTCGTTCAGGGCCTCGCCAACTCCAAGCGCATCGTCGTATAATAAACGTCTGTGCATCTAAAGTCATCCATCAGTTTGATGAGCACTCTTCACCGGAACCACTTGAACATTCAAATACGAAAAGTGAACGGAACCCCTATTACTGATTTGTCATTTGAAGTGTAAAAGCAGTTCCCTACTGTTTTTATAGTCGTTTGCTAGCATATGTTCGTATTTTGATTATTTTGTTTTTGTAAGATGTTGGTGTTTGCTCGGTATTCCGGTGAAAGTTTAGTTTCTTGCATTTTTTGGCAAGCGGATATTTTCTCCCTCCCGCCAACTTCCATTGTTTTGATCATGACTTTTTCTCTACTTTGTTTCATTCCGGGTTGGTGTTGATTAAAAGGTAAGAGAGGTTGAAGGACCTGTGTCCACAGGTCTCCCAGTTCCGGTACGTTTGTCTCGTGTTTTGATCATATGCACTAGTACAAAGTAATTCACTATATTTAGGCGATGCAGTCGAGTACACCCAAATCACAATTAATATCAGTTATGATTAGATTTAAAGTGGAGTGCTAAAGTATTTTTAGACTGTTTTCAGACTACATTTTTTCATGTATCGATTACGGAAAATGTTGTCCGCCTTCTGGTTATCGTCCGCTAATTTTTATCATTAGCACACTGACCATCAACTCGATTTGTCCATCCACAGTACTGCTACCTCCTTGTGCGCGCTCGGTCAGGACTGTCAACTGCGTTCCTTGCTTTTCGTCTCGTATATAGATCCGATTTGCAACAGGATAATAATTTCCCGCAACCGGTTCACTGAGATTCACACTGTATGAAGGGCGGAAATCCCGTCTGCAGAACAATTATTACCATCTGATACACTCATTAATAAGCGGTCGCAAAGTGAAGAAATGCAAAACACCGCGTAGTGAACTACGTACTTCCGCTGCAGATCCTCTCGGCCATTGGAATCGGTATAAAACACCCCGTTGTTTATGAAATCCGATGAAAAAACGGAAATGACTTCACGGCCAATGCCATCACTGTAAATAAAAAGATTTCATCCACGTTTTTCCAAACGCTTGAATTAAAAATAATGCTTCTTAGTAAAAATTAATACGAACTCTACAGGGATAGGACCAATTTGCCACTCAAATTCCAGAAAACGTGATTCCTGATGCAGACGAGTTACTTGCGATATCCACGGAGCAAAATACTGTCGCATTTCTTGAACTTCGGAGCCCTACGAGTCATAATTTTCCTTTATAAGCTCGCTATAATAATGTAGATAAATAGACATAAAATGTTGTGCAACAGGTAAACGATGAGATTTTTTCACATTTTTGTTCTCAAAATTAAGAATCGATAATTAGTTTTTTTACTTTACGATCGCAATGGATGCATTTAACCCAACACATTAAGAAGGCCAACAACACGGCTTTAATAATATATACTAACAATGCCCATACCTGAACGATTTCATATGAGCCATTTCCCGCTACAGCAGTGCGACATTGCGTCGCTAATCCCGTGCAATTCGGTCGAAAAATGTATGCGCCAGACGCGCGATACTTTTCTAAAGAATTATTTCCGGCAAAACCGTTGTAGACGGCAAAAGTCTGGTTGAAATTCAGCGTATCTTTGGTTTCCAGGTTTGTTAGAGATTTCACGAGTCCGGTCAGTACGTCAAAGGTCACCGACAGGTACTACAGATATGTATACCACGGATACTGAAAAGGTTCATAATACAAAAAATTGCACAAATGACGCGCCATACGTCGTTCTGGAATACGATATCGTCGTCCAGCGGGTCTGGCACATCAACGACTTCAACGTCTGCTCTAGTCTTGGATGGCCGATTGTGAGTTACAGTTCCTGTTACAAATCATGGTTGCAGTAACACGGTACTATTGTCACATTTTTCAAGTATTACGGTATCAGTACAGTATCGATTAACTGTACAAGGTTCCCACAAAATTTTAACAGCGGATCATGAATAAGTAGACTCATCTTACTGTACACATAATACGTCGAAAAGGTCACTGGGGCCAAGGTTGCGTAGAAGACCAGTTCCTGAGTTGCTGTGCTCGTTCTTTCGGGAATATCCAAAACATTCTTGAAAAGCGGAGTAATTTGAAAGGACACCTGTTGTCCTCCTGAATCAGTGATCATATAATCACCATCCGGCACTGGCAGATGAATGTATTGCTGAAGTTGTCGGGGAATGCTGTTCCACACCAGAAGCGCTACCTGATTACATATAAAGACACACTGTCAGAAATTAAATAGCAGCAAATTAAATATATTCAATAATTTGCAACCGTTTGCTGCGGAATGCGGATTATTCGTACTTTCTTATAATTCTCCGTTACGGCGCATTGGCTGATATTTAACAGGTCACAGAATTTAATCTGCGAAGCCTGGGAAATGTTGGCTAGTTTGGCCAGGCCATCCGCGACAACTTCCTGACACGCTTTGATTCCCACATCCAAACGCTGCGCATAATCATATGCCACCTGTTGCTTCTCTGTGCCTCTGCAGAAAAAAATGAATTAACACTATTTGTGCTAGGATAATACGATTCTGTAAATCGTTTTTCGACATACGCTACCGCATCATGGTGTTGCGCAATACCCAGCTGTCCGCGTAGAACAGCCACTTTTTCCAGTGCGCCGGGATCCAGACCTGCCAAGGCATCGACCTGCTTGCATGTCTGCAGAAAGCCCGAGGCCACTCGCTCGAAGCGTTTTAAAGCCGTCCGGCTGGTGAAGTACCCGGTCCAGTACGTATGACTTCCCGATCCGTACGGGAAGAAATCGTCGGACTTCGCCGGCCACGAAACGTGGGCTTTATTCAGTGCGTTCAAATAGCATGCCGGAGTAGAGTATAACAAATTCACATCCGAACCATTCTTTTGCTGTGAAAAAATAATGTACAGTTACAGACGTGATTTACTAGTATTTGATTTTAATTTCTGCGTCGGACACAAATTGTATGTTGTCATCGCACCTGTTCGTTCACATAGTAGATTAATTTATCCAGGTTCTTAAACCACATATCCGCATTTTGGTAGTTAAAATCCTCTCCCATTGTTACGATAAGGTGATTGGTGGCGTAGATTGTGGCCTTCGCGTAAATTGTATTAAGTATTTACTTGGTTTTTCACATTTTGTATCGAGGTCATCAGTACTCATACATACCTGGTTGTGCATCTGGTCGACGAATGATTTGACCTTTTCATCCACATTGTAGTCGTTTAGTCTGGGATCGTCCTAAAGTCTTAGAGTAAGCCCATGTTCATGGTTCAAACTTTTAAGAACTGCAACATACCATTATAGGAGAATCATGGCACAGTGTGTCAAAACAAAAATGCAAAGGTGGACTGTAGCCATTGGGAAGAATTCCAGCAAATATTTGGCTACGCTGGCCGAGATTCGGACTCGTCGTCCAAATCACCTCCATAGTTCGATTGGCCTCGCGCTGCGCCTTGTCTTGAAAATCAATTCTGCCCAGAAATATTCCATCGAATGCCATCTACGATACGTTACCGCGATTTTGCAGTTGTGCCGTAAAGTTTGCAGTTTGCACTAATTTGTAAATGCTTATATAAATAGATATACCAAAATTAGTTCTATCACAAAGGAAAGTGATTGTGACATAAGCGTAGACCGTACGAATTATACGTACCTCCGATAACAGAGTGGCATGTTGCCGAGAATGACCAAAAGGATCAATCTATAACAATAATCTATAACAATAATCTATAATCTATAAAAATAATCTATAACAATCTATAACAGTAACAATGTACTGGTGTAGTTCTTTGGCTGCTTGGCAGTCAGCGGGGACATTTCCGTCGCTTGCGTGCTTTTAAAAGAAATACCGAATACCGAAATAGCGTTTAAGTTTCTGTTTTTCAGCAGTTTTGTTCCGCAGTTTTGCCCGATAATTGGCTTTAACTATTATGGTTTCGCATCTTACCCACATTTTAACCAAACCTATGCAATGGCGACATCAGTTTTCTACTTTCAAATTTACTAAAAATTGCTCTGTAAGTGTACGACCGTACGAGTATAAATCGCTTTTTTAATAATTGGATTATATAGGTCAGAACGTAAAACACGCTACTCCGATAACGAGTAGATGTCAAAAGTTTCAGACTAGACGAAAAAGAATGGATGGAAGTGCATTCAGCATATTATATCTGTAGAGGGACGTACGTTGACCAAAACCGAAAGGAAGTGCAATCCACATATCTTAATAAATATAGCCACTAGGTAAATATACTGTAGTAATAGTAAAATTCTGCCGAACAAATTTCGGATTTATCGAATTCATGTTATTCTGTGAAGAACTCCAGGTACATTGTTGTTTGTACGCATATACTGCGGTGTATACTTTAATAAGTTTCGGATACGTGAACTTACGCAGTGGATTATAGTTTTAGTTTGTACTATATTATAAGCCATTATGCGTATGCGTTCGGCTTGCATTGTAACATTCCCAGTACAATTTCCCAATATCAGCAAAACTGACCCAAATGTAAGAAATTTGCAATTGTTATACTACTGTTACCGACTTCTACGTACCAAGTAGTAGTAGGCCGGCGTTGCTTACTGCCCGCATCAAAATGACAGCGTTCATATTTAATTTTTTCCGAATGTGTTAAAACTTTGAACTTGCTGCACATAGGGTCATATCTAATTTTCATATTTATAAATCATAACCAGTCATATCTTCCAGTCCCCCCTATGTCGGATGCTGAAATTTTCTATGCACTGTTTAGTTCTCACCTGCCAACCGATTGTCGGCCGCCCGCAAGTTCCGAACGTCTCGTTTAGCTTCCGCAGTCCCCAAGCAAAGTTTTCGATTGTTGAACTGTAGTGAGTTGTTGCCTCGTCATTCATACTCCAAGCTCCGTTTGTAAACGTAAGGCGACCTTTCAGTATGGAGAATTAGTGTGTTGCGCATCGCTCCCATAAAAACATCTATATGCGTGACAAAATTGCCTTTGTATAAGATGCCTTTCTCACCATTGTTTACCAAATTGATGACCGCTGTTTTGGTCGACTCGGCTTGCTCTTGCCACCATCTCCAGAAAAATGCTGTTTCGACATAAGTAAACTTCCTGTTTGAATTCTCGATCAGAGATGCAACAACGGAATCCAAGATGTACTGTCCAAAAGGAAATCGGAATTATTTTCTTGGTAATCAACAAATTTTAACAATTATTCATTTGCAACTGCTTGCTGATGCACATGTACGTACTGCATGGCTCAGTACTGGTTATACGGTAGCTACTACCATATCCCTCTACTTTATAATTATTGTGCACATTATTGCGTATACGGTAGGCAGTTGTGTTACGTGTAGTTGTACACAACAAGGTAACTAATTTATTCCACTTTTTTACCTGAACCCCGGCTTGTTGGATATCGTTTTTAGCACCATAATAGTACTGGTCGACTGTTTTCAACCATCCGACGTCATCGTGAGTATGAGCCACAATGTGGACGTTGATTTTATCCTCTACACCCTCGGAACATGCCTGCATCCAGATTTGCTTATCGCCGATAGGAGTTCCGCGAGTACGGAAATTCAAGTAAATCTTACCGCATATCCACAAGTGGATCTCAATCTTCCATCTTTCAGCACAAAACTATTTGCAACTGCAAGTATAAGGCCGGTTAAAAAAAGTAGTCGTAGTGAGTCCAGCATGATATATGCACCGATCCCAGCCAAAAGGATGAACAAAACTTAAGATTGATTGTTGACAAACAGTTAAATATTCGCGATGCTTATTACAACTTGTAAAATGGTATGTACTACACTGGAACCATTTGTCGATCCTTGTTTGCAAACATAACGCTCACAAGATAATTTTGAGGCACTTGGCCCTAATTACCGAATAATGTGACACCTTTAATAAATACAGAAACGTCGGCAACTGATAACCTGGTCCCGACTTGCTTCGAATTTGCTCGAAACACAAAAGAACGAACTCGTAAACGATAAGCTCAGCGATAAGTAAATCACACTGGATAGAGTACAGGATGTATAATACTCGTATGAGCAACATAATACTAACATTTGTCAGCCCCTAAATCATAAATGAACACTGCGGCAAGCGTTCGCTTAGCTTAACTTTATAAATTTATACTGCAACATGGCAATTATTATGTGAATGCACAAAAATTAGCTACAAAAACATAGATGTATATTATAACAAGTTAAGAAAAGAATCATACATAAACCAGCGAGGCAGCGTGGCGGGATCGTGTAAAAAACCAAACAAGTGGTAACCACAAAACGTATGTACACTGTTAGTATCGTCAAATCGCTCCGTGGGGTCACCAAAATGTAAAGTAAAAAAAGAAAATTCGCAATGAAAGATCGATCAATCATGTTATGTCGACGTTGTCCAATAGATTTGTAACTTCCGTTAACCACCTGGATACCTCCAGTTTCTTCTGCTGAAATGCTTCCAGTTCATTGTCAGATAATACAGGTCTTCGGTCGGCATTCATCGCACCGGTGTTGGACATTCCGTGTTGAGAGTCTGGAGTATTTTCCTGGGAGAATGCAACTTCTGTGGCATCAGTATCAGGCGCATATTCCTCGAATTTCTCCAACAACTCCAGCAAAAGCAATTCAAAATCAGGTAATTCGTCGCTGTACCTTAAAATTACAGGATCGGAACCTGTTGATGCTGGCATAACTGCTGCCACCTTCTCGGAAGCTGCAGCAAAAACATCCCGGTTTCTTTCCTTTTCATTTTCAATTTCAAATAATCCAGCGAAAGGAACTACTTTCGAATTAAACGGTGAACGTGTCCATGATGATTCATGCTCCAACTGCAAACAGTAGAGTAGATAACATATGTCATTTAGCTTGCCTATCGCGGCAAAAAGTATTTCATTACATTACGTAGTGTAGTTCGAAATTTATACAGAAAAGAGGTGCAGGCAATACTTTTGTACAGTACAAACAGAAGTTGTAAACAAACAGTAACTATACAACCAGAAAGCTGAATCACTTTTATCTTATTTTTAATTTATTTAGGGGGTCTTATTATTATCTTTGTTTACTTATCCTCCGTAATTCCCAATGAAATTATAAACTCTTATACAAAAACTTCTATAGCCCTAACAACTTTTTTTTTTATATTAGTTATATTTCCCTTTTTTAAAATACCTTTAATAAATTATACAAACATTTTAACCGTAACCATAAATAATACTTCTAGAATATTCAGCCTTTTGTTAATTTATTTGTTAATTGCCATATGTTTATCAGTAATAATCAGAAGTAAGATAAAAACTCCATTAAAGCAAGAACTAAACTAATGAGAAAATTAAAACCACACCAATTCTAAAAACTTTAAATGCTTCCTTAATTGATTTACCAGCTCCTTCTAATATTACACACTTTTGAAACTTTGGTTCAATACTTGGAACTTGTTTAACAATTCAAATCTTAAGAGGCGTTTTCTTAGCCATACATTATTCTTCTGACATTTCCTTAGCCTTTTCGTGTATTGATCATATTATACGGGATGTAAATTATGGCTGATTTATCCGTCTTATACACGCTAATGGGGCCTCCTTATTCTTTTTTGTTATATTTTTACATATTGGGCGCGGATTATACTTTCATTCGTTCATACTAACAATAACTTGAATCATAGGGATCGTACCTTCAAGAAAGACAGCACTGTAGATGCATCAATCATTTGAAGTAGAGGTTCGCCACAATTTTCCTTCGACATGTTCAACTCCACATTTGCCAGGCACACTTCCACCACTCGGTTCCAAATCCACACAGTATCGCCCAATGACAAATCATCTTGAATTTCTCGTTTTACGGTGCGATAAATTGTCACAAATTGCCCAAACATTTCACTTAGGACACTGCTTAGTGTAGTTATCACAGGATGGGGATTTCGCGCACGATGTTGGATGACCCATAAAAACGATTCCCAAACAGCACACGCCAACACTAAGGATGCATTAGCTTGGGGAACAAAGAAATCTAGCAATAAATCCTCGTTTGTTGTCAAATCTGCAATATCGCTGCGCGTTACTGTCGCATCACAGCAGAATACTACGACCGGTAGAGTGGGACGATTAGCACGAAGTATTTTCAGTTCGTCCATTCGTTCTTTTCCATACTCGAGATCAGAACGTGAGCGGCAAAAAAGCATGACACCATTCAACTCCTTGGCGTACCGTTCAATATTTTCCACTGTACTGTTACCGATAGCCTCCATAAAAATTAACCGCAACGAGCGACCTTCACTTTCGCATGTGAGTTCATGCACTGGATCGGCATTATCACCAGTGACTTGACCGAATTTCACATGGAGCCATCGAGACATTGGTTCATGTTCAGAGTCAATGGACACGACCATGATCATCACAGTACAAACAACCAAATCAGAATTATGCGGCAAACAAAAGATATTCCGCAAAGGAAATGGCGACCATAGCAGTTGACGCTCTTCGTGATAGCGTAGTCGATCCGCAAATTCCACCTGATCATCAGTGGGAACAAGGTCGGCAAAGTGTCGTGTTGGAGATCGAATTTTTCGGATATGATCAATCCAGGAAACAAAAACATTTTTCATTGCAGCTTGAGCTTGGCATATACTTCGTGCATGCAGTAACACGGGATGCGTGGGATTAGGATATCTTCGTAACTCCACCACCTCTATGGGCTTTTTGATGGCGTCTTCAAGAGGAATGGGACTCTCCACTTTTCTGGATGGAGTGCGCTGCAGCGGCCTGGAAATTTCCAAGGATGGCCGCCGGGCCGGGGTTACGGTGACAGGGTCATTTACGTGTACCCGTTTTGCATTCGGAGACTGCGGAATTTCCACTACATCTTCATCCAGTCCATCAGAATCAGAATAAACGCGCTTTCCACGAGTAAATCCAGAAAGTGAAGAGTTAATAGTAGGTAACGACGTACTGGGCAACCGTATCCCCGGGGAACTCTAAAAGCGGAACCAGTACAAATACAGATCAACTAAATCCTCACCTTTTACAAATCCCTCACCCTCCCTCACCCCTCACCCACCTCCCTCACCTTTTAAATCCCTCACCTTTTACACTTGCATGCTAATACTGTTTACGAATGCTTACTTTTTCAAAACCGAACTATCACACTTATTTTCATCTGTCGTAAAATAATTCGGTGAGAGAATACGATGAAATCCGGCTATCAAATTAATTAAAATACTCACAGGAAGCAAGTTTGCAGAAAACTGGAAAGCATTCGAAGGTTGTGCGTATGGGACATCAAAACGCATAGGGCTGACTGATAAAGGTTTAGCTCCGGAGGATAGTGAGTCAAAGCCAAAATCCACGTGGTTCTTAGTAGTCGGAGATCTGGCAGCAGGGGTCTGCTTAACATTTTCCTCCTCTTTCCCGGGGATCACTTCGAACGGATCGATTCCAATGTACAATCCATTGTCATCAAAAGAACAGATCTCGACAATCTGCGGTGCGGGAATTTCTTCCAGTTTCTGCTTGGCTACAGCCTCGGCCATGTTTCCTGGTGCTCGCGCGTGGATGTGTCGGGATAGGGTGCGTTTGTACAGTTTGGGATCAGCTGGATGAAAACCAGTGGGAAATGACACGACACCGTTCTCCCGGTCGATTTCCAGTTTGTTATGCGTACAGAAGCGCAGCATTTCTATGTCCGTCTCAATGCCCAACATCAGCTGCAGTTTTTTCAACCCGATGGCCGATTTCGGATCGCGCGACCTCCCGCCGCCACAGGAACGGTACAGTGCGCGCAGTGCACTGGCTTGCATCACCGGTAAATACAGATGCATCAAACAGGCCAAACAGTAGTCCGCCTGCCGCATCAGGGCAATATAATCCGTATAAGATTTGTTATTCACCGAGCTGATGACTTTCTTAACGAAGACGACTTCCCGGCTTTTGTCAAACTTGGCAGCATCCAGAGTGATCTTCACCAGATCGATGCGATCCGTCCAGATTCGTAAAAACATTTCGTACGCGCGGAATTCCGCCAGATGGGGCGACGCTTCGCCTGCTCGTTCCATTTGATGGTACACGCGCTCCAGACCCGCCAGACAGTCATTAAGATTCTCCAGATTCAGTTTACTGTCGAACTGATTACGATCCACCTCGCAAAACATGTGGAAAGAGACGATATGGAAACGGCACATTTGCTCCAGTATCCTCGCAATTTCCACTCCCGACAGGCGCTGCTGCGTGATCTCTTTGCGGATGGCGCGGATGCGACGCCAAATAAAATCGTACCATCCCGCAGCACATAAAGAACCCTCGGGAATATCCATGGGATTGGCGATAATCTCGCGCAACAGGTAATTCATCGTGGTCTGCAGCGCTTCTTGTGTGCGCAGTTCACTGGGCAAGGGCATTTCTTGATCAGCAGCTTGACGAGAAAAATCCTTCACCATGTATTTTTCTTGTTCAAAAAGGCCAACGCGCTCCTGCTTGATGCGTTCGTAACGTTCTTTCTCGGGACACATTTCAATGCAGGTTCCCTTGAGAAGGGGAGCACTGTCGAGTTCCTCGTCGTAGGAACTGCCTTGAGATTTGGATACGAGCCGAATGATCTTGTCACGGACGTTAAGCAAGTCGTACTTCTCATCGGCACTCGCATGCAGTTTCTTCGTCTTGTCCATCCATTCGCGGTGCAATGCACCGATGGCAGGAGGGCCTGCCATTTTCGGATTTGGACCTACAAAATGCAGTGCGAAGTAGCCTTTAATGTAGACGAAATACCACTGCGCGAAGCCTCGAAATCAAATTCAATCCACAGCACAGTACGACAGCGACCGTTTCACAACAAAAGTACGAGTACGCACCTAGACTTGGAACCGATAATACAGAATTAAAGAAAGACCACAATTATGGAAGGCAGAACTAGGCTAATTATGAGCAAACACTCAATTTAAAAGTAAAATAAGTATCTGAAATTGAGAAATTCGAGGTCCAGCAGTAAACAAAATTCTGAATCGTGAATAAAAAAATTAATTTAAGTGTTAAAATACGCTTGTGCCTTGTGGTTTATTGCGTACGATTTCGAGTTGGCAAGTGTTCCCAGTACAAGTTGTGCTGAAATCTGTGTCCTGCAGGCGGTTGTGCATCTCGCAAGACAGGAATTTATGCCATGGTACCTTACAAAATGACACAAAATTTGATTCATTATTTTATACAACATGTAGATATGTAGTAAAGTAGTTACTACTAGTGACACTTCTCCGTACAAAGCCCAAAAACTGAAGTGGAATTAGAAGCACAAGAAATTTTCATCGAAGTTGATTTGCGGTCCGATTGCTACCAGGCGAGATTATTGTCCAATTATGACGCAATATTTCACACAGTGCATAGTACTATATACAATAAGATCAGAAAGCGGCAAGAGCAATTATTCATTTATCATACAAAAACATCCAGCAATAACTCCCAGTAACACACTAAAACACAACAAAAACTACGGAAACGTAGAAAAAACTGTTTAAACAAAGTTCCGTGGACGAGATAACTGGCACGTGCACTGTAATACCTTCTGTCCATACAAGTAAAAATTACGATTGCGGATTTTCTGCAAACACACACAAATAGCTAAAGTTCCTTTACATTTCACCAGATATGCTGAATTCAACTGACCCTGGAGTAGACTGCAAGCTGAATTCGGCGGCCCTGCACCTCCCTTCTCCAAGCATCGGGATCCTTTTGGGGCTTAGTGATTGCTCTGTACCGTCTAATAAAAGAAAATTACCGAATGAACTACAAGTCGACGACGCGCTGCACGTCAAAATATTAAAAAAACATACGCACCTCTCCGTTTCTTCCCTCGCAGTTTTGAGGGAAATCACATTGCTACGCGCCCACAAGGGCTTCGCATGTTCCGATTTCGCAGAAGGTGCAGCTCTAGGTTCATCACCTCGCACAGGCAGACTCCGCGTTTGCACTGCGTGCTGGCGGTTTGTATCCGTCTTCGAAGTTTTAAAAGTTGACAAAGAATCCGGATGGACATTTTCACCATCGTAGAGAACGTCCCGTTTTTGATGTCTTCGCCGAATCTGCATCTGTCTTTCTTGACAACGACGCATAAATAACTGCTTATGAGAGAGAAAGGCTGTCTGTAAAAATACTAAATGAGCCTTCATGTCGCTTTGGCTGCTTTGTGCATAATACGATTCCAATAAACCTAATAAACATAAAGTTCAGAAAATACCACAAAATAGCAGTTAATATTAAATAATTAAGCATGCAACGACGAAAAACAAAGTACAGACGAGGTACAAAAAGCTGCAGACGTAAACTATAGCAAATGCAAAGAAAATTAATCGAGTAAATATGCTTACTTGAAGGGATATTGGTGAGGGGGGAAACATCAACGGTCCGGCGTATAGAGATCGACTAGCATCAAATTTTTCGGCCGAAATTACTTTATCAAGGTCAGAACCATCACTTTCTCCAAAGACACTACGGTCGTCCTTTTTGGCGCTATCGTGCACATTTACATCGTGAGACAATTCCTGATTAGCGAATCCTCCTTCTTCGTTCCCCGAAATGGCATCTCGCTCACAATCAGAAACATCGTTCTGTGCTCCGGGAAAATTTAACAACAGCGGCGCAATGGGCGAGGTGGCGATATCCTTGGATTTTATTGCATTCGTGTTCTGACTTCCCGCCGCAGAACAAGAACACATTCTTTCACACTGACACAAATCTCCTACCGTTTCACTGTGTGGTGTATGGGCCGAAGTGATGCGCGTCGAAGAAATATTTTCTTCCATCTGATTAGCATCCTTGAGAAGACGATCGCGCTGAGAATCGGCTTCTTTACCCATTCGTAAAGTTCTCCTTAGCAAATCCTGCAAATTATTCCCATCTCGTGATGTCCAGTTTTCCTGCTCAATACCGCTGGCGTGGCTTTCCGTCAATGTTTTGCATGGATCATGACTTTTGGGGCTCGGAAATGCATCATACGAACTGCCAGAATACTCACTGGGAATGCTGCAGTCATCGTCATTCACCAAAGGTTTTTGTGGACACGCACTTTGGTCTTTAGCCCTTATTCCTAGTGATTCCGGCAGCAATTGTTCACTAGAAGAGACGGAGACTTCGTGGGGATATCCACCGTGAAATACTCTAAGGCGTGTTCTTCGCTCAGATTTCAGCTTAGCGTAACGCTCAAACAGCCGATGCATTCGCTCCTCAACCTCGCGAAACATCTGATCGAAAGGACTGGCAGCAGATCGTGAATCAACAATTTGTACGGCGTGCGATTCGCCATGAATCTGCGCTTCCAAGTCAATGAGATCTGCGCAAGACGAACTGGAAGATATCTGAGGATTGTCATTTGCCAAACAGTCCACCATCCCTGAAGATGGTTTCCGGGAACAGAAGGGATCAAATTCCGATAGATCGTCCAGAGCTTTTGAAAAGAGTGAAAGCTGAGACTGGGATCGCTCTTCGGTTTCACAGCTGGGAGAGTCGACGCAGTTGCATATTTGGCCGTCATAGTGGACGCGATTATCGAGTGCCGCGGAAGAAATTGTTAAAGTACCATAAAACCGTTCCATTTGGGGACCTGTGCTGCGCTGGGATCACAACACTACAGAACTGTGAGCATTTTTAAACCTTACTGTGGTTTGTGGGTAACTGCGTCTACTGACAGATAAAGTTCACATTTCAGTAACAAGATTACACGTTGATTTCTTCTAAAACGATGCCATAAACAGAGAAAGTACATCCAAGAATTTAGGAATAAATTCACTTTTAAAAATATCGACTGTGGGTAACACGCAAGAATCAGACTGCTGTCGTCGGCCTCAGCCACCGCCTACGGTAGGCACGCACTTGGTATAAGTACTGACTATTGTCTGACGGACAAATTTGTAGGTTTCGCCTTCGGCGTTTCGCGAATAAGTTTTAGACCAGTCGCAACATAAAAGCAAAAGTTTCCTTCAACCTCGCAAGTTGCGTGTAATAATAAGTGTAGTTGTAATGAACTATATTACGTAATGTAATGTGAGAAAAACGCATAACAACATTTTCGGAAGCCCTACAATGTCAGAAAACTTCTCGTTTTAAAAAAAAGGTTGGCAAAGGTGTCGCCGAATCGATGGAAGAACTACGCGAATCCACATGTGAGAAGATGCGGCCAATTTTCCCTGGAAGTGTGAAAACGGATTTGTTTATTTTCGTTCTATTAAATTCCTGTTACCATTCGACGGGGCTGCCTGGATCACGCTGGATGGAACTCGAGCGCGTTAACACGCTAGCGAATGTGCTCAATACATAAACTTACCAAGTTAGCTACCCTAGGTAGAATGCGCCGAATGGGTGCGAGAAGTATCGCGTGTATTATATCTATATACAGCGATACTACTCATAAGAGTAATAACTTAGTTAGGTTTCATTGTTAGGTTTCAAAAACCTATTATAATTACGTATCTCAAGAAGTGGTTATCATGCCGCATTAGTACTTCAATTTGTGCGTGGTCACTGTCTGTATATTGACACCATAATTATACGAGTACTTACATATAGATATCTACAATATAAGTTAGGGTAGTAATCGGATCCTGCGGTATATTGTAGCTAAACCAAATTCAGAGATTCTGTCGCACGCGAACTTGCAGAAACGTGTTAATTTTAATACGTGTTAATTTTAATGTATCTGTACCTCTACACATATATCGGTGCATATTATTATGCCAGCTTGGTGAATATTAAATTCAGCTTTTATGTTGTATCATTGATCTTGCAACCGTAAATTATTGTAATTACAATTTACACTCCATACATTATATCTACGTATAATGCGTAATGTCCATGTAATATTCCATAATATCATAATATTATAAGATATTGAATGGCCATCGGTCAGCCAGCTCCAGCAGGTTTGAATTGCTGTTTGAAACAGTCGAGGGGTTCCGACGTTATTTTGTAAGTCCGGGAGCGTGGAATGGTCCGTATACAGTATTGGCTACAGTGTTACGAGCACCAGTGTGGCTTAAGGACACGGAAGATCTAGAATGTGCTAATACAGCAACACGCAAGAGAGCAGAAATTATGGCGCAACTAGCGGTGTTTGTTTTTGTAGGAGGGAACTTCCCGATTCTTAACTTGGATTTTGTAATGCTTTTTTGTTTGCAATATTACTCATCATATGAAAAGTATTATGACCATTGATCTCTACACACTGCTGGTATTCATGATTATTAAACAGGTCAACAAACATCCCTGTGCGGCGGTAGTGATTGCGCGTACACTCATTTTTTGGCGGTATACCGCATCTCGTACACGATTATGCCGACATAATAACGACCAGAGATGTTAAAAAACCACAATGGCACGTGATATGTTTTGACAAGCGTAATGGCGTTCGCTTGGACATACGTGCCTTCCGGACTGGATTTATCTGCTTCCGTCAAAACAATGACAGCGTTGTCGCAACAACAGCTTTCGCAGCACGCGATCTGGCACATCTGCTAATTATTACAGTATTGTAAATCCAACCGGAGGGCTACTTGAAGCGGCTGGCTCTACCGGAGCTGGTGGGCTAAAGTTAAACCATTAGCCGCCACATTTAGGTAGTTGCTGTGCACGAATTTCCTTTGATGAGGAAAAACCGAATGAATCATGATCAATCATCAGCTGTTTTTTAACATGTTTATAGCTGGCCTACGAAATTACAATGATATACTGACCGTACGGGGCATAATTATACACCCAAGAAAACACAGAAAACATAGAAAAGCGCTAATGAAAGAAAATCCACAAAATAACTGATTCAGAAGAGAAAATCATACACAATGATTTAGCATTTTGTGCAGCAAAATCCTAAATAAATCCTAAATCCTAGCACTCATTAAAGTTCACACATTTGACACCAGGAAATTAGGGCCATCTTCGGAAAATTTATGCGGCACCTAAATTAATGCACATGTACAACGCACCGCAAGAAGGATTTACTGAAGATAACGTTTCTAGATCTATCTGAAAAAAGTCGAAGTTTACCGCGAAATTTTTGTATCGATTAACTATCGTGGATGTTTTTTATGCGAGTAAGTATTAATTATCATAATATATAAACCGACCTGCTGACATTAATTTATAAGCGTTAAAAACGTACGTACATATTTTTGAGGATTTGCTTACGACGTAAACTACACTTACGTTGAAAGTAAATTATGTACCTGTAAATAACAAAACGAGCTTGCAATTGAGGATCGATATCTTCAAACTTATACGGAAGCACAGAGAAACCAAAAGTATTAATAACCGCAATAATCATAATCTTATTAATTTTGTTAATTTAAGGGTTAATTACGTACAAACGATTATAGTGCAATGCTGCTTTAAAATAGCTTGATAGTTTTTGTATTCTCGTTTTGTGGCATTCCTCGTGAAAATCATAATTTGAAATAGCTGGAACATCATCTATGACAGTATTTGCAGTATAGTTTACATAATTGGAATTTATAAGAGCACCAAATTGCGGTCCTGATTCAGTTAAGTGTTTAACAACACAGGCTTGTGGAAGAAAACGGCAGTAGGTCATAAAAGGTTTTTGACCTCTCGCCTGCATCTGACCACAAACAGTCTGAAACAAGGCCATCGAGCACGGTAGCGGTTGAAGGTCACGGTCACGTACCACCGTTATATACGCTGTCAGTACGGGCGCCATGCGATTTGAAAAGCCCCCATTTCGTTTATTTTAATGCTAATAATGTTTACATCACTAACAAGTTTTTTTAATGCGATTTCACAAAAAAAAACAAATGCTTTCATGACATGAAACTACGAAAGAACTTATATATTAAGGATGTTGGTTGTTTTGGTTTGCCAGTAAAGTCAAACTGTACTCTGTATTTGCCGGGCTGAAAAAAGGAAACCACTGTAAACAAAGAAAATATTCTGGTAGTCATCAGCATGTTTTTAAAATCCAAATGTCCGTGGACGGCTGTCTGCTTGTATCCTGTTTTGCGCACAATATAAAGCCATTCCAAAGACCGTAGTGTCGCGGATTTTAAAGTTATATGCTTAGAATGCCTGGCTGAATTTGGCATCCCAACGCTTGGGATCAAAAGTTCACCAGCATCTGCATGCCCCCTGTAATCAATCCAAAGACTATTCCACACTTGATATTCGATGCATATTATCATTATTCTGTGATGCATAATACGTATGAGTACAAGCGAGTTGCTTGCATTGCTGTGTATACGGTATCTAAATAATTTGCATCTGTCGTGCACATAAAAGCGTACGAACAAAAGCCGTTTAACATTGTATAATTCGTTTTATAAACCGGTAGTTTTTAGTTTGTATATTTAATTTGATGTGTATGCCCAGAACAAAACGGTTTCGAAACTATTTAACGTTCCAAGCTAAATGTGAAAACACAAGTAAATTTCATAGTTATATGCATAATAATATGCCGCTGATTACGTATACCATAAAAAATGTATTATGTGTTGGCAGCAGATTTTAATTTCTTTCTAGTGTGGCTAGCGCAGTTTTGATTTGCTTCGTGCACCATGTACTTAATAAAATCAAATTGAGAGATTTGGCCGGAATTGCTGATAGCCGACCTTGTATAATTCTATATGGAATATATGCCATCAGTCCATAATACCATTTGAACACACTCGGTACTTTCGACAATTATTTTTACTTAACCTTTCTGCACTTTAGAATTACAAAAATTATAACTGTTATAATTTTCAGATGCACGATTCTCAGGCAGGGGTGAATGAACTTTAAATGGAGCATCAAGCGTACGTCTGGTGTAGGTGTTCATGGTTAAAAGAGCACAATACTGTCTGTCGTATGAATGACCACGTGCCGGTGCGTACACATCCTGCACGCTATACACAATTATGTTAATAATTAAGGATGTAAATTTTATGCACAAACTGCTTGTAAAGTGCAGTACTGCAAGCAAGATACGGTCTTTAATTTGTATTTAGACAAGTTGGTGTTAACGGAACTGCATAACCTAATGAATGAGCCACCATACCATAAATTTTTGGAAATCACCTGTTGAGTTAAATGTAACGCCCAGTCTGAAATCTGAACCATTTCAAGTAATATCTGCCAGCACAGGCTCATATTAACCACACTGACATTTGCTGAATAAACTATGTGTATTACATATCGAACTAAAAAGGTCACCGTGAGCAGTGATGACTTTAATTGTAAAATTAATGAACAATTCTGATAAAATTTGTAAACAAATGCAAAGGCGCCCGTTCGTAGTACGAAATGAACCTACATCTGCATAAACAACAAAAAGAATACTTTAATTAATCATAAGTCCAGCGAATCTTTATCGTGGGTGTTAATTACAGTGTTTTCTTTTTTATCTGCTCTAGAACCTCTTAAATAGTACAGCTTGATCTCCAGGCTAAAAACATTAATTTTCTCACAGTGATCTACTGGGTGTTGCGTTTTGCTGGATTTGTTACAGCACATAGCAGATGGCAACTTAAAATTCTTTGGGGTATCTTGCAGTTTAGTCACTAAACTGCATGATATCCCACAGTATTTCATGTTGATATTTAGTGGTTAAAAGTTGGAAATTTTTGCAGTATGGAATTCATGTGATCTATGAAAAGAATTTGGAGTCTGCGGAAAGACTTTTCATGGGTCATGACTAATAACTGAAACTTCTTGTTCGAATACACCCTTTTGATATAAAATGCTAGCTAAAAGGCTTTCGTGCTTGGCAGGAAGTTAGAGAATAAATAGTTGATTTTGTGAACGAGGTTGTCAGATTACTGCATATTGTTGAGGATCGACGCTTACAACAAGTCTTTTTTCGAGTAACTGCTCGAGAGACCTCGCATATCATTCACACGAATGTTAATATTTTACACAGAGGGACAAAACTATTATGTCTGATTGTCATATTTCTGCATCATGTTGCAAGCCTAAACTATATTTTATTTACGAAACACAAAATACTGATAGGAATACATGGACATTAAACCACCAAGCAATGACATCAAGTGTAATACTCGTATTTTAAATAACAAAGTAGATATGGAACTATAATTCAGACAGCATTACACACCATGACACGCAGCCGCAGATTGCAGTTGCAAACTTGCACGTAAGTACGCAGGACGGAAGGGCCATAGATGTTACCGAATAAACTTTTTTCGGGCCCGTATTGTTTTATGATCGACACCAACAGTGAGTGATAATGACAAATTGGAAATGCTGCGGCTTAATGGACAAGATATGTGTGAAAACAACCAGCAATGGACTTCGCGTATATGTCGGAAGCCATGTAACATCTAAACTGCTTTGATTACGGCACAGCCGCAATAGAATAAGTACAACCGCACTAATTAGCCACAACGTTCTGCGCGTAATATCTGTGCCACTATACGCTGGGCGACACCATCAAAATTAATTGGATGGTATAGCGACATGTAATACGGTATGTTGCAGTGAATTACTGTCAGTGGCTAATAATTTCACCTCAAATATAGCAAATTTGTCTATTTTACTGTTGGCAATGTGCGGCTGCTATAGGTGTACTGTGTACATCCTGCAAGAGTTCGAGTTCGATTGGCTGCCCAGCTGACACACCTGCTAATATGGTCTTCTAGGCGGTCAGTATAAATGTCTTCATTCGGTTTTTGTTATGATCACTTGCAGTCGGCTGCTGTAACATCCCAATTACGCTGCGGTTGCAGAAAGGTTTCGACAGTTGCCGTATTCAGCGAACGGAAGGGGTTTTCTTAGCCCAAACTGTCCTAACCGTATGCGATCGCAGTATAAGCCCTTGCCCATATCCATCCGTTTTGGGGAATAACGCGTCCGGTTGTCTTTCCACCTGGCAGCGGATAAGCACATGTAGCATTCAGCCGGCATTCTGGACAACTTTGACCAAAGGTCAAATCATGTACCATCATTCATTCTTCCTTGCTCTTCTTGTGGAATCTGAAGTTACGCCATACCTATTTATTCTCACCAGCGTATTTTTCGTGCTGCGGCGCTTTTTGAAATTTCAGCCGGTTAGCAAGGAGACCACTCAACGCTTACCTGGACCTCGCGGTCTACCATGTGTTGGGTCAGCACTGTCTTTAGCACGCTACCAGAGCAGTCTGCATCTAAAGTTCGCTTCGATGGCAAAAAAATATGGAAACATGTTTAGAATGTCGCTAGGGTCAGCAGAAGTTGTAGTCCTGAGTGATGCGGATCTGATACGAGATGCTTTTCGGATGGAACAATTTTCGGCTCGGCCGGACATGCTGTTTGTAAAGGAAATTGTCAGTGGAAACGGTAAGTCGACATTCGATTCTACTCGTTTCCAGTACAACAATTTTGTAATATTGCAAATTATTGCAATCTTAAGTAATGTTGCGGGGCAGCAGATCCAGATGCTATAATTTTCCATAAGACTGCATTTCAAATTCAGCATTACCGTTAATTTGCTTTATACCTTTGACAAAATTCATGGTATACGGTTATCAAGATCGGGTATTATGATATGACAATCATAGCAGCGCGAATTACCATATTAATACATTGTAGGACGTAACTAAATAAATACATACATTTGTTAAAATGATTTTACGTGAGCGGATTCGTATATTAACGCTTTCGTGAATTTCCTGATTACGTTAGACGAATCCATAAGCAGGCAAATCAAGGCGTATTACATGAGAACAATAAAACACACACGAAAAGGAAGAAACCATGTGAGCGTTACCGTAGCAGGCACTAAGGTCTTGTGCGTGATGGTTCCAAATATTACGAAAATCAGTGGTTATGAATTCAACGAACACAATGCCGGAATGTCATTAAACCTGGCAGCAAATTTATCGCTACCCGAGACTCTGGGAATTTCAGTTTATTATGCAAACACACCGCTAAAAGATAACCCAAGATTCCTTAACTAGAAAATGAATTGTTCTCGCCTAACAATTTAGTGATGTCGATACCATAAATATGTAACAGCTAACGTAGATAAGGTAAATATGAAATGTCAGATTGTGACATTAGCTTTTTTCCTTGCATTTCAAAGCTGACTATAAACAAACTAGATATAAAAAATCCATAAATCTGCGGCAATAATTAAATTAACGATAAGATTAAAATGGGAAATTATTCTTAGTAAAATGAGAGCATGATCTTCGCTTGAAATCGGTATTGGTTCATATTGTGAACGTACGATCAGTCTTGCCACATAATTGCTTGCGCCACTACGATTGAATGATTGGTGTAAGATGTTACGCTGCATTACGGCAATATTGCATAATTAGCGGCACATCGCCTGCACAGCTTTGTGAGCAATAAGAACTGATAATGGGGTTTACGATTAGTGCACACTTTAATACGAACCGAAAGGTTGTTCTTAATAGAAGAAGACTAATTAAATATCTAATCTCTCGAAATAATACATGTAGTATATAAATATCTTTCTCGTCAAGTTTTAATTGTATAAAGAAGTGAAAAAGACGAGCATGCTACTTACGTTACATGCGTTGTTTATAAATCACTGGAGATAATTTTGCAGCGCCCCATATAAAAGGCATTGCCCTATTAAACAGACCCATGGCGACCCTGAAAACCGTTGACCACCACACGTTCTAAATCTTGGTGACCAAAATAACATAAGAAAGGTTTGTTTTTTATTGTCCTAACAAAGCTGTACAAAATTGTGTCGATGACTACGGTGTGACTACAATTATATATAAGGGTAGCAGACTAAACATGCGTTGAGGTGCACTTTTTGTTTTCCGGCATCGTAGGAGATATCGTGTAGTGCTGACAGTCACGAAGCAAATTACGACCAACGTAATACACAAAATAAAAACAAATATTTCCTAAACGACAATGCTGGGTATCAGATGGATGCACAATTATAAGCTGCTATGTACTGCCAAGCTGGGGATAGATGCAATGTACCACGGGAAAGAAACAGATGTTCGAATATTTTGAGATGTTGTTTAAATTTCATACTGAAAGTATGAATATCATCATTGTATGTCACACAACCCGCTTGCATCTATATTAATTTCATTTAAGTTCAATTGTAAGATTGCACAATTCTGCGGGGAAAGCGTATCATGTACTCATAACATATTTTTAAAACAGATTTTTGTGCCTATACCCTGTAACATGTAGGTTGAACGTAACGATAGCAGCGTGAGGGCACAGTTATCCAAGCCATTGCATAACTGTATAAGCAAACCGCATTAATAACAGCGAAATGTGTGTTTTTGTACATTTCGAGACCGATTTCAAGGAATTATTTATTCACTGTTTATTTATCGGAACATCAAGACGCTGTGTATTACACACTCTTGTCTAGTAAATCTTGTGTTACACAGTATTAAACAAACACAGTTACGAATGTTCACTCTAGATTTTAAAGGATTAACCTTGGTTCCAAGGTTGATCAGCTGCATAAAACAATGGTGATAGCTTTGTATCTTTCAAAAATTTTGAACTTGAGCGGTGAAGTATTGTAAATGGTAAGCAAGGCCAAATCAAAATAATGCCGTAACTAAATATGCATAAGCTTGCATGCGTGGGTTTCTTAATACACAATATTGTGTGCGTCGTGCAGACGCATATTTAAAAGCCGGTCTGGATTAAATTTACCCTTTTTTGAGAAAACCGAAATTATTAATAGCTTGTAAATTACTATAAATACTGTTAATATTCAGCAAGGTGGGCAGAAGTACTTGTATCAAATTGCTACTCAGAGTTTATTTATTTTGTAGCAGTTTGCTATTAAGTACTTAGTCGTAAGTGTCTTGCATGGTTAAACGTAGCGGCAAAATGCATATTGGACTCGTGAATACTGTTCTTATGCTGTCTGAAAGTTAATAGACAGGATTATATCAGCTGTGTGACTTGAATCGAATCAGTTTTTATGGCGCCAATAAGAAGAAACAAAAAACCTCATTTTAGGAAATACGTATTGATCAGTACATTGTATATAATCGTAAAATCAATATTAAGTAATACCCTATAGATCTACTACCCGAGTAGCATCTGTATATGCAGCCATACAGTAATGCAGGTGGTACTTATTCTCAGTATGTATACTTCTAGGGGCGAACAGCGCTCACGAAAATACATTCAAATAAAAGAATTATCTATATATGTATGAACTATAAAAGTTATGTACGACAGTACGAGCATACTTCGTAAATCGCAGAGATAATGGACAGCGTCAGTCTCGTTCTCTAATGTATATTGTCTCCAGGCTTTATCCGAAACCAATGCACTTCCGTTAGCAGCTTTTTTAATGGGACTCCGTTCAGTAGCTATGCTGAAACATCTGGTTTCAGGTTTAATTCTGTCGGAAGGAGCCTTATGGAAAGAGCAGCGTCGCTTCGCCTTACAACAGCTGAGACATTTTGGAATGTACAGACTGGCGAAGCAGCAAGATCAGTTAACCGAAAAAATTACCAAAGAAATTCATCAGTTTATGCTTGTTCTGGAAGAGAAACAAGGGATTCCTCTAAATCTGGACAGTTATCTCAGCAGCGTTATGGGCAATATTATCTGCACCATTATCGCTAGCAAACGCTTTGAGTACAGCGATCCCACATTCTCAAAGTGTCTGAAGACTATGGAAGAAGGCTTTCGGCTGGTGCAGTTAGCCATGGGAATCAATTTCATCCCATTTCTCCGCTCCATACCGGTTATGAACAAGATCTATCTGAAGATCAAGCGCAACGATGTTGATACAAAGGCATTCTTTCGTTCGCTCATTTCCGAGCACGCCAAAACAATGGAGCCCGGCAAAACGCGCGATTTCGTCGATGCCTACTTGCACCACATTCAACGGCTGCAGAAAGAAGATCAAGATACAGCATCATATTTCAGTGGTACGTAACGGTCAAAATATCGTATGACTGTCTTTTCCAGTGTAGACATTCCTGAGCATTAACCTTTTTCACAGCAGGTGCACGCCGAGTCGGCTAATTAGTATGCAAGCATAACAACGCAAATGTATCATACCAGTACAACAGCGATGCGTAATCTGACATTTGCTTACAATTGACGCTTTATTGTTTCCCCAATTTTGACAGATGCTCAAATGATGCAATGTGTCATCGACTTGTTTTCCGCTGGAATGGAAACGACCAAGGTGTCCCTGCAGTGGGCATTCCTGTACATTTCCCTGAATTCTGACATACAGTCGCGGCTGCAGCAGGAACTGGACGCTGTGGTCGGCACGGAGCGTCGCCCGACCATGGATGATCTGCCTAACCTGCCTTATATGGAAGCCACCATCTGTGAAGTATTGCGAAAAAGTTCCGTTGCACCGCTAGGTAATAAGCCGCACGGGACTAATTAATATTCTCATAATGCAACGTGCGAATCCATACAGCGACGAGCCAGATGATGTAAACTGGGTCATTAACACCGGCACACTGTAACCCATGCATGCGTAGTGAAACATCAACTGTAATTTGACCAGGCTTTTGGATGGTCCTAATGCTAACTGTATATCGGCGTCGAAAATGTAAACCAAGTCTGTGGCTTGCATGGATACTACTCGACGTAGTAATATCTATATAATTCAGCACAGTAAATATTATTCCGCATCCTTTAGGAAGTCCACATGCCGCAAGCGAGGATACAATTTTCAAAGGTTACCTCATTCCAAAAGGGACAACAATTTTTCCAAATTTCTGGGCAGTTCACAATGATGAAAAGTGAGTTTTAATCACAGAAATAAAAGGTTGTCATTACAAAAAGTATGGTCATTGGCTCAATTAAACGGGAAAATGGTGGAAACAGTACATCCAGTACGTAAGCCTTGCGTTTGCGCTGATTGAATAATATGTACGATGCAGCGCAAGACTATTTCTAATAATACACTCAAAGTTAATTTAATATTATGAAATCATGTCTGTTGTTTGTATAGGCTTTGGAAGGATCCCAAACGATTTGACCCTGAAAGATTTTTAGTTAAAGGGCAGGTCGAAAAACCACCCTTTTTCATGCCCTTCTCTTCAGGTATTAAATTGGCACAACAGAATTTTGTTTCACACAGGATAGATGCAACTAGATCTATCTATATGAAGTATCAAAGATCTGTATGTATCAAAGTGAACTGCAAAATGTATAGTATCAGTGCTGAGTACGGACATATCTAGAGTTTGGATTTTAATCGCAATTGTATCCTAAAACATAGTGGACTAATTTATATTCGCTCATTTTAACTGAGTATTCCCTTTCCAGGACGCAGGGTGTGTTTGGGAGAACAACTGGCCAAAGCGGAAATATTTTTGGTATTCTCTACCGTCTTGCAGCGATTTAGTCTCAGCATACCTGCCTGCGATAAAACTCCCGATTGCGAAGGAGTTTTGGGTATGACCTTAACACCAAAGCCTTACCGCCTACTGGTTACGAAACGCCCGTCCGCGTCGGCACTCCTCAAACCGGCGTAATTGTTCAAATATTCCTAGAAAAAAATGTGATGCTTACTCAAATGCTGAAACCAAAAAGCGACTGCCGTTTCCGTTAGATGTCATTTAATATAAATCGCCAACTAATCCCACTGCGAATTATGATCTTAATAATAATTATTATTGTTAGTTGAAGGCTTGAAGCTCAAGTGCGGCTGATGTTCAGTGGTCTCATGTTCCTTGCATCTGTACATACTTCAGTTTTCTCTAAATTTGCTGCGTTTGTTTCATTTTCTTTAAATACTTGAATCGTAATAGATTAAACTTTAAAGCATTCAGACTGATGCAACGTAAGTATCGCTGCTATCGCACATGGGCAGGCGTTTAAAATCCTGCATTTGCGCGTGTATCTCTGTATAAAAAAAACGCGACCTTGCGAAGTTCATAGCAAAACAGGATTTGCCATATTTTACCAATCGCATGAAGGGAATCGATTGTTAACGAGAATCGCAGGTGGAGCCACATAGGAGTGCTAACTGGTAACAAGGAAACAAAACAAGTTGACAAAAAAATACATACATTTTCGCAAGTACTATTCCGTAAAATTTTGTTTGCCGTTCGTGAGGTACGAATTTGGTTTTGTCGCTTATTGTTAGAGGCGCGATACCGTACAGCCGGTATAGGGGACGTCAAGTCCATGAGAGTGGCCTAAACCCTCCACGCCACTGCGATACAAGAACGCATCACTGCGTTATTGCATCGGTATAATGTCATTTTAATAAGTGCGGCTTCCAGATCCAACAAGTACGCGGGATTATTTTTGTTTTTCTAGTTTTAAGGAAATGAAAATAAGTACAGATTAACCTTATTTAGGTATTAGTTTTCGAAAACGAAAACTAAACGAATCAGCTGTAAGCAGCTTTTAAATACCATGCTCCTAAGTCGATACTGTGCATTATTTTAGTCATCTTTAGCACTGCTGATGCGATTTTGATGCGATTCATACCGCTGTAAAGTATAGAAGTATCCGAAATCCGCCAAAATGGCTGCGGAAGCCACTAGGAACCTTCAGTACGAGTACAAAGCGGTAAGTGAATGTTTAAGTTGAAGCGGCTCATGATTGACAAGCTTCCTTTACCATTATGGAACGATGGGACCCATGAACACGGTTGGTATCTGTCGTAGAACTCCAATTTGGTTCTTCAAGCTGATCGTACTCTTATTGATCGTCGTCCCAAAGATGAACCCACGGGTGAAGTCTTATCTCTTGTTGGTAAATTGGAGGGCAGTATTATGGGAGATCGTGCGGAACGCAACCGTCCCCAGCATCTTTCTGAACGAAAAGTCAAGTAAGTTCAGCGACCTCGAATAATAATAATGCAGTTTTCTGAGTTCTTCGTCAAACTGAACCCTGCTGAATCGAAAAGGCGTTGTTACTTACAAATTTGCGATGATCTGTAAATTTACTGTAGGCGGTTAAAGCGTGATGAGGACCAACGGGATTTCGGTATTCGTAAGGGCGCTTCAATTCTCTCTGCATATTCGGAAGCAACAACGGGCGCAAACTATCGACCCAGGACACTGGAAACACGCCAGACGTACGAAGTGATGCTTCAGTTTATTCAGAGTGCACTGGGTGATCAGGTATGCTCGAACATCTGAGATTTGCCGGCCATTTTTTACAGTTTTTGATTTTTGTACTTTTTTAAGACCATGAACCCTTTTATGTGTGAAAGAGCTTACAAAACAATTTGCGCAGAAATGCTCAGATGAACACAGCCTTTTTTTCTCGCAATTTTCCTGCGCTTTATTTCATCGCTGCTGAATTTAATTATTATTTATAGCCCCGTGATATCCTGTGCGGAGCCGCAGATGAAATTCTGGACACACTGAAAAATGATAAACTAAAAGACAGAGAGAGAAAGAGGGATGTTGAATCGTTAATCGGCCCGTTACCGGAAGAGCGTTTTGCGGTGCTTGTCAATTTGGGCAAGAAAATAACCGACTACGGTGGACCCACGGAGGCCCATGCTGCCCTCATGGATGAGAGTGTGGATGATACAACGGCGGTTAATGTACAGATCGAAGAGTCGGAAGACGAAGATGATGAGGATATCCATGGTGAAATCAAGGAGGATGAAGATGCTGATGAAACGGAAGGGCAGGAAGCGTTTGTGGAATCTACATTGAAAGCTAACGTAAATTATCTTATTCGAATTCGCTGTCGGACGCTTATGAAACAAGCTTTTTCTGATCATTATTTTTTTGCAGCTGGCCCGATCAGAAACAGATACGTTTGCGCGGTTAAACGAGAAGAAGGAGCTCCGTCCCTTGGATATCGATGCCCATTGGCTTCAGCGAGAAATTAGCAAGTCATTCAGCAATTTGAACAAGTATCATGATCCGCTTGTGTCGCAAAATAAAGCCGCGGAAATTCAAAAAATTTTGGACTCAGCTGTGGATGATCGGGATGTGGAGAATCGTCTGGTCATTCTGCTCGGCACCGAGCATTTCGACATTATCAGAACTCTACGAAAACATAGGCAAATGAGTAAGTCACTGAATTTATGAATCCGGTACTGAAATTGCAGTCTAATCACTCAGGTTTATAAACTTACAGTTCTGTGGTGCACGAAGCTACAGTCCGCACAAAGTGATGAAGAAAAAAGCTTAATCAAAGATAGAATGAGGGCCGAACCAGAACTGAACGAGATCTTGCGAGCCCTAGAAAATCCAGACAAGATTGATTTGGTACAAAGAGAGCAACAGCGTCAACGGGAAGTGCGGAAGGCCCGAGTGGCCGAATTGGATATGGAAGTAGATCAGGAGACTGCGGATTCTGGGGGTCAGGTAGCCGGGATGCGCAAAATGCTGGACCTGAACGATCTCACCTTCCAGCAGGGGAGTCATTTTATGGCCAACCGGTCGTGCGATCTTCCTTTAAACACTACACGAACAACGCATAAAGGTAAGGAGATATTTAACCTTCGCCCACCGAATCTAAGCGAAAACAGATTCGCTGGGCTTGTTGTAACAAATATGACCATAACGATGTTAAAACCAATGGGTTTTTATTGGGGTTATTCTGGTGAACATAGGTTAAACACTAAATTACGCGTTACATCGTTTCAGCACATAATACACTAGAAGTAAAGAAGTAGTTGCTCTGTATGTTTTGAATGTCCTGCAAAAGTATTACTATGATAAAAATAAGTGGGTTTGATTTAATTAGGTTATGAAGAATGGCATGTGGCTGCAAAGAAGCCCAAACCCTTTGGAGAAAATGAGGTGAGTGGAACTCACGAACCAACGTTATGTGAATCTGCATTACATCTAGACATCCTTTCTGCAGAAACTTGTGGATATCAGCTCGCTACCAGTTCATGCGCGTGCAGCTTTTGAAGGATTCACACAACTTAATCGAATTCAAAGCCGTTTGAAAGACTACGCGCTGCACCAGGATGAAAACTTACTAGTTTGTGCTCCTACGGTAAGTCCGGCGATTCTATGCTACAGTGTCTAGCGCAGAAACCTTTCGCTTACCTCGTGCTATGGGTGTATTTATTACTGGGTACGAATAGTTACGAAAGGAATACTGGTTTTACCGTGGATGTTCATTTCTGCTGAAAACTTTTTCAGTCGAAATATAACTGCTGCGGTACAGTTTGTTGCTAATAATTTTAGGGCGCAGGAAAGACGAATGTGGCTTTGTTAACCATTCTGCGCGTAATGGAGAACCACATGAATTCAGATGGCACATTTAATGTAGACAAGTTCAAGTGCATCTATATTGCCCCGATGCGATCACTTGTGCAGGAGATGGTCGGCAGTTTCACCAAGGTAAGGATGGTGTACAAATTCGAAATCATTTGGGATCACATTACAATGTGCATAATAAATAATATTATTATGTTGGTGTGATGTTTTCCGTGTAGAGGTTGGAACCTTATAATATCAGGGTTGACGAATTAACTGGAGATCATCAGATGTCTCGCGAGCAAATTGAGGCTACCCAAATTATTGTCTGTACTCCCGAAAAATGGGATATTGTCACTAGACGCTCCGGAGAGCGATTGTATACGAGTCTGGTTCGCCTGATTATTTTTGTAAGTGATACGTGAAATTAATATTAGAGTACATTCTACATAGTAATATGTAGCATTCGTCTATGCATATGCATGTTTAACCATTCATCGTTGTATTGTACAATGTACAGTACGATTTTGGTATTATTTAGGATGAGGTACATCTGCTCCATGATGACCGTGGTCCGGTGTTGGAAGCTTTGGTAGCTCGCACATTGCGAACCATGGAATCATCTCAGGATCCGATAAGATTGGTCGGCTTATCGGCTACGCTACCGAATTATGAAGACGTGGCTGTGTTTTTACGAGTTAATCGCGACAAAGGCCTGTTTTTCTTTGATAACAGGTGAGCTGTAGTGACTAATTATAAGAATCGCAATTTTTCAGAGACTGAATGCCATTTTGATTCTTGATGGCGGTGGCCAGTTAACTGTCACGTTTGATTTGACCAATGCATATACTGTAAGTTATGTGTAATATTTGCTTTTTCTTTTAGTTTTCGACCGGTTCCTCTCGAGCAACAGTACATCGGTATCACCGAAAAGAAGGCCATTAAACGCTTTCAGATCATGAATGATATTGTGTACAACAAAGTAATGGAATACGCTGGAGTAAATCAGGTAAAGTGGTTCTTGAAAATTCGTTTAGTTAATAAAGATGCCTTAAAAGTCAGCGAATGTATCAAATTGAATGGTACATGTCGTTGGAATCTTGAGGCGAAATTGTCGAGAGAATTAGCTTCGAGATATTTTGATGAAACGTTGTTTATCTCCATTGTTCTCTGACAGGTGCTGATTTTTGTGCATTCCCGAAAAGAGACTGCAAAAACAGCAAAGGCCTTGCGAGATGCATGTTTGGAGAGGGATAGCATTTCGGCTTTCTTAAAAGAAGGATCAGCTACTACCGAGCTTTTAAAGCACGAAGCGGGTGAAACTAAGGTAAACTAATTTGAGCATTTATGTCGATAAACGATTGTTTTGGTGCCGGCAGTCTGATATCGAACGGTAAAAAATGAATACGAATGGTTTTTCGCGCACCTTGCTGGTGGAAATCAAATATCGGATCAGCAGAAGTATTGCTCAGTGCTTTCTTTTCTTGTAAAGTACGTGACTAGCGGATGTAATCGATTTTTATCAGGCTTTATGAGTCGTTCGTTTCGCGCAGGCGGAGACTGCTCTGTAATTGAAATGTTATTTCTTTCGTTGCAGAATTTAGATTTAAAAGATCTTTTGCCTTTTGGATTTGGCATTCACCATGCCGGTATGACGCGACCGGATCGTACCTTGGTGGAGGATTTGTTCGGGGATCGGCGAATTCAGGTCCTGGTCTCAACGGCTACGCTGGCTTGGGGTGTGAACTTGCCTGCTCACACGGTCATCATTAAGGGCACGCAGATCTACAGTCCGGAAAAGGGTCGGTGGACGGAATTGGGAGCACTGGACGTAATGCAGATGTTAGGTCGTGCTGGACGACCGCAGTATGACACGAAAGGTGAAGGCATTTTAATCACAAACCACTCGGAACTGCAGTTCTATCTCTCTTTGATGAACCAAAACCTGCCCATTGAAAGCCAGATGATTGGAAAACTGGCCGATTTGCTGAATGCTGAGATAGTGCTCGGAACTATTCAGACGGTGAAGGACGCTGTGGATTGGTTGGGATACACCTACCTTTACGTACGAATGCGACAGAATCCGGGATTGTATGGAATTTCAGTTGACTACAGGGAATTTGATGAAAAATTGGAACAGCGTCGGGCAGATTTGATTCACACTGCGGCTCTGCAGTTGGAAAAGAGTCAACTGATCAAGTACGATAAGAAGAGCGGGCATTTGCAGGTGACGGATTTGGGCAGGATTGCTTCGTATTTCTACTGTACCCATGAAACAATGGCTACTTACAATCAGCTACTGAGACCGACGTTGTCGGAGATTGAATTGTTCCGAATTTTTTCGCTATCGGGAGAGTTCAAGCACATGGCGATCCGTGACGAAGAGAAGCTTGAGCTTCAGAAACTGATGGAACAGGTGCCGATACCAATCAAAGAAGGGATTGATGAACCATCGGCGAAAGTTAACGTGTTGCTACAGGTGAAACAATTAACTGTTTGTTTGACTGGTATGTTTACTTACCTTATTTGAATGTTTGTAGGCGTACATCTCGAATTTGAAACTTGAAGGCTTTTCCCTTATGGCAGACATGGTTTATGTATCGCAGTCAGCCAACCGTTTAATCCGGGCCATTTTTGAAATTGTCCTGCATCGGGGCTGGGCTCAATTGGCGGAAAAAACTCTGTCCTTATGCAAGATGATTGATAGAAGAATGTGGCAGTCCTTATCACCATTACGCCAGTTCCCCAAGATTAATCAAATGTGGGTGAAGAAACTGGAAAAGAAAACGATTTCATGGGAGCGAATGTACGATCTGGATCCTCATGCGCTGGGCGAGTTGGTGGGGGCTAGTCAACAGAAAGTCGGTAAAGATTTGCACCGGGTTATTCATCAGTTCCCTAAGTTGGAACTTTCAGTGCAAATTCAGCCTATAACCCGTTCTACGTTGCGCGTGGAACTGACTATAACTCCGGATTTCCAGTGGAACAAAGATGTTCATGGGGAGTCACAAGGATTTTGGATATTCGTGGAAGACGTGGACTCAGAAATCATTCTACACAATGAGTTCTTTCTTCTGAAGGAAAAATTTGCTGAAGATGAGCATCTGATCAAGTTCTTTGTGCCCATGTTCGAGCCGGTTCCGCCTCAGTACTTTATCCGTGTCGTCTCAGATAAGTGGATCGCATCGGAAACTCAACTAGCGGTATCTTTTCGCCATTTAACGCTGCCAGAAAAAAATCCACCGCCCACGGAATTGTTGGATCTGCAGCCATTGCCCGTGCATGCACTGAGAAATCTTGCGTACGAGTCCTTGTACGACTTTCGGTATTTCAATCCGGTGCAGACGCAAGTTTTCAACTCGTTGTATACCACGGATGACAACACATTTATCGGTACGGTAACGATGGTTGTAGTTGTGGTACTAGTTTGCTGATTTTATTTTTTTTGCAGGGGCACCTACTGGAAGCGGTAAGACAATCTGTGCGGAGTTTGCCATCCTGCGTCTGTTTTCACAGGATCCTGACAACGCCAGGATCGTTTACGTCGCACCGCTTCAAGAAATCGCCGAGAATATCCACAAGGAGTGGGAAAAGAAATTCAGAGAGCTTGGAAAGCGAGTGTGTATACTGACGGGCGACACGTCAGCGGATCTGAAATTGTTGGGCAAAAACAACATCATTATTTCCAATCCGGAATATTGGGATATACTGTCTCGGCGGTGGAAGCAGAGAAAGCATGTTCAGAACATAAATTTGTTCATTGTAGACGAATTGCAGTTGATCGGTGGAGAGCAAGGCCCCGTACTGGAAGTAGTATGCTCCCGGATGCGCTATATGTCTTCGCAGTTGGGCCGAAATATCCGCATCGTCGCGTTGTCGCATTCACTTGCCAATGCCCGGGATGTGGCTCAGTGGCTCGGTTGTTCGCAGTCTAATACGTTTAACTTTCACCCCCAAACACGTCCCGTGCCGTTGGAGCTCCATATCCAAGGATTTAACATCAGCCACAATGCTACGCGGTTGGCAGCGATGAATAAGCCGGTTTTCAATGCAATTGTACGACATTGTCAGAATAAGCAGCCAGTTATTGTGTTCGTTCCCAACCGGAAGATGAGTCGGGTGCAAGCCATCGAGTTGGTGACAGCATCCAGAATTCTTCAGAAGACGAAGAGAAGTGGATTCCTCCATTGTACCGAAAAAGATCTCGAACAGTTTTTTGATCAACTGACTGATAAGGTGAGAACTAAGAATTACTGTACTTGGGTGTATTCAAAAAACCCTTTTCCAGTTGCATAACGGAAGTTAGAACGAACAATACGATACATTATTGATATGGCTAACGTTTTGACAGATTGTGCAAATTTTTACAGACTTTGTGCGATACGTTGTTGAGCGGAATTGGATACATTCATGAAGGGCTAGAGGAACGTGATCGCAAGATCGTTGAGACATTATTCTCGTCTAGTGCCATCCAAGTGTTGGTGGTGTCAAAAGAGCTCTGTTGGTCTTTGCCTGTGAGAGCGCATTTGGTTATTATCATGGATACGCAGTCGTATGATGGGAAAATTCATTCGTATGTGGATTATGCTGTAACTGATGTTATACAGTTAATTGGAGCATTTGCCAATCGTCCACAAGTTGACCAGAAATCCGTGTGTGTGCTGATGTGTCAGACGTCCAAAAAAGAGTTCTTTT
This sequence comes from Paramacrobiotus metropolitanus, assembly GCF_019649055.1. Classification (NCBI taxonomy): domain Eukaryota; kingdom Metazoa; phylum Tardigrada; class Eutardigrada; order Parachela; family Macrobiotidae; genus Paramacrobiotus; species Paramacrobiotus metropolitanus. Next base: position 3,268,100 of record NW_026570225.1, on the reverse strand, counting down.
TGAAATTCTTGATGAACCCTCTTCCTGTGGAATCCCACTTGGACCACTTCCTTCACGATCCATTCAACGCGGAAATTGTAACGAAGACCGTGGAGAATAAACAAGACGCTGTGGATTACCTGACTTGGACCTTAATGTACCGTCGGATGACCCAAAATCCCAATTATTATTCCTTGCAGAATGTGTCTCACCGGCATTTATCGGACCATTTGTCGGAAGTAGTGGAAAACACCCTGCAAGATCTGGAGAAGTGCAAATGCATATCGATTGAGAAGGAAATGGATTTGCATCCGTTGAATTTGGGCATGATTGCAGCGTACTACAACATCAACTATTCCACTATCGAATTATTTAGTCTGTCGCTGAACCAGAAAACCAAAGTGCGCGGTTTACTTGAAATTATTTCCTCAGCTAGTGAATTCAGTCGTATCCCTGTACGTCAACGGGAAGACAGGTCTTTGAAACTGATCAAGGAAAAGATCCCGTATGGCCCACAATCGAACAAACTGACTGAGCCCCATACCAAAGCGAATTTGCTCCTGCAAGCCCATTTGTCGCGCATCCAAGTTCCACCGGAGATGCAGACCGATCTCAACCAGATTATTTTGGCAAAAATTATGCGTTTAATTTATGCTTGCGTCGATGTCCTGTCATCCAATGGATGGGCGACTCCGGCCATTGCGGCAATGGAGCTCTCGCAGATGGTTACACAGGCACTGTGGAACAAAGATTCGAACTTGAAACAACTGCCGCATTTCACAGCTGAGGTGATCCAACGATGCCAAGCAAAAAAGATTGAGAGCATATTGGACGTGATGGATTTGGAGGATGAGGAACGGAACAGTCTTCTGCAGTTAACGCCAGCACAAATGGCGGATGTAGCCAAATTCTGCAATCGTTATCCCAACATAGATATGGTTCATAACCTAGCTGCTGACAAAGTTAAAATGTAAGTGAAGATAATTTGAGTGTTTTCCTGTAAAGCATACTTTTTGCATTGTACTTTGGCTATGAGTTGGTTTAAGAGTTTTCGTTAGTTAGATTCTTATTTGGTAGCAAATGTTATATTTCAGGGGGGAGAGTGTTGTGGTGGAAGTCGTTTTATCACGCGATGAGGAAGTTGTAGGACCGGTCATCGCGCCTCTTTTTCCACACGTAAGTTTTTTGAGAACTTGAATCTTGGAACAATAGTACAATTTTGAATTTGAAATTTCAGAAACGCGAAGAAGGCTGGTGGATGGTGTTGGCAGAAACGTCGTCTAATACTCTGCTCTCCATCAAGCGTGTAAACGTTACTTCGGCTGAAGTCAAGCTGAAATTGGATTTCTTAGCACCTGAACCAGCCGGGAAACACCACCTTTCTTTGTATTTAATGTCGGATTGTTATATGGGATGTGATCTGGAACATGAGCTAGCGTTGTCTGTGTCAAAATAATGCAGTGTCTTTGATTTGGCTTAGGGGATCATTCCTGTTGAGTTTAGTTTTAATCTGAATCTGCCGCAGTATCAGCTTCGTTGTTGGTGTTCTGATATTCAACTGTTAATTTTGTTTATATGATTTTGATGTGAGTTTATTGCGTTAATCTACGTGTTCACTGTCTTGCTTTACAAGAATACAACGGAGCACCATATTTGCATTTGTAGTGCTGCTGGAACCAGTGTGCTCGAATAATAAATAATGAATACTGGTCTTACATCGCGCTGCACTACTATAGTACAAGTACGGATACTTATCGTTAGTACATAGTATTATTACGTTTTACATAATTGCACAAGCTGTATTTCGGCATCGCGAGTAAATTAAAGGTCTAGTAGGATCACATATCCGCAACAATGTTGGGCGTTTTGATGGAACCTTTAGCGGCAGCGTATATCTGTACTGTATTACGTATTTTTTTATTAATAAGCGACCAAGACATACAAATCAGCAAACATACATGTATGTGTAAATAACACGGTTAAAACTTTTAATGTAACAACAGAAAGAGCTCATTAAACTTCTCTACTCCTTCCATTGTACCAATGACTGAAGCCGCGTTTCCCCGCTGTATTTCCAATGACAAGCGCTGCCTCAGAAATTCATGCGAGCGGATATCTCCCGTATGGTTGCGTAGCCGTTTACCAATTTCTTTGACAATTGCACTAGCCGATGGTCCCCACGGGCCCATTGTCTCAAATGCTAACGCTGCGAAAATGTACCGACCATTTAAGTACGAGTAAAATCTAGACTTTTTTTCTTCCGCCTGTGACGCAGCCGATCCAGCAGTTATCGAGGTGGACTTAATGTGGGAAGAAGCGACAGTATCGTTACATCCCATGCCAGGCACATTCCTCTTTGCCAAGCGAATGTGGTGCAGCCGTCTGGTCGTCGTTCACTCGTGTGTGAGGTGCCGCGTGGTTCCAGTTTAGAAGGAATGCCAGCAGAAACGACAGCTCGAGAAACGATGGCAATGAGACTACCATGTCGTGGATGTCGGCCGGCAGAAAAAGAGCAGGATAAGCCGTGACGTGCATAACGGTCAACTGGCTTGTGGCACTTCATACAATCATGCGGTTCACAGATAACCGCGCCAAGTCTGAGACCACCGGAAATTTTTAGGGTGTCGTCGTCAAGTAAGTTCCCTATATGCGCGGATGGCAAAGCATTGAGCCAAATACCTGCAACCGGAGTAGACTGTGCAAGGAGGTGTGCTCTGTTAATCTCATCGTCGCGATATACTTCCAAAAGAGTGTGCAGCGATGCATTGCAGAGCGGTAGGTCCCAAGACTTCTGTATTTTCCGGAAACCTAATTCAGGAAGTTCTTGAAGGCGAGCATTCAGTTTCCACAAGTTCATAGCTTCTGTGGCATCCACAGGCGGCCGTTCCGGAAGCAGTAACGACACCAGGTCAGATACGGAGTGAAAATATCAGTACGAGGCAAGCGACAACTCTTTCCCATCGCTTTAGTAAATTTATCACTTTCCCTGCTGCATCTTACCCGTGTGCAGGCAGGCGCTCACGTGATACTGATATCGTATCCCTTGTAATCAGCGCTTACTGAGCCGGCGATAAAATCTCGCCTGCCGTGCTCTTCTCTATATTCTTTATCAGTTTGCACAATCACCTGTAGCTGCAAACCGACGTGAAACGGCTGAAATCAAGTAGCACGTGAGCGCCTGCACACGGGTAAGATGCAGCAAGGAAAGTGATAAAATTTACTAAAGCGATGGGAAAGAGTTGTCGCTTGCCTCGTATCAGATACGGAGTATATACCTATATTACGTATCAGTATCAAATATGTATGATGTGTATAGCGTATATAGATACCGGTATATCTATATGCATAATTTTGTTTCGACTTTAATATCAAAGAATTAGGTAACTGACGGAGCCCATGTTCCCACCATTTCATAACCGAAAGGCTGAACAAGACAGCGGTTTAATAGTCAGTAAAGTTCCGTACTTCGGTACCCGTACTCCTGTAGCTTCGAATGTAAAAGTACTATTCCCGCCGCACTTCGCGGCTTTTGCGGCGTGTGCGCTTCGAATGTCGGCGCCATTGTTAAGAACCAGCCGCTATTGCAACTGCAGAATCGATATCGGTTATCCGCTTCCAAGCAAAAGCTGAAATACCATCCCGTAGTTCCGTCGCTTCTCTCAAAATGGAGAATATTTCTGCCGTGCGCTCCGGATCCTAGTCCTCACTGTTGTGCACCGATGACCTTTCTCTAGAGTTATGAAATGCTAGCGATGGCAGCTGACAAAGGTCGTTTGTTTGCAAGTCACGATCCCTCACGTTAACACAGCGGTATTACTAGCACTGTGTTACTACTTACTAGTCACATACAAGACATGCACAGTTATGACATCGATATTTGTTCTCGGGACCGTGGGCGAAGCGGATAAACTAAATGAGATGTTGTAACTCTTTCTTGCATTACCTTGTTATGTTTCGATACGGCGGATACATTGTGCTTTGTGTTGGATTTGACCACTAAAGTTACGTCATCTCGTTTATGACATGAAGCGTCCTTACAATTAGCGTCCTTACAATTAGCTTTATTTAATCGTAACAACTAACAATAAATACGAGTTTCCTAACAATGTGACCGCACTGGCAGACTGGCACCCATGCTGATCCTATTTCGGTGCACCTAAAATCAACGTAAATGTAATGCAAGCGTAATTCAGAGATGGTGGTTTTACAGTAGTCTCCGAAAAAGACTACTGGCAGCGCTGGCAGTGAAACACCAGATTCCGATGAAAATGATTTAAAAATTCGTGCGCAGGAATCTACGCTGGCGGCATTCATCGGTGAATCATTACTCCAGTTTATGCAGTCTTTTGTGGTGCACAATTTTCCGTGAACATTAAGACGAAACGGAATGCCCGTTTCCGTCTTAAATTGAAACTCTTCCATCTGCACTTCACAATCAGTTAGGCCGACACATTGGTCATCGACGCAAGTAAAATGTGTTCATTTCCTGCTGATCGCTATATTTCTACTCTAGCCATTTGACTGGCTGCGCGAAAGGGTTAGGCCTTGTCCCGAATTCAAAGCGAATCTCGCTATGGTACGGTTGCTCAACCGCACGAGTTGGCTGTATGCAGTGGCCACGCCTACAGATACGGTACGCGAAGCCACCTCGCGAGGTGGAGTTGCTGTATCGCACCGAGATTCGCTTTGAATTCGGGACGAGGCCTTAGTTAGAGTTGGTTACTGCGATGTATGCCGCAATGACCCCAATTAAGACGACAGTTGATGCCCTTATAGTTTATATATAGGTAAATCCGGTGATCTGCAATTCATTATATACTGATTTTTGCAGTTAACTGCGCAACTGCCATACATCCACGGATCCACCCACGTTGCCACATTTGTGATTTTTTAATCACGAAGACCTTGTCAAACTGATTTAAATTACTCGATGTAATGGTAGTGCCTAAATTAAACAGGGAAGCTTAAGAACCCAGAAATTCACTTTAATTGTGTCGGGATCATGCATGGTATTAACTTGTGCCTGTAGATATTCTTATTTACATAATAGTTTTCGTAATAAAAATATTTTTGTATACAATAAATGCCACTAACAGAAAATTTAACGCCTCTGTATTGTTGCATATGTCACGGTATGTGTGACGCGATGCCATGCATCGACACATCTACGCCTCTGCACTTCCGCTTTCGTCACACAGTCTATTTTCTTTCAGCGTGCCTATTCCGTTTGAAGACCAATAAAATCGTTGTTATATTTTGCGTCACAGTGTGTAACTTACTCGTTAGATTCCGCAAAATAAATTATAAAACTACATACAGTAATTTGTTGATTGACAAGTTAAATCGTGGCACCGTTATAATGGAAGTCGATGACGCCTTGTCTTCAGACAGCGACGACATGCAGCGAGACGGCAGCGACGACGAATCCGAGGACGAAACTGAGGGACGCGATGAAGAGGAAGACGCGCGGGTCCTTCAGCAACTCTCGCAAGATGTTTGTTGTTACTGGCGAAATCGTTATTTTCGAACTTATTCTAGCCACCGCAGCGCGTTTTTATTGCCACTAAGATCACAACTGGTGTGTTTCGATAGGTGGAAAGTAATCCGTATGCATATGATTCGCATATAAAATTGATTCAGCATGCCAAAGTGTGCGGCGATCTGGAAGTTCTTCGTCAAGCTAGACAGCGTGCCAGTGAATTATTTCCCTTAACAGAAGGTGCGATTTTTTCCTCTGAGATTTCCCATAGTGGCGGTTTGATTTGGGATTTCTGTCTGGAAATTTTCTCGGGACGGTTTTTCCTTACGTTTCCTTTTTGATTTTTCAGAGTTGTGGAAGGCTTGGATTAAGGATGAAACAACACTAATTGACAACGAAAAGGTTGAGGAGCATGAAAAAATCAAAAAATTATATGAAAGAAGTCTCGAGGACTACTTGTGTAAGGGCGGCTTTGTCGCTGTGAATTTAAATCAGTAAACACTTTATAAAGCATAAATTAACTGACTTGCGGTTGTATCGTTACCGTTATTCTGCTGCCATTGGCTTGTTGCTTGTTTTGCAGCGGTCGATCTGTGGTTAGACTATGCCATGTTCTGCCTGCAAGATGTTTCTTCTAACGAAGCCTTGCAACCTGTCCGCGATGTGTTCGAGCGCGCTTTGACGGCGGCCGGCATCCACGTGACCAAGGGAAGTGTCTTGTGGAATAGTTACCTGGAAATCGAGAAAGGCTTCCTGAAGTCGCTCCTGTCGACCGGCGAACAGAACGAAGCGCGCCAGTTGGCCGCTAAGAAACAAATACAACGGGTGAAGGATTTATATAAGCGCCAATTCTCCGTGCCGTTGTTAGGTGGGAGAAAACTGCGGACAGTGCTGGTCCATATTAAGATCACTTGAAAATTTTTTGCAAATTAGAAATTACCATACTGGATTTTTTCATTTTTTTATGTGTTGTTTCGTTTTTTTATTGACTGGTAGCGCTCCTGCTGTTCTCATAGGAATGGACGCAGAATACGCAGAATTTTCGAGTTTTATTGGGGAAGATCCTGATAAAGAGACACAGTTCGCATACGAGAAGGCCAAGGCAAAACTGGAAGAAATCCTACCATTTGAAAAAGACCTGGTAAGTGGTCACTTCGAGGTTTTACGCGGTGCAGCTGCACTGACACTGTTATGATACTTTTTGCTGACCAGCGAAATATGAGCTTTTAATTGTAAGTTCTTTTTAAACCATCGATTTTGTGTTTATGCGGCACACTATATTATTGTTTTGATGTGGTAGGAAAATGCAGATGACAATTCCCAATATAAGGTTTTCATGTCTTATATCGACTATGAACTGTCGGCGAAGGAACCCATTAGGGTACTCAATCTCTATGAACGCGCCTTAACAGTGTACTGCTTATCAGCCGATCTCTGGATCCGATATTTGGAATTCCTGGTGGGCACATGTTTTTTTTCAAACTTTCAACACAGTTTACCTGACCTTTACAGTTGTAGCGAATTACTTGTAATTGTAGGACAAGCAGCTGAAGCAAGAGATTCTGTCCATTTCCGCGCATGAACGTTCCATCCGCAACCTTCCTTGGGTCTTTGAATTATGGCCGAGTTATATGCGGGCGTTGGAGCTGTATGGTCATGATCAACAAGACATTGGTGGTAAGTCCAGTATATTCTTTTTTGGAATATATATTATGTCTTAATTCTTAAATATCATTATCGACAGCGAGGTCAGACTATTTTTTGCGTTAACTTACATTTTCTCGAGAAGAAATTTGTAAAGGCGTCGGTAGGAGAAGTCAGAGCACCAAGCAGTAATGGTAGATTCTCTACGTATTATTTGTTTCGTTAACATTGATAAGGACTTACGGTGGACTGTTTTCTTAGCGTTATTTTCACGAGCCATTTCTACGGCATGTTCCTTGCCTACACATTTTGTGGAGCTGTGGATGTCTTTCTTGTGTTTTTTGAAGCGACGTCTTTCTATTAAAACTAGCGATCCGGCTTTGCTACAAGCGAAACTCGCGGAAGCTGCAGCCGATGTGAAAACTAAAGGTACAGTATTTGTCAGTCGTTCGTGGTGATTTTGGGGTTAAACTTTCAGGGGAATTGCTGCTTTTGCAGAGGTTGATGTGGAGGATCGTATATTGCGTTTTTGGGCATGGATAGAAGCCGAAACCTTTTGTGACGTGAACAAGGGCCGAGAAATTTGGGATCGGTTAATGAAAAATCATCAACGAGAAAGCTCGTACTGGCTGGAGTATTTCCATTTTGAAAGGTATAGCGAGAACTAGTATACTGCTATTCGTGCCTGCAGAAAAGTAAGAATAATTTCAGAAAATTTGGAAATCCAGAGTCCTGCAGGAAGTTGCTCAAAAAAGCTCTTCTACGCAATTTGGATGATGTAGATAAAGTGGCCGAAATGTGGATGCATCTTGAAGAAGAGACTGGTTCGCTGGACGATTGGATGGAAGCCTATCATCTTTGCAGATCCTCTTTAAAAAAACTGCATGAAAGATTGTCTAAAGTTAGGATTGTTAATTGAATTGCGGATGGGTTGGTAGTCAGTAACTATATATGTTCTTTTAATTGTAGAATGCATCTCACCTGAACGAGAACATTGTGTCACGTAAAAAAACTTTTCGCGAGAAAGACGAACCCAAAGGTGGGAAAAAACAGGGTGATCGACCTGTAAGAACAGAGAAACGAAAGGTACAGTACTAAAAAAATCCTGTTCGACATTATGATTTGTTACCAATAATTTGTATTTCGTGACTGATTGTTGTATTCATAGAAATCGGATGCGGTTAACGTGGATAAGCACATGGATTCCGATGGTTTTAAAATTCCGGAAATACCGGTATCACCCGTTCCAAAGAGGAGCAAATTAGCTGCAGGTACGTAACTACGTATTGAAACTGCTTAAGTTTAACACAGTAACGAAAAGGATATATTTTTTTAATTTTCTTTTTTAATGTTATCTTTTTTAATTTTGGCGCAGTATTCGTACCGTTTGAAAATTGTTTGGTTAATGATTAATATAGATGCTTGTGGGGTAAGTGACTGTCTAGGCTTTCCGGTAACATCAAAATACATATCGCTATGCGGTGGCTTTGCTCTGGGTAATCGATTGGAATATTTCGCTAAAATTGCTGCATACATCGCATTTTTCTTATTGCAGCTCCGTCGGGAGTAGAATCGCTTCCTTCTGGAATTTCAGTTTCTCCTGTTCTACCCGAAAGGGATAGAAAAGAGCGAACGATTTTTGTCAGCAATTTGAATTATCAGACATCGGAAGAAACGGTGTATAACTTTTTCCACTCGGTAACTGTGATTGACTAAACTAACTTACAATTGGGGTACATGGTAGTTTGATTTCACGACCTATAATACCATTAGGATTTTCTGACTTTTAGTTAGGTGAAATTAAGGACATTCGGCTGGCAAAAGACGTGCGCGGCCGTTCGCGTGGATTTGGTTTTGTGGAATTTTTCCGGCCTGATGTGGCTAAGGAGGCCCTGGAAATGGATCGTAAAGAAATGGACGGTAGACCCGTGTACATTTCCAAAGACAGCCAACGTGAGCAAAGAGAGACTCATTTTAAAGGATCCGAAGGACATGAAGAGAAGAAGCTGTTTATACGCGGACTGCACATGAAAGTCACGAAGGAGGATGTTGCAGCACTGTTCAAACAAGTACGGTCACTCTCCGCTGTGTGTAAAGTAAATGCCATGCATAAAGATATAATTATTGTTGTTGGATAGAAGTATCGTATTATTATACGGCGTTACGCATAAAGACTATTTTCATAATTATAGTATGATGGGTTGCAAGATGTGCGCATTGTGACCCATAAAAATGGAACATCCAAAGGAATCGCTTACGTTGAATTCAACTCACCGGTATGTCGTGAGAAACGAAGCGGAGATGAAGTTTACCGAAACCGTTTTTTTATCAGAATACTGCGCGTCGGGCATTGCAAGAAATGGACGGCAAAGAAATTTTCGGGAAACCGATGAATATAGCGATCAGTAATCCGCCAGCGAAACCAACGGGAGCTACCAAAAGTGTGAAACCGAGTGACGAGAGTTTCAGACAGATGTAACTGCTCGTAAATCTGTGTGAAATGTTTGCCGTTGTTAATGCATTCTTCATTCTGTTGTAGGCAGCGGAAGTCAAGATCTAATGTCAATTTACTGCCTCGTGCGGTGAGTCTAAAACCATCGACCAGCAGCGCACCAGAAACCAAACCTGAAGGAGACACTGCTAATGCTGCGGCTGCTAATGGCCAAAAATCAAACGCTGACTTTCGCGCTGCTTTGTTGAAACGATGACGAGCGTGTTCAGCTTTCGTTTTATTGATTGTGTTGTGTATGGAGTTCAACATTTGTTGTTGGCATGTATTTAAATGTCGTATAAAATTTGTGCGAATTAACAAGAACAAACCCGCAGACAGTCATGGGAAACGCTTTTACTAAAATCTGGCTCAACAGAGCAATTAATGTGCACAGATAATTTGAACTTGCAACACTGGGAAGGCAAACTATCACCGCCGTTCCTGACTGCTACCAAAAACATCACAGATCAAACAAAATAGCCACATTCAATCAAAAATATGGACACGTCTTCCACTCTTTCATGTACTGTAGTTCGAACTGCAGTGCACCCTCGAATCAGTAAGAGCACCTTAAAAAACTCATTTCTTTGGCATGCATGTGACTCGATTTCCGCGGGTTCAGTTCGCTGATCATGGCTATTTCCGAACTCGAATGTCAAACGGTTCGGAATAACCTATTCCGCACTTGTGCTCGGAACTAAAATAAATAAGAACAAACCGGCCCGGTCTGGTGAGATAGCGTCCATTTATCACTCCCCTGTTTTCTGTTCCGCCGCCGGGTGACCAGACATATGTCAGGTAATCGTTGAATGAGTGGTGGTTCACCTATGAAATAGGAAAGACAATTTAATAATATCCAAATGCGCTTTTAGGACACTATCTATTGGAACCTAATTACTCGTATTAATAAGCCTTCTTCAGCAATTTTGACTAAATCTCGACTCACTTTGTACAAACCGATCCAATCCCAAGATGAATAATGAGTCCCGGACCGAGCAGCGTAGCGGAAATGTCCGTTTTCCCCAACATACCACCTAAGAAAGAAAACATGTTGCTCCACTGGTCCAGCGAAAATACTGTTAAACAGTTAAACAACATACGCATCAATGGGGTCGAACGTCACGAACTGTTCCACACCCTCGCCAAGCTGTAAATATCAGGTTAAAAATTATCACACATACGCGAGAGTAACGGAAAAAGTGACATGTACAGCAGAAATGATATGAAAAAATGATATGTCTATGTACGCAGTTATCGCAAAGAGCGCAAACTACATTTTACAATGGATATCAAAACTTACGAAAATCTGTAGAGTCAGGGTAACTGGTTTATGGTCAGAAATCTTGTGTTCCATATGACTGGTATATTCCAATGGTTGCACTTTCACAGAGTCGTTCAGACTGCGCCACAAAACACGATCACAATAAGAAGGTCGTCGAATTTTGGCAGGATTCCTACAACATCGGAAAGCTTTTTGTTAAAGTTCGCTGAATCAATCTCGCAGTTAAAATAAAAGAATCAAGTAAATGGCACCTCATATCGTAAATATTCCGCCGGCCTTCCACAAATTTATACGTGGGGGGAAACCGAATTTTGGCCTCTTTAAAGGTGCTAAACGCTCCCTCCACAAAGGCTGCCCGTCGTAGTTGATCATGTTTAAGCAGCTTCGGAAAGTTCTCGGTCCTCACGTAATACAATGTTTTATCCTGCGTTATTCCTTCAATTCGGAAATTGAAATCGCCCATCCAAATCACAAAACTAAAGAATTTTCGGTATAAATGTAACCGTGCAGTACTAAAGAGTTGTTTAATACTGCCATGATATGACCTGTGCGTTGATTAGCCAAAACCCCTGAACAGTAAACCGGTGTTTTACTGTTTTCGCTAATCTTGAAATACGGTATTGATCTGAATTTAATTGTAATAAACTTATTTAATTAGATTAACCTTCAAATGCAAGGGCAACTCACTCGTGTTCCAGAATTGTCGATACGTTATGCCGTCGAGGAAAAAGTAAATCGGATAAAATATTTCGATAGTTCTGCAAAAGAATTGATATACCCAATAACAATTTTTCAACCTCGTTTTCTTGATGGGTTTCAAAAATAATGTGCACACAAAAAAGAAGACAAGCACGAATACCTACCCGAACACGATCGTCAAAGGCGTGGTCATGGGGAGATAAATGCGAATTTATCACGCAGATGCTTTTACCGTATGCATCGAAGCTAATCCCGACGGCCCCTTTGTTACCCTGGAAAAAAAACAAGGAACACAAATTTTGTAAACGTAAACCAATTCCTGAACTGCGTTTGCACGCACCCACCAACCAGACGCTCCAAGCCGAAGATAAGCCGTTTCCAGAGAACGGATATGCCGTAAATGATCAGATTTGCAGAAGACGAGAAGAAGGATTCCCTGCAAGCGGATACTCTGCAGCATCATGTAGTTGCGCACCGCCAGACGCCGTTTCAGTGTGGCCTGCCATATTTCCGACATGACAACAAAGTTCATGACAGGCGCCATGGGATTAGCACTTAATTCCTGGAATCTACAGCAGCAAATTTCAAATTTTTTCGGTCAAACAAGTCCGAGCAAACAAACGGGAAATTTACCCGATGAAAATAAGATCGCTTTCCAGTGGTGCTGGTTCAGCATCATCATGCATCTCGTTCTTCATATCGTCATCGTCTTCCAGCTCGGAAATCAGCGAAGCTGAGTCTGACTCGTCTTTCATGCCAATTAATCCCAACAACTCTGTCATATCCTCCTTAGGATGATGTCCAGCTATATTCCAAGTAATGGCACGGATTCTTCAGAAAATAAAAAAAGGCTATTGATTATCTTCAGATTCATTTACTGGGCCTGGCACTACTGCAGAATGAATTTAAAAAATAACTTTTAAAAATTAAATTTAAATTTCAAAATAGTGAAAATTTTTCTCAAAATTAAAAGCGCGATACTTGTAAACAGAACTGAAAACTTTTCAGAACAACAAAAAGTGAAAATCCAATAACTAGACACGTTATTTTCGAAAATAATATGCTGCCGAGCAGCTGAATTTTTTCGAAACTCTGCAGAAGCTCACTTTTGAAAGCAAAACGCAGTTATACGCACATGAAACATACAATTAAAAAATGTAAAGCACTGAAACCCAGGCAATACTAAATTTCGACAAAATCCTTATCGCCAAAAGCTCACTTCAACATCGGCTTATCGGAATCCAAAACGTCTCCAGTTGAATCAAATTCCAGTGCAGGGATGTCGGGAAAGGCTTTGGAAAAGGATTTCCTTCGATACTTTTGGCGTTTGAGCTCTGCTTCCTCTTCTTCCTCATCATCCTGCTCATCATTCTCGCAAAATTTACCATTTCCGGGATTTTTTAAAGGTGCTTCGTGCACACGATTGGCGGCATCGACCAGCTTCACATCGTCGGCAAGCGCGGTATCATGCATGACGGCCCGATCGACGTCCGACGACTGCATGTGGTGATAGTATGCACAGTCCGGATCACTGGGATGATAACGCGATGCGTCGTTGCGGTCGCTATTCGGGAAGGACATGATCAAGATCAAAACATGGAAGATAAGCTTCAAGGGATCTATGGCTGCAGACAGGAAAGCGGAAAACTACAATTGCGATAGACACCAGTAGCAATTACTTATTTGACACTCAGACAGACCCATGAAAATCCTGCTGTACAAGAGGGATGAGGATACGGAGTCGATGTCGAAGACGGGTCGAAAAAGGAATGCGAGGAATCAACCTGATTAGCATAACGTGTCTTGCCGTGTACAGCCTCGACTTCACACTCCCTAAATTCATCCAGACATCCCGACTCCGTTCCCATCTACTGCAATAATCTCCAGACAACCAGCTGATGTCAGTCTGTTTATAATGTTTAACCACTGCTCGTTAAGTCAGAGCGAAAACCTTAGCTGCAACTTTGGAGGCAGAAGGTAATAACCATCGGCAAAACAGCTGAAGTATGATTTTTACTATGGTAAATAAATAAATTTCGATTAACAACGAAAACTCGCCACAGTACAATACAGCGCACTTCACAACCACTGTCAGCGGGAACGTTGAAAAGTACAATAATAGGTACAAACATTAAAGATTTGCCGAGCGGAAAATACCGTTACAAGCAACCGCACGTGGGTTCTGCATACTTTAATGCAGCTACTGTATTACTTGTACAGCCTGTCTTGTACTGTATAATTATATATGTAATTTAATATTATTTTTAAATGCATACCTTTAATAAGTATCGAAGTAAAAGTACAAACTAAAGTACCAGAACCGATGAAGGATGGCGAAAATCAATGAGACCAAACCATTACAGCTCCTTGGGGGCAAATGCCCACTCACGCACCCCGATGTTAGGGGGCCAGTTATCGGGGGTGAACATTTTTCGGTTTCACTAGCGTAAGAACCAACACGTGCGAACAGACTATTGTTACGGCCGTTTTTAGCAGAATAAATTGAAACAAATCTCACAGAGATTCCAATAGATTCGATAATTTAATATTATTGTTTATAAAACAGACATATTTTTAGGCAGCCAAATTCGTTACAAGCAAGTTCCGACATTTGTAAAATCTTACATGCCGCAAACCATGTAATCCTTTCAAGTAGCAAGCAACTGGAAATTTAAGTAATGCAAAATTCATTACAAAACCAGCCTAAATACGGTACGCGCGATTTGGGAGTTCAACTCGGGCGGCAAACGAAATAAACTTACTTATATGTTGTGAGTAACTTGTGACCGATAAAAGGTTGTTTTTCCTACTCACGACAAAATGATGTTGGTATTGAGCTGCCAGTTGGAATAGTTTGGATTTTAGAAACTCTATGTGGAGGTATCATATAAGTTTGGCAAAATAAGGCGTACCCTAACTGGGAATAACACGATCAAACAACATCTGAAATTATATCAATGACCACCGGTAGACGGCTGGACGCCTTTCCTGCATGCAATAATCGCATCATTCACAATGTTAGACAGTCTAAACTTTAAAAGTGGTCTGACTGATTAAACTGATGGTATTTAAACTGATTTGCTTCTTACAATAAGGAAAATATTCAGAGCACCGGTAATTTTTTACGCTTATGAGACCTTTAATCCACTCTCGTTTCAAGCAATCACATGCGTGCAGCCACAAAAAAGAATAAAAGCAATAAAAAATTGATCTTAAACAGGTAAGTACTAAGTACTGGATTCAGCCAATCTTAATCAATAACTGGTACTTACTGTACAATTTTGTTTATGATCTAACTTTTCTGCGGCACAGAAGTAAGCACTACTGTAGAAGCACATTTACTATGAGGAACTTTTATGAGATTATGATACATCGTCCATGGTTCATCCACTCGGATATAAGAAAAACAAATGGTCTGTAAGATAAAAATACTCTGAGTAAGCATCTTTCTACCTGGTTTATATTGTATGACGAGGTTGGTTTCTAACCTGTGCCTTATGGTGAACCTCGACCTTATGAACTACCGGATCAGGAACAGAAATAGAGCCCCGACACTGAACTCCACTCCCATATTATAAATTATCACAGGGATTGCATCACTGGATGAGTCGATCAAAAAGAGCAATCTAAAAAAACTCACACTTAAAACTAAAGAGTACCTACTGTAGTACGACACAGATGGTAATTTTCACCTTGAAGGATCAGGTGTTTGATATGATGTCGAATAAATTTTGCCATGAACTACAGCGTGGACATTTTTTCCCACGTGAAGCTGTCGGATGGGAGTGACTTTGTGTGACTGGTATCCCTCATCAATCAACAAACTGCTGAGATTTTTGACCGGAACGGAATCTGCCAATTGTTTCACCCGTCTTCGGAAACTCTGCAAACAGCGAAACTTAAAAACCGAAAACACTACAATGAATCCTTTACACAAAACGGAAGCGTCATTACAAAATATACAGTACCCTGTCTTTTCCAGATATCAGTTCACTAATAAAGAACAGATACTTCAGCAAATCATTCATTTTGCTTTTAGGATCGTTCCAAGTCGGGTCCAGCACGGAAGCCTTTTCCCACATCGACAAAGCTTCCTGATAGTTCCCATTAAGCAGATTCGCTGTGCCGTAATTGTAATGAAACTCGGCTTGACCGAAAAGCAAAGGAGAGGCAGACTACATCCAGAAAAATAAGTACTTTGTTAAGCAACCCACGAGTGCTCCAGTGCACATGCTTCATGCTTGTGATTTACCTAACCGGTAAGTAGAATAAAATTATACTGTTAATACTTACCGCTTTATTAAAAGCATTTAGCGATTCACAGACAAGGCGCGGTTGAGATTTAATGTTGAAAAACACCAGCAATGCGTTTCCTAAATTGTCTGCAATCAGAATCAGTGATTCAGCATAATTAAGCCACGTCAGATAATCATTTGCTAACTGATAATATATATATACATAAATGTATTGTAAACGATCACGCTTTTGCGTGCGAATGCAGCTGCCAGTCAACAAATTCAGAGATTATCAAAACAGACCGAATTAAAGACTTACACCAGGTCTCCCCATTTTCTGGTGCTCTAGTGACAGCTTCTTTGGCCAACTTAAGCATTCTCAACAGCATTTCACATTTTGCCGTATGATTCTTTTCGTAATTAAGTAGAAGACGCATTGCACAGGATATTTTCAACACCGCAACGACATCACTACGATCCTGCAAAAATGAGTGTTAAACAAAGGGAAAAATTATCAAATAAACCAAGTCTGAGGTTGTCTTAAAACAAAAATAACAACTGAAATATTACAAGCATAGCCGCTTTCTCGAAACATGTCACCGCGGAGAAATAATCACTGCGTTCCCAGAAAAGCTCTCCTAAGGCAATCCACAATGGCGGAAAATGTGCAAGATGTTTGGCCGACTTTTTAAGTTCACCAAACGCTTCGTCAGACCGCTGTCCGTCGACACACAAGCATAGGCTGCGATAAGCATAAAACCAGGAACGATTTCGTGGCTTAAAAATGTCTGCAAAAATCAGTTCAGATATATCTGTGAAACTTAAGGAAGTTTGTACACGCGTTCATGGCAAACCTTTCAAGTGTGAGATTCTTTCTAGGGTCGTGTTCAAAATTTTAGCGATGTCCTGATTCCGCGAAGCAGCTCTTTCAATGGGGAAATAATCGAAGTAATAATCCTTGAATCGAATTAAACGAGTATAGGAATCCTGCAAACTGCCAAATGTTTGGTTCGGCCGTTTGCTACTGGAGGTAATTATTAGTAAGAACGATTATCATAAATTTTAATTTTAATATTTACACAACTGCCAAACGACTCAAATGCACCAGTGAATTAATAACACTATTCTGAAAGGGCAAAAACCAAACGCTGAAACAGCGGTTATATAGTACAAAATTGATCACCAATTAGAACCAAAAACTAGGATAGTGTGGGTACTTATTTATACAAGTACTCGTAACTTACCTGTAAAGTGCGCAAAGCGTTGCTCTCCTGAATGGATGGCTTCCACAAACCGTTCTTAACGGATGAGCAGATATTTTCACGTTCCAGACTCAGTGGCGGAGGAACTGTTTTCTTCTTCTTCTTACGTGTACGACTCGTTATTAGGTATTTCGGCTGGGAAGCAGGAGATCCTGGTCTGCAGTCCCCCGAGAGAGAACCAGATTCCGTTGGTATAGGGCTCGAATTAAAGCAGCGATACACCCTTCCACGAAGGTTGTCATCGGATTTACTCGTGCCTCGGTTCAGATTAGTGCAATTAGTTTGCACAAACTGCTCCAAATCATCTAAATCGTCATCGAAATCCATGTTTACAAAATTTTCCGAGATAATTAGGGATTACCGAGGAAATAGCAGCATGGCAAGGAAGGTGAAGGAACGGAAAACAGAACTTCTTACTGTTATCGTAACTATCGTTGTCTGTTGATGCTAACTGCGGCAGTGACGCAATCGGACCGGTCGCGTTTTGAATGGCTGTCACGTATGAAAGCTGCGCTTGATTTCAGCTTTCTTAAGCGAATTTTATATTTTGCGATTTCATTTCTCATTGTTTTTATCATTTTTATGATTCCGATTTTATTATTTATGTTATCCTAATTTGCGGGTTTAACCGTTATCCAGGGATTTTTTATTCGGGAAAAAACCAATGTATTATGTACTATCAGCTGGACCTTGCAATTACAATTATATGAGTTTAATCTGGGTTTTGTCTTTTGACTGATCTGGATTTGCTGATGATTTTGAGAAATCTTTGCGTGTCTGTGACTTCTTTTTTGTATTATTCGCGAAGCTCGCATTCGTAATTGCAATGGGTTCCACAAGTAAATTAAAAACCAAGTAAGTGAGCCTTTTCTATGTCGAATTCCGAATGACGGGTATGTAAGGATGGAGAATGCAAATGTTGTCACTTTCAGTTTCGCGGTTTGCAAAAAATTCGACCCTTTTTATGTGGCTGGGAAAATAGAGGTAGGCATTCCCAATATCTCTCCACATTGGCCTTGTGGTTTAAATGTTGCTAAATGGGTTCAGATTTCTTCCGACGGAAAAATATTTTCTTCTGCCGGAAATGCACTCAAAGTTTTCGATCCGGCAACCGGGCAAGTGGAGCGCACCATCCAGACTGACGAGCTGGATCTCATAACAGTCTTCACACTGAATCCTGTTACACAAGTCCGTAACACTACTATGGAATTAGTAGTCTTCTGGTATTTGTTTGTTGGTTCTTTTACCGCTTACTTCGGCATGCTAATTCTGCAGAACCTGTTCACGGCCAGCAAAAGCCTTCTGGTAAAAGAATGGGATGTGAATCAGGGCAGCTGCATAAAAACCTGGAAGGTACAACATTTTTAGAATCGGTGTTTTTACAATCGCCTCGCAATTGCGCAGTATAAGTAGGTTATCCGGTATCCGATTTAAGAAACTTTTTAAATTTGTTCTGCTTGGTTCTCTAGGCAGTGCATCGAGCGCCGGTAGTCTCCATGTGCTTCGATCCACTGGGACAAATGCTGGCCACCGGTAGCGGTGATTCAACAGTTAAAATCTGGCATTCCGCGTCCAAGTGCCACACGCACAGCTTCCGTGGATCCCAGGGCGTGGTTAGGTCGGTGCAAATTATTCCATTGAATCCCCTTTGCCGAAATACGCATTTGTTAAAATGTTTCTGTTTCCTTCTAGCGTGCTGAAATTTCATCCTGACCATTCGAAACAGCGGTTGTTTTCCGCTGCAGATGCCGATTACATTATACGTGTCTGGAATTTAAACCCATCCAAACAGTTGGCAGAACTAAAGGGACACTTCAGTGCAGTCACTGACATCCAGATAGCAGCTGGAATGGATCAGCTTATCAGGTGTGATGGTCCTCATGGACATGGTGAAGTGCTCCAGGTTGTTGGATATGGATTGTGAAATCACTGTTTTGTGGTTTCAGTGCCGGGCGTGATAAAGTGCTGATCGTATGGGATCTTCGCAAATTTCTACAGATTAAAACTTTACCCGTTTTTGAGGTAGGTGCTGTAATTTAAGTTATTTAGTATCAATTGTACTCACGGACGTAAGTGTACTGATTAATCAGCGATTCTGTATTATGAACGTGGGAATTCGATTAAAAATTGCAGTTTATGTTCTGTGTGACAGGAAATTGAAAATTTTATAATTTTGCCGTCACAAAACTACCCAGAATTCGGTGCTGACAATGGTGCATTGAATATTTTGTGTGGCGGATCTAGAGGTAAGTTATTATCTGTTCTTTCCTAATGTAATATATGCTGTCTTTTTTGTCACGACACGATCAGTACAGTATTATTTGAAGTGTACTAGTGCATTTTATTCGATTGTCTCAGGTTACCTTTCGGTGTGGGATATTTCGAACAGTCGATTAATTTTTCCAAGTGACCGTTCCGTTCCCCGCCAAACGATTGAAGAATCCAATCGCATACAGCAAATCTGCTTATCCGATGGTTTGGACAAACTCTTTGTCGTGCTAGTCGATCAGAGCATTCTAGTTTATGATTTTCCTGCGTTAACCGTTGAAGTACAGGTATATTTAACGGTATCTTTAAGAGCTTTATTTCCTCGGTATTTATACGAGGTAGTAATTAGCCGTGTTTCAGTTTTCCGGGTTTAATGACAAAATCTACGATATAAAGTTTTTGGACAACGAAAATTTTGCGGTTGTTGCCACAAATTCTCAACGGCTGAAAGTTTATGAATTATGCACCACGCACTGTGTATTTGGAGAGGGACATACGGATATGGTTTTGTGTGTTGCGGTCGTGCCGGAAAGTGGACTGATCATCAGTGGCTCTAAGGTACTACATATCAATGAGTAGATTCTCGCGGCAACAGTTAAAAACACCAGTTCCGCTTACGGGCCTTCAGCACTTACACAGTTCAAAAAAGCAATTTTTCTAGCGTAATTTTACATGCGCATCTCTAGCTCTCTGGCACTGACAATCTCAGTAGATAGATGTAAGTGAATTTTGCAGGATAACAACATTCGGATATGGACTTTCGATGCAAAGAAAAAGAAAATAAAATGTGTCGCCGTCGCTACTGGACATACCAGCTCCGTAGGAGCATTGGTCGCTTCGAGGTGATATTGGTCATCTTGCTCAGCCTTTCGTAATGTTCTAGAGAAACGCAGCTTCCGCAGCTTCCTTTTCGTTGTTTAGATCTAGTAGTCGCCCCTTCTTCATCTCTGGCAGTGAAGATTCCACGATCAAAATGTGGCATTTACGGGTAGAAAAAGAGGGAAAGCGATCAGCATGTTCCGCCGAAGCGGTACATACCGAAGTGGCACATGAAAATGGAATAAATTCTTTGGCCATATCTCCCGATGCGAAATGGGTAGCCAGTGCGGCGAGTGATAAAACCGCAAAAGTGAGCAGCTATGATGCCTATGATAGTATTTTTCCTTCTGGCATTATATCTCATGTTAGCGAACGAAAAAACTGGGATGGGTGGACTCGAAAACACAGGTATCCTACCGCAAGATGCCTTTTTGATGTAATGGAACACTTCTAGGTCTGGAAGAAAGAACCGTTCCAGCTGAAAGGTGTCCTCAGAGGACATCGTCGACCGGTTTGGTGTGTACTTTTCGCACCTCACGATCAGGTAATAAATTTTTGGCACTTGGCACAGCAGGTGATGTGCTGTACGTGATTTCGGAGAATATAACGAATACAACCGTAGATTATAGGAACAAGTTCCGGGGACGGTTCCATACGATTATGGGCGTTGTCCAGCTTGACATGTGTGAAGGTAGGGGCGATTTGCGTCCGATTTGTAGCAAGATCTATATGCAACATTTGCTTGTTTTGTAGACATTTGAGGGTCACGATTGTTCGGTTATGAAGTTTATTTTTCTCTCTCGTGGTCTGCAGATCCTCTCATCGTGAGTTCGTCGTTTCGCTGTTTTTGGATTCGACTGTAAACATTTATTTCGTTCATTACAGCGGATCGGATGGACTTCTGAAGTTGTGGGATGTCAGAAAAAATACTTGTGTAAAAACGTTTGATGAACATGAAAACAAAGTCTGGACAATGTGTGTGTCAGACAGTGAACACCGCATTCTGACAGGAGCAGAAGATTCAGTTTTTTTAATGTGGTCTGATATTACGGAACAAGAGCACGAGGAAGAGCGGAAAAAACTGGATACTTTTATACTTCAGTAAGATACAGTTGAAACGTATTATCGAACCAAGAAGTACAGTGAAACGTTAGTTGATTTTCGCGTCTTTCTGCACGCAGAGAGCAAGAGCTGACGAATCTCCTTGATATGAACGAATATGGGAAAGCCTTTAAGCTGGCGTTAAATCTGGATCAACCTAACCGGCTTTTAAAAATCATTACCGGTAAAAAGCGGGTGGTCGCTTATGTTATTTGCCTGCCGAGATATTTCGGCGGAATACTGTACACATGTCGTCTAGAGTTTCTACAGGGCTTTTGTTTTTGATGATCGGTAGAGATACTGGAAAAAGCGCACCACAACGAAGATCTTCACAGCATTATCCGTGCACTGGAGCACAACCAAATAGGTATGAGTGACCTCTCGCTAACGTTGTATGATTTCTGACAACCAAACTGTTTTGCAGAAAAGCTGCTTATGTATATCATGGCGTGGAATACCAATAGCAAACACACCTTTGCTGCACAGACGACTCTGGCTTGTATTTTCAGTAGTGTACATCCAAAAGACCTTCTAAAATTTTCCAAGATCAAAACCATTGTGGAAGGCCTGCTTCCTTACACTGGTCAGTATTTTCTCGTGAAGTTGTAAATATAATTTGTTGCCATGCGGCTTGAAAATGTATTAGTGTTTCTAAATTCTATGGAGTATGGTCAGCAGAAAAATATGGTTGAAATGCAACAAGTGCAAATGCAACGCAATATATTTATTTGACATTTTGACTCTAATTTGCAGTTCACATAAAACTCGATAATACTGTATTTGCATCTTAAATTTAACTGTAAGTGTTGTACAAGTATAAATCGAATCCCACACATCAATCGATGCTCTGCATCGATTAATGTGTGGGATTTGATTTTGTAAGTATGCGTTATTCAGTACTCACGGTACAGTAATTTTTAAATTTAGATAAAAAATATATATTAATTACGGCAAATTTACGGTATGTTGCAGAGAGACATGCATCGCGTTTGGACCAGCTTAATGTTAACGCTTTGTTTTTCAAGTATGTGTGGAATAACGTTAAGGAGTTAAGCGAAGTGTGATGGCGCAGACTAGTTATTTGATGATTTGTTTCATTTGTCACTTGCTGGATATTGGAACTATAATTTGGAACTATTGGAACTACATATAATGATGGCTGGGTGATTGTTTCAGTTGTGGATTCCCTTTTTAAATTTTAAATAAATGTTTATCGTAAGTTTCGCGGCCTGATATACAGTATTCAGCACTTCACAATCTGCGGTTTTGTCTTCCGCATTATTGCTTTAAGTTTCAGTTTTCTCCCTGGTCAGCTTAATTTATTTATGGTTACAGTTGTACAACCATAGAAACATATGGTGCATTTAATGCATACAGATACATCGAAATGATCGAATGAACGGTACTAACACACCGTTCAATACTGAAAGCATGAGATTGTTCATGACCAACTCAAAAAGTCTTAAAACCACGCGGACTAACGATAATTATCTGCTACAGTAAAAATTACAGAACAGGACGGATAAAAGTCATAAAACAGACAAACATACCGATATCTATGCAATTTTATTTCCGGTGGTGGGATGAACGCTAACGGAATGCAGACGAATGTATCGCAGATTTGGATTATCGTTATCATCCACAATTCTACATAAAGATTCCGTTCGACCCGGCTGAATCCCACTGGGAGGCACACATTCCATCATCGTTAGCCGCGGTCTGTGTCCGCAAATCGAAGCGCCGGCGACGAAGTTATCAGGATTATGGCAGGGCAGATCATCCATTACATTCTTCAGTTCCTTCTGTATTTCATCTTCGACACTTCTGCTTCCATTAGCTTTCGAAAACGCTTCCATTATGAACTAGCAGGAGATAGGATTAACTTTCAATATCTGTCCACAGCAGCTGCTTACAGTTAGTGCTAACCGTAAGGATCACACTTTATAGTTGTGTTTAATTTGCGAAAACATTGGTTTATTTACTTTCTTAAATTCACAATCTGTCGCTAGTCGCTAACATATTCTGTGTGCCAAGATCAGTTGCATCAGCATGGCATAAATGATAAAACCCGCTCCTCCAACCCTGTGCTACTCGTACTTCCGCTTACGATTTTCAAATCTTTAAAAAATTCATTTATAGGGTCGTGTCTATAATAATACCTGGTAATTACTAATTGGTACTTGGTAGTAAATATGCAATCCTTTTTGTGAGTGATGGTTAAAAGAAGTTTTGAGAAGAAATTCTATTCAAAAATATTGATTTCTACTGCACTCTCCTGATTTTGCGCAGGTGATCCTGCACAGTATCATCATTACTTGTGGGTTTTAGATTTTCTTGTTCTCATTATTCTGTCCCTATCGGGCTATGGTTTATGGGTTTAAACACCAAAGCCAGCGTAAAATTAAATGCATTAAAAGTGGATTGATTGTAACCATAAACTCAGTTTCTAATGACTGCGTAATCATTTTGGCGCAAACAAGCCTTTTTTGCGTATTACATGATGGCTGGGCGTTTGGCATTAGTCGATTATGACAATGAAGAGGACAGTTCATCGGAAGTGGCGCAGGTCTCCGCATTGAAGGCCTCCAAAAGACAGTCTGAAGACTGGGCCAAAGCATCTCGCATCACAACTAGCAAGGTGCGTAAAATGCGGAATAACATTTCGATTAACTCATTGTAAATCAATGCATCCTGAATTCTGATTAATGCCGTAATTTTGTACTTATCTTGTTGTGGCACACAGAGGTTGATACTTTCGAAATCAGTTAGGAATGGAGCGTGTTGATTAGGTAACAACCACTTCGCCACCACTGAATAACCCTCGCGACAGGAGATCTCCCGATAGACGAAGCGAAACAAACCGTGCGTTTGACTGTGGCCCCTCTGACGGCGATGAGCGTAGAAGAGAAAGGAATTTGAAAACCCATGACCAGGTAACTAATCAGTAACAGTCTGTAACATCTGTACTACCCCTTGGGGCTTTGCCTAAATAAAAACTGTGCTATTTGAGTGTGGAAAGTGGAAACGGTAACTTGGATTATTTTATGATAAATTAACTTGCCGCCACCTGCGCAAATCTTTGGACTACAAAGCTGTCTTATAATATTATGTTAACAGAATGCTGCAACACTTCGTGAAAAACGTCGAAAGCGCCTCTTTGCGGCTTGGCGTTTAGTTAATACGTTAAAATGTCAACCTTCGTTCTGTTGATTACGTTTTATGTTTACGAAGAATATCTGTCGACATATGTAGGAGCGCGACCGTCGTTCACCGAGGCACTGCGACAGGAGTTCGGGAAGACGGGAAAGTGGCGGCTCTAGCTACGATCGTCACGCCTATAAATCCAGGCACGACCAGAAAAGGTTCTTTCTGCTGTTTTATTTTGGAACACTGTTATATTAGTATTGGTATTTTGACTTTTATTGGCTATTGGTATTTTGACTTGTCAGGTCGCGCAGCAGATCTCCAGAGCGTAGCCAGTATAGTGACAGATACCGCGATTACTCCAAAAATCGTGACAACAGGTAGCACTTGTTAATATTTTCAATGACTTTATTGTAAATTTTATTGATTTTTACGATTTTATGTTTTATCGGCTTCTGTTTTCTGAAGTACTTTTAATAAATCTCGAATTTTTCGCGAAGAAAGACAAAGTGAAGTTACAGGGGTGCTACGCCAAGTTCGGGCACTTGCATAAATTAAATTCGAAAACATTTGTGCGCGCCATAATTTGGGTGAGCAAATAACATTGGCGGGATCGGTGCTGGAGATGACCTCGAAACAAGGTGCATCTCCCATAGGTATGTTAAAAGGTGTCTGTGGAAGAATGCGGTTGCCTAACGCGCTGACCTAGGTAACTTCGAGATATTGCTCTCCATGAATGGGGCATAGACTAAAGTAGAGGATTTTTGCGTCCAACACGATAGTTATTACCTAGGCGGTAAGGTGGAACTGGCGGACGATTGGCCGAAAAAGCCACCAAAGCTGTGGCCAAAAAAAGTTTTGGTTAATGCTGAAACGTGTTTAAACGGGGTGTCGTGGGCTTTTTGTGAAAAAGAAAATGCTAAGCTTATTGTTTCACGCTTAGCGAACGAGATTCTACCTGGGACGAATGCATCCGACATTTCGTGGTTGTCCTGCGAACCCACAAAGGGCACCGTCCTTCATTTTCACAACGGCAGTAGTAATATTGCAAGGGTCACGAATCCTTTGTTCAAATAGATCGATATAAGACGTATTCTTTAAGAACTTTGAATGGCAAACAGCCCAAAATTATCAATTTTGGACAATAGCGTTAGCGGAATTATTAAACAAATTTCAAACGGGAGGAAGTGTACCACGATTCATGGGTCGAGCCGAATTTTTATGCGGGTCTGCTCTAGTTTAAATCCACCTGTAATTCAGACCACGCCCCCAGTGCGACGTCTCGTAGTAAAAAAGATGCGTAAGACATACGGTGATCACACAAAAATTGAGTAACTATAATTTTGTTGGTAGGTGACCTATAGTAATTTTTTAGAAAAACTGCCCGAACTTGGCGTAGCACCCCTGTAGATTGAGTTATTGAGTTAGTTTGATTGAGAAGTTGGACTCATTTGGTTTGCCGTAGCTTGCTAACAATATACCATTAATTTTACAAGTCCTTTCTGTTAGGAAAGTGAAAATGTACAGTAGTAGCAAATGCATGCGACACGTCGGTATCTGGACACTGATTTGATTTTTAGGCACAATGGCTACAGGGAAAAAGAACGAAATTCTCGCGGATTTGAAGAAAAAATGAAGCACATGTATCCCACAAAACAGCTATCCCACGAGGAGCTATCTAAACTGCCTGCCTATATTAATCCAAAGAATGTTAATATATCCAAAGTTATTGAGCAGCAAGAGAAACGTAAATTGCTGTGGCAGGGCAGCAAGGCTAAAAAGGAAGAACCTGGTGTGGATGGAAAAGCTGTAATGTGGCAACATGCAACATTTTCTGGTGACAGCGATGGTGCTGTTGCCACTAAATTCCGAAAACTCATGGGTTTGAAGACAGAAACTGGAGGAACTAGCGAAAGTAATGCTGAGATATTTTGGCGAAATTCTGTGGCTTTATCTTTTTCTGTTTTTTCTGTCGTTTCGTTGGTACGAGATAAAACTGTAAATCCGGAATCTTACAAAAAAAACCAAACTGCTATAGCATATGTAACTTAAGATATTTTGTTTACAAGTAAGGCTTGTTTGAGTTACAGATTTTCAGTGATTGTGACAGTTTCCGTGTTGCATTTTTGATACTTTTTGCAGGATCCGGCGGTAACGCAGTTGCAGATTCTGCTCCATTACCAGATGCAATTCGAAACCAGGAAGAACTAATGTTAAATTTGGATCGACAGTACGAAGTGGCCCGCCTATCTGCTCATACCCAACGCGGTATTGGATTGGGCTTCAATTCACGATGACTGTGTTTTGTAGATTGAAGTTTACGGCGCTTCTTCATAATCTTCAGTTTGTCTCTAATGCGGTGTTTGTTGTAAAATACTGGCTGCGACTGCTTGTTTTGACCATCTAGTATTCTAAAAATTGTTCAAAAAATGGTTCTGAAATGGCTCTAAAAATGGTTTTGACCATGTAGTATTCTAAAAATGCGGCTGTTTGTTTTGACCATTTGGTGTTCTAAAAATGGTTTCTATTTTCTTTCCGGATGGGCTTGTAGTATCTTTTAATTGCGTGGGCGCTGCGCGGCATTTAATACGGGTGCTACCCGAGTAGTAGGTCGACAAAACATGCATGTATTATTATAGTTGAAACCTTTATTCGGAGTTGTCGTGTAAACCTGTAAAATTAGCAAACGTGCGCATCCAAGGAAATTTTAAAGGCCTGTACAAAAATACGGTGAAATACCGTCAGACCGCTCACTAAGGTCCAATAAAGGAAAATTATAAAACACTGAAAAATTAACACGAAAACAGCTTTCCATTAGACAAGGAATTCTGATACAACTTGCTGTTGAT
Organism: Paramacrobiotus metropolitanus; assembly: GCF_019649055.1. Lineage (NCBI taxonomy): Eukaryota > Metazoa > Tardigrada > Eutardigrada > Parachela > Macrobiotidae > Paramacrobiotus > Paramacrobiotus metropolitanus. Next base: position 3,240,848 of record NW_026570225.1, on the reverse strand, counting down.
AGCTAAAGTTAGCTAACTGATACGACATGCAAACGGTCACGAAAACTGAGCTCGGCTACCTCACACAGCAATACCGTCCAAGCGGGATTCAGTACGTTTCTGCGATGAAATTCCTGGGAGCAGTTTGGACAGAGCTTCGCTATACCGACTAGGGCGGTCATTTCCATTCTTTTGCAAATACAGAGTAACCATCGCATAATCATTATCCACCCATCCCTGCTGATCCACTTCACCTTCGTAAACCACCTCCAACACTTCCACTTGCAGAGTAGATTCCATAAAAGGTGACAGCATACTATAAGCTCCACCGGTTAGTGCTGCCAGCTGCCTATCCTTTTCGATATCACTGCAGTTAATAAAAGCGTCTCCAAGCATGTTAGCAACTTCCGCATCGCAGCACTCCATAGCCAAAGCGGGTATTTTGAACAAATGCTCCTCACAAATCGGGCGAATGTCTTCAAAACGCACGCCCAACACCACCTTGCCGAGATCAAGCAGCAAACAATCACAGCTTTCCACATGAACTGACTGAATTCGCGCACGGTACCAGTCCCCGTTGAAGCAGACTCCCACTAAATCCTTCTCCTGTGGACTATAAAAACCAGAAGTTTAAGTCGAACAATTTGACGGCCGTGGATCAGAAGCATGTGTACTAAGCACACGTGAACTATGTGCATATAATAAACAGGCTTCAATCTAGCAAAAATCAATTATAAAATCAAACTCTTTGCCGTAAAAAATAATAATATAATATGCTTACATGGTCCCCACAACATTCGGCACTCGAGCCATCACATCGCGCAGGGTCTCCTTTAATAAGTCGAGAAACGGACTGGCATCACTCGGCCACAGGTACATCACAGCAGCATTCCCGACAGCCCTCAAAGTCCAAGTGGTGTATGTACCCGCGGCAACGTCGAAATACTTGTTATTTTTGCGCGACACCGGGGCTCTGCACATTGCAAAACAACAAAAAAATTCAGTACACGCAGACGCTTGTACACAGTACAATCAAATCTGAGATGATCGCTGCAACATCTTACAGTTTTGGGCGTTGAAAACCCATCATACTAAGCTTGCGGCCAAGGTCTTTAAACCAACTGACGTCAGGTTTTCGGTATTCCAAGTTAATTTCCGCAAACCCATCCGTGGAATAACGCTGGATGATTCCACGTAAAGCGTAGTCGTTCACAGCGCGATTGAAAACGTTTTCGAACTCCTTGGGGTCATGCGGGAAAAATCCGTAGTCGATTTCCGGCATACGTGCGCGCTTAGCCAGACCTGGGCAGTCAATAACATCTGTATCAGATGGGAACGGATAGATGATGTGGCCCGCTAAAGAAAGGTTCTGAGAGATTCCGTAATCCACGAGTAACACACGGACGATGTCGTTCGGCAGAGTGGCAATGACCTCAGCACGGCACATACGGCCCAATGCATTACCGTTATTCACCAGAACATATTCTCCTCCAGCAGCGCTAAGCAGGAATTACTTATTATACTTTCATTTTATCGCAAGTTTACGTGCATGCCATATATACGGAAGACCGTCACTTTCATTCGAGAAACTACAGGTCTTACCTCTTAAGGGTCGGTTCACCACTGCCAGTACACCAGATCGAAAGAATGCGTTCCATATACTCCAGAAGTCCATCTAGTCTCTCCTTCATTCCCACTTTGCAAGTACGGATCCAGAATGCATTCCAGGCATGAACATGAGTCACTGTGATATCCATCAGGTCCGAATCCTGATACTGACCAGTAAGCCTAGGTAAAAGACGTAGCAGTTTACGATTACATACCGAAAACCTTGTTGAAAAGATTTAAGTTGGAATCTCAAATTTTCGATACATGCAAGTGACGAAACTGACCACAGGACAGTTAACTTACTGAGTTGCAGTGATTTCTTCCATCAGTTCGTTGTACTCCTGTTGCGGGGTCTTACGAGCCGTTAAAGTTTGGCGAAGACTGGTGAAACAAATGCAAATACTGTAACCGGTAGACCAACTCACACTCACTTACTGCTTTCGAGACAGCAAGTAACCATGCGATAAACTAATGGAACTGAACTAATGCAATAAGTTTCTACAGAAGTTGCTTATGTAGTTGTGTTCATAATAAGCTCTGCATGGTGACTGGTGCATACCCCGATGATTCCGGAAATTCGAATGCCGATAACCCTTTGCTCAAACTTCTAGAAAAATGAAAAACGCAACACGAATCTACAGATGCCTATATGCAACTGCCATTGTAGTTTCAAAACAAATGTCACCATCCGGCACTGTAGTCATACGGAAGTCAGTAATGGCGTAAATTGCAGTTGTACGAGTACAAAAAAGGTGACTGCTTGTTGTATTGTTTATAAATTATAATGATGATGATATCGTATGTTCACCAACTGATAACGATTCGTCTATTGATCTGAAAACTTACGCGGCCAGCGTCTTGGGAGTCGATCCACCCAGTCGGTGAGATTTTCCTGCTCCCGCCTTCTCAGAACCACCCCTAAAATATTAATCCCCAAAAAAGAATATACGCGTGGTAGAAATAAGCAAGGAGGATAGAAATTTGTAATAATTCAAACGGTAAAATACGCAAGCAAAAGGATCCAACTACGGCAGAATCATTAATGTGAAAGCGGATGAAGGAATCAGCTGATAACGATTTCGTAGCAGGTCAAATTTAAGCATGCACTTACGGTGAGTTGTAAGCAGAATCCTTTTGCACATCTCCCTGCAGTCTGTCCAGAGCAGCATCAAACCTGCTCTTATCTTCCGGGGTCATGTGAGCGTCGAAACCCGTGGTGGCTGGTTTTTCATCGTCCTACAGAGGAAAAACTCAGCAATTCAGTAAACGGTCACTCACTTGATGCATTTTCTCGAATTCCGTAGAATTCGAAATACCTTATCAACACGACCGAAGAACGCGTGGACTCCAACCATTTTGGCTCTTTAGGACTAAAAAGCGATCGAAGAATAAGAATATTTAAGAATGCTGAGTCAAAATGCAGAGCAGGTTGAAACAAAAGAGTAAGTGTAAATGCAAAACGTAGAACCACTCCTCAGTTCTCACAATTAATCATCTAGCCCACCGCTAATTTCTTACGCAAATCGATCGAAGATTCGCCTTAAAGGTTAAAGGTAAACGTAAAGCGTTTTGCAAAACACGGAAGTTGCTAACCTGGACGGGGACCGATAAAGATACTTTCCTTTACTGTTCCACCGCAACGATGCGAAGAATCTTATTCATTACTGGACAGTATGGAGTCATAACATTAAAAGCGTATACCGTAAGTACTTTATTAATTTTTACAAACGTTACTGTACCCTTACCTGGTAGAAATAATGTTGTGTATTCGATTCTATGCAGTCAGGCGAACGGCAACAACAGCAAAAGTTTAACTTAAAATAAAATTTTAACTTAAAGCAAAATGTGTTTTCAACGTTTTGTGGAAGCAGTTGACCAGTGTTGAGTTCGTCGGACTAACCATAAGATGAGTCGGACTAGTGCGTACAAAGTACGAGCACCGTGCGTACAAAGTACCGTGCGTACAAAGTACTAGTGCGTACAAAGTACGTTTAAATTTTAAACTGACCAATTCACTGATCATGAAGTATGAACCACCAGACTTAGGGGGCATCCATAAATTACGTACGCAGAAAACCACCATTTTTTTCACCCCTTCCTCCCCCTTCGTAGCGGTCCGTCACGTTTGCTTGCCCCGTCCCCCCTGGTTCGTTCAATCGTAATACATGGAGCTGACCACCCCCTCCCCCCAGGGTTCCTCGAGGCCGTCATAGCTTGTCACACTTTTTGGACCCCTCTCACCCTGGTTCGCTGCGTACGTAATTTATGGATCCCCCCTTACCACCTAAAAGAACACGTACGTACGTATACAAGTACGTATAATTAACGATAAGCAACTTTATGAATACTACATAAAATGTCTATCTATATATAAGTATATATAGATACAGTAATTATATAAATATGATATGATATGTATTTAATGCCTAAACATACTTATTATGCACCAGTATTTCGAAGTTTATATTTACCCAATCATTTTTCCCCAGTTTAACACTCCCCATTTACTCAAACCGTAAAAATTATATAGATATAATAAGAAAAATAGTGACATACGAACGCGTATCCAGACATGCCCGGTGAATGGTCCCTTCCCGCGGAGTTTTCTCGCGTACGTTAAATTAATAGTTTCAGACAGTTACGTACATACATTTGCGAACTTCTACCCAATTTAAGATTCTTGCTTGTTATATTATTTTGTACTTTATCCTGCATTACTTTAAGTATGAATTAATATGTTCAGATAAATCTATCATTGCAATATTTTGTAAATGACAAATAACATAGATCACAAGTACAGTCTGCACTCTGCAAACAGGTCTAGTTGTAAGAATAATATTGCATTTAGTGAAGATTGTTGCTACAGGTTATGGTATATTTTGAGTATGTACTTCGATTCTATAATTATAAAACGCGCAGATAAAAACATTATCGGTTTGCGGGAGACTGTCGTGAACATCTGGTGATCGAACTAATGGTAACTTGGTAAGGTAGCAAAAGGCTACTCACAATCAGTACTGACCGTAAGTAGGTGTTATACGATTGAACAATTTGACCTTATGGTTAACGTTAATTTAATCAAACAGATTGATGTCGAATGAACGGGTATTTTGACAAGATACTCTTCTTTTATGGTCAATTTCGGTCTACTGGATAGAAAGCGGTTCGATGACAAATCCGTTTCCTGTAATTATTTTGGGTGTAGATTCACTGTAGAAGGTTGTTTTCATGAATGTGAACGTTCGCTTCCGGGAGAAAAATTACGACCACTTGCTCCGTTCCCGTCGTCCCTGTAACTGTTCTTTTAGTTTTGGGTGCAGTTTTACATTCCAACTCCCCTCTTCATCTGCAAAAACATATGGGTAAACCATAACTATACGCCAAACCTCTCGAGACAAAAAAAGTAAAAAGTAGCAGAGCGTGGTTTCGATCCACGGACCTCTGAGTTATGAGCCCAGCGCGCTAACCTCTGCGCCACTCTGCTAAAAACCGTAAAAATCTTGCCTTAACAAGGTGAAATTTGAAGTTAACTTTCTGAAAATATTGAAAATATTGAGATCTCCATGCGGGCGCGATCTACCTACCTTTTTAAAAATTCTAATTTGAAAAGCATGTGAAGAGCGTGGAAGTACACTAGTATCTCTGCTAGTATACAATACACTAGTATAGTGACCAGTCTCAATTAAATTCGTTGGTCTTTTCTAATATAGTTATTCTGTCTGTTAAATAAGAAGATATCATTTTTTTATGTGATAGTGAATCTGATGGTTGCCATTTGGGTCGGATTTTCGTGACGGAAAAGTTGGGAATACTGAGACAAGACAACCATTCAGCCACAGTGCATCAATGCACGCGCATCATAGTTGTGTGTATGGATTACCTTGAATCAGTTTACTATCTTCTCGCTGTTCTTATGGCTTTTCCGACATTGTTGGCGCTTTATTTCGTTGGTTGGTTAGGATTAGAATTGTTCAAAAACAACTGATGGATGATTTTAACACCGGGCTTCGTCGTGAACTGCATGGAGCAGGCGCATCCGTATCCTTGTAAACAGTAGCGGAATTCCGAAATATTCCAGTCCTTTCATTCCAGTACTCTGTACTTATCCTTTTGCAGAATGGAAATTGTACTTCGGAGTTGTGGTCTCTTTGCATTACCATCAGCTATGCATTCTTTGATTAAAGTGAGCGAATTTTAAATCTCTCGTTCTTGGTATCTCAAGAAATTGCTGGGTGATCAACGAGTAAGTTCTAACTGACGCAGTCACGCAGATGATTTACGGTTACTCGACAGACATCTGAAAGTTCGAAATTATTTCCCATATTCATAGATCATAACCCGTACGTTTTATTAGTGTAAGTTAGAGTACTTAATAATTATTATTTTCAAGGCACGTCGTAAAGCATTAATTGTTACTGCTGCTTACAATTGTTGCTTGCAATATACGGCCAGGGAGACTGCTGCATATTGCAAGCTGAAAACGAAATGCAATCAGCAATGCTTGTCATTTCGCAGTTGCGTTCACTACAGATACATAACTGTAAGACAGGGTTTTGGGGAAAATAACTGTGGCTGTTTAATTTAAATATATTTTCGCCGGTTTTGTTTGGGAATGTAACCTACTGTAACGATAAAAGTTTGTTAACAACTTGTGAGAATTTGTTCTTTAGATTAAGACACATTGCAAACGGATTGAAAACTCACTGATTTACTTTTACTTAATAATATAGAAATCTATGACTTACGAAAACGTTCAGAATTTTAACGCACTTCTTTGCTTTCTCGTTTCACCTTGTAATAACAATGACATTAACCTTCTGGCATCTTCTCTTTATGACATTATTATTGATTTCTAAGATCCGAGTGTAGTAGTCACTGCCGCGCGTTTCATTTTTGGTAAATGTTAGAACTATTCGTTTTTTTGCACATGCGGGTGATGCGACAGCGTTTTTCGGGTACGTATACGAAAGGTGAATATAAGAAATTATATGCGCATATCTCAACGAGTGCAAAACTGCTATACTCGAGCATTGCTCATTTCTTCGAAGAGTGCTACCTGTTATTATAAAATTTACATAGAAAAATGAAAAAAATGATTTATATTTCAGTCTTTGCTGATACAACCCGATGATGAGCCAGTGAAAACATGAACGTCTAGTATTACAGACATGACGCATGACCGGTCGGTGGTCACCTTACATGAATTTCTGTGTTTATTGAATTTTTAGTTAGTAATCTGAGGTAAAAAAGAGACATTTTAAAAGCATGTGGCTGAGCGTTTTATGCCGTCGCGTTCGGCTGTGGCAGTAACTGGTTTGAAATTTTGAATCATCCTGTTATACAACTTCCGGTGACACATTCTGCTGCACAGGCATTGGTCGTCCTCATTTGTCACGTCCCCGATCGCCGTCTGACGTGAATCAGCGTGCGGTACCACCGTACACTATCAATAATAACCAAAGTGTAGCTTTGATATCCATCGCTACTGCTTATTATAACCGGCAGCCCAGCAAGAATGTTTGTCAGTGTGCAAAAGACGAACCGGTCGGCAGACGTAGTGGAAGAAGCTAGAGCGGCACGGGAACAACGTGTCCGCGATAAGCGTCGTCTTGAAGCTGTTGTAATGATTCAGGTAAAAAATTGTTTGGGTGGCACGTGGGTGTCCACTGTAGCTACTAATCGTGGCCTGCCTGTACAGGCGTTTGTCCGGCGATGTCTGTGCGTTAAGCATCTCCGGGCGGAATGCCAGCGGGAATTTGACGAAACCTTTCGCCAGTATGCCGTGCAAAATGACACCAGCCCCACGGTGCCTGTGGATGATGTATTTTCCATGTTACGGGAGTTTTTCTTCATGTTCAATACAAAGGAAGATCGCGAGCGCTTCCGAAATGTGTGCTATTACCTTATTGCTTCCATCGGCTCGGAAAAGCCGCATCTCAACTACATGAGCATTATGCAGAAATCGGAATCTGTTGCGGTATGGAGGAGACAGGTTATAATGATTTTAAAACTATGCGTTCACTATTTGTCGGCACTGAATCCGGATAGCCCTGCGGATGCGCGAGATTTGGTAACATATTCCCAGACCATTATTATGTTGACCCATGCGTCGCAGTGGAAGGCGGTGAAAATTCCCAATGAAATTGTGCAAAAGGTGATGAATAATGTTACCATCAAATGGCTGCAAGAGTTGGTCAGAGTGGGATTATATCCGGCTGTACGGGATGTACTTATGCGTGGATTAGCCAGAACAACACCGACGTTGAATAAGACGACCTTTTTCCCACTGTTGACTTTACTCATGCGACCGATGGTGATGGAGGCCTTCGCTTCCGAAACGGATAAACAGAAAGCCTTGATCTCTTTGCTAAGTGTGCCCGGCTTTATTGTGCATGTGGAAACCATATGTCCGGTGTTTATTGAAACATTCAGGAAGCAAGGTGTCCTTAAGATGTGGATGGAATTATTGACATCGGAAGATGTATGGAAAGTCATGCGGGAGAATATACGGACGGCAAATGCTGCGTTATGTATTACCGCTAATTTGGCCAATATCTTTTGGCTGGAGAAGAGTAAGACAAATGACGTCGATGTGCTGCATGTGGTGTCAACTATTATTTTCTTGTTGGACTTATGTCGAGAATTGAATGCCACTCATCAAAACACGACAATGACCAAGTGGCACGCAGTTCTGGGATGGTCGAGTGACCGTGTGGATCCGTGGTGAGTCAGACACAGTTTTTACAGTGTTGGAGTTATATAAATGTACATATACAATAGACTCCTATAATTAGATGATAACTACTTTCTTTAGGCTTCAAGCTGTGTTCCCATTCATTGATTAAATCTCTGTCGTTTAGAAATATTTTCGAAGCTATGGTATCTGGTAATAATACTATTTACTGTAATTACAGTATATTAAAACATAGTGCAATTTAAATAGCTGGTAGCACATGGAAATTTATCCATGATGTTATTAGCTGCAACGTTAACAGTGCAGATTGAACGTTATTTTTCTGGTTACCTGTTTTCTTATTGATTAACACCCACCAGCGTTGTATCTTTGCTTTTTTTATGCAAACACCAATTAGGATTTGGGCATTTCTGTTTTCTGATTCTTTTATTGTGTTATTAGCTACCATGACTCTATGCAGTACACTACCCAGCAACTCAATCTTATTTGGAAAAGAGAATTCGTAAAAACCGTTTTTGGTAATTCCCTGGAAAGAAAAACGATGAACGGTCCTGTGAGTGCAAAGAAAAATGATCCAACACCGGGGAATTTTAAAGCCACAGGTGAGTGCTGTGTGCAACAATTGTGAACGAAGAAGTGCATCAGTGCTTATTGCATGTTGCTTTTATTTTTAGCCTTGCTTCAACGGCTTGGTCTGCATCATCTTGCCAAAACCTCCACAAAACTGAAGCTGAATGATGGGGAAGTCAGCCGTTTTGCCATTGTCAGCGCGATGTACCAATGTGCCATCAACTGTCTTGTCAATCTTAGACTTCATATTTTGACTGGTATGATCAATTATTTGTTGACTCGGTAATGCTATCCATACGGCTAATTATGCGCTGCAAACAGTTAGTGCTTTTTTGGTGCGGACTGAACTAGCATTAACTTGTTTTACTCACATTTGTTTTACTATGAATTTGTACCATGCCGTTCTGCGTGACATGGTCTTCGATATGCTTTTTTTGAAATTGTTTATTTTATTTGCTCAATTTCGCTTTCTTTGTAATAATCAGAATTTGTAACCTCTTTGCTCATAACAACCTCTTTGCATGAGTTATGTACTGACCACTCTCACAGTCAGCGGGTCACCCTCCTTTTTATGCAGGATTAATAGTGGAAGGCCGATTACCTATGCAACTCTGGAATATTGTTCGTGGTATTGGTGTCGGTCAGTTTGTTGAATTATTGAAACCGACTCCTAACACTTACACGACGGAATTTCAACTGCTTGGGTTATTTTGCAATTTGACCAGTCATCTTATAATGTAAGCGTGCTTGTCTGGAGTTTCAAGGCTTATTAGAGTACGAAGTGTGACATACCGGAATGCTATAACAATATAGAATATGTGCCGCACTTTAGATAGATACAATTTTTGTTTTTAGTCTTATGGATGACCTGGAACTTTACGAGGAGCAGAAAATATTTACCATTAACGATCTTTTGGAAATGTCAAAGTTTTTGAATGACTTGATATTTCGCATTATCTGGGATGGGCTAATGTCATCAGCTCAAATGAGATCCGATCAGCTCTTCACGTCGGCACATCATCTCATGAGGATATTATACGAGCGCGATTCTCGTCGGCGATTTGCCCCGGATGATCACTGGATCATGAAGTAAGTTTTAACTGATAATGACAGACATTTGAAGATGATTACATGTTGCAGCAGTTTTTTTTATAAACTTGCACGATAATTGTGTCAGTTTTGGCTGTTCATTCTGTATATGCGGAATACTCTTTTTCTTGATAATTACATGCGTTAGGCATAGAATGTAACGGAACCTTTAATAAGTATCATGGTACGAGTACAAACTATGCACCAGAACAAAACAACATTTACAAAAGAAACACTTCCTCTATGCTATCCTGATCGGGGATCGTACCCATTACACAAATTGCGTTTCCCCGTTGTATTTGCATAGATATTCGCTGTTTAAAAAACTCTAGAATCATAGAATACGAATCGTTATTACGATATGACTAGACTCACCGCGCGCGTGGAATGAGTTATTGGAGTCTCGGAGCGTTCGTAATTGATAGTTCTATTATGTTCCTGCATTTCGTCAAACATTAGGATCAGTGTTTCGAAGTACACGTATGGTTGCCAGTTTGCACGGAGCGGCACTGTAGGTTATAAAGTACAGTACCTGCTCAGGGAATTTCGCTTCGTTTTTATGAGGGTATAGGTAAATCAAATGGTTGTTCCCATAAAACGGAAATCGTATTTCATTAAAAATGCCATTAATGTTTATCGATTTGTGTTGTGTTGTCGGGCGTGACTATCGATGGTTCCGCACTTTGCGACCATTGAGACGAACCGATGGATCCCGGTGTTCGTATTTGAGGGTCGAGTTGACAGGAAAAGCTTGCTTGAATGTCGTTACACGGTTACTTACTTGCGTTTCCTATTGTTTGAAGGTGTATCAAAGCCAGGTGATGGTCGATGTGTTGAATAACAGTTTAGGGTTGTGTAAAAATACAGTCATGATATTAGTACTTTTACCGTGCCTTAATAAACGAAATAATCGAGCAGTTTTAGTTAGTGTATCGTCTTAGATCCGAAATGGTATGTGCCGGTATGCCGTTTACAATGTAAAAAATTGCAGTTAGAAATATGAGCACTTCGGTACTTGAACTGAACTTACGCACTTTTTATCTATCCGGATTTACTTTCTTTGGTTGTTTTAGTTCACATTAAAATTATGGAGTGGAATTTTCTAAATAGCTATGTAATATTCATTATTACAGTGCTGTGAAGTTTAATTGTAACTGGAGTTCGGCTGATTCAGTTAGTTCTTTTTTCTGATAAGATTTTCGCATACGAAATTGTTAGTACACCTTTCTTATTGCTCTTATTTAACTGATTACATAAGAGAATGTTTTCGTATTTGTACTGCATTCCCTGCCTATACTAAACGGGTGTTTGTAATGCTGACAGTTCAGTTATTGGCGTATAGTGCATACAGCATGTTTATACATACGATCCATTATCGAGCCGAATTGTATTCATTTTTAATTCCTTTACGTCAGGGAAGCCAAAGGAAGTGCATTTTTCAGCGAACTGAAAGAGAATCACAATAACGTGCAGCTATTGTTGGCCTTTGCACCGCACTGTATCCCACATCACGACCGTGTAAAATTGTTTCGACAATGGATCAAAGAGGACAAACAGTCGGATCAAGACAAGCCCACTGCGCCCATTTTGATTGCAGTGCAGCGCCGGCGCATCGTCGAGGACGGATATGGACACATTTCCCGTTTAAAACCCGAAGAATTGAAGGGTGTTATTCGCGTACGCTTTATTAACGCTGAAGGCAAGTTACTCGTATATGGGCGGTATAGATTTGTTACGTTACGTGCTAAATGGTTCCAAAAAAAGGGCCCAAGACGCGTACGGCCTTCATGGGACAGCTAAATTGAGCTAATACAGTTTAATGCATATTTAAATTTAAGTGGGTTGTTTTGAATCGCGTACAGATACTTATTTCCTCATAGCAGGTACCTTTTCTTAATTACCAGTTTTGCTACATCCCCACTATTTTATTTTAAATTATACATATAAGACTGCGTAATATCTTGGATCTAATAACATTCTATGCATGGCAGGGTGCAGAGCCTTTCACCATTCTTTTCTGTGTGTATCCTATACTTTTGTATTAACAAATTTTTATTTACTTAACATGCTAACGTAAAAGCAAATAACTAAGTAAGTAAGTGGCGTATTTTGGAATTGATCTTGTTTAGGGAGAACGGTTTCTTATTCTATACACAATTCATTTTTAGGCATGGCTGAAGCGGGAATTGACCAGGATGGTGTGTTTAAAGAATTTCTGGAGGAAACAATAAAACGTGTGTTCGATCCAAATCTGCACTTATTTAAAACAACTGTGGATAACAGGATTTACCCATCACCCACTTCCGGCATTCAAGATGAGCATCTGCAGCTGTTCAGTTTTGTTGGACGAATTCTGGGCAAAGCGGTGTACGAAGGAATTGTTGTGGATGTACCCCTGGCTAACTTCTTCCTCAGTCAGATTCTTGGCCATCAAGCTGCAAACCCAACATACAGCTATTTTGACGAGTTACCATCATTTGACGTCGAGCTATCACGAATGTTGCAAAACTTGAAACGGTACCAAGGAAAAGTGGAAGAGCTGGAATTGACCTTTTCTTGCGATGAGGACCGGCTAGGTCAGGTCGTTAGTCACGAGCTGATGCCAGGTGGACGGTTTGTGGAGGTTACGGATGATAATAAAATTTCATATATCCATTTAATGGCACATTTTCGAATGCACGGCCAGATTAAGCAGCAGGTCAACGCTTTTACACGGGGCTTTTTGAGCATCATTAAGCCAGAGTGGATCAGTATATTTTCTCCGCCGGAACTGCAAAAGCTCATCTCAGGCGACAGCCAGACTATTGATTTAAAGGATTTACGGAAAGTAGGTCTCGTCATGATTTGCTTGTGTAATTCAAGTAAAAAGCCGCACATTATTTGTAGTCATTACCTCTTAAATCAAACATTTATTGAGTTTGATTGGCTCTGATGATATATTCTGTTACTAGAACACACAGTACTATGGAGGATTTCATAGTTCACATCGCGTTGTTGGATGGTTGTGGGATGTGCTGGAAAATGATTTCAACGAGGAAGAAAGGGGATTGTTTCTGAAATTTGTTACAAGCTGCTCGAAACCACCGCTTTTGGGGTTCTCTTACATGGATCCGCCGTTTTCCATTCGATGTGTGGAAGTTAGCGATGACCAGGTACGGTATAATTAGTTATGTATCTGTACGTGACACAACTCACATAAGGTTCAGATTTGATCATGTTTTTAAGATGGTTTTCTGTTTCGTTATGTTGCAACTGTAAAAATAATGTCTCACAATTCATTAATTTCAATTATCTCAAAATTTGAAGATTATTAGAGCGGTGTCGTCAATCTCTAGTAGTGGATGCACCGAATATTGTGTGACCATGTGAATTCAAACCCCATGAGAGAATGCCACCAGAAATCATTACTGAATTTGACCCAATTACAGGACTCTGGAGATACATTAGGGAGTGTAATACGCGGTTTCTTTACCATTAACCGCAAGAAGATCTCCACTACTCGGCTCCCGACCTCATCGACATGCTTTAATTTATTAAAGCTTCCCAATTATTCGAAAAAGTCAGTCCTCCGGGAGAAGCTACGCTATGCCATTCGGAGTAATGCCGGGTTTGAACTTTCGTGATCGCTCTTGGACAGTTGTAATGTGGTGCTGTAACCCTCTGACTGCAGTCTTTCACGTTAGAACTTTGATATTTCTATTCTTTAATTTGAGAATTCTATTTGCTGTACTGTACAGTGACACTGTGATTAAAAATCGTGGGAATTAACACTGTAACTCAGTGCTGGAAACTGTGATTGGCCGTACATTGTACAAATACCAAAAGAGCACAAAGACTTGGAAAACCGTAAACAGAGTTAAACAAAAGATAAATATTTTAAAAAATATCACCAACTCGTGCCTTGGTTGTACGCTAATCGCCGCATCCGTCGGGTATTGCGATCTTGATCGCGCAATTTCTTCTCCATCTCGGCGTCGGAAAGAACTTCTATGGAAGGCGACCAGGAATCGCAGTCATGGTTACGGAACGGGCAGTCAATGGGTGGCAAAGTAGCATCGCTGTACACTGACTGGTGCCATGTTAATTGTGCGCGAATTGAATAAGCGATGGCTGTCTCAAATTCCCCTCCGAGACCCAAATCAGCGCACAGTCTAGCGGCAAACTGTTCGGGGCTGTTTTGTTGCTCGGCCATATCCCACTCAAACTGATCGTTCAAGGAAATATTCCCAACATGGATATTTAGCTGCAGAAAAAACGAGAGATACGTACACCAAAAACACAATCTTCATTGCGCAAAAACAGCGAGTTAAGTATCCAGTATAGGTATCGGGTTTGATAAAACAAGCTTTTACCTTTATTACCACTCTTTGATCGGTCTGATTATTGAGAAGATTATCCGTGGGAAACGCATCAACCTGCTGCTTAATACTTTGTGCAATGGCAGGAATGAACTGAACCATCGGAAGATCCAAATCTTCGCACAGTATTTCGGCAAACTGCTCCGGCGTAATGAGAAGTTCTGCAAACATAACAATAACAGCCCGCATTAAATTTAAAAGCTTTAGTGTCAATTTTCGAGATGCGATTAGGACGCATTAAAAATTCACGAGAACTTTGGAAACAACCGCAAGGCAACAAATATCATCCAAAAGGCTAAACCAACTTACCGTTTTTATTCCACGTAAATGTATCTCTGAGTTTCACATTATCTATTTCCATATCCAGTCGAATAGGAACGAGAATCTCTTGCTGAGCGGCCTGTTTTGCCATCATCAGCGGGGGTTTATCATCGAAACTAAAGCGCCAGACAACGAATTACATACAGCAATTACTACAATACTACTGTCGCATTCTTTCGCTAACCAAAACTCAGGCGAAGAAACAAAAATGATAAAAACCACTAAAATTACAGAAATCATGCTGTTCGACTTTTTTTGCACAAACGACATCGTTTGAAATTAACTAAAAACGCACCAAAATGGATGATGTCGACCGGGTTGGCGCATTAACTGGCGGGCACGACTGATGGGTGTAGCGCTGGGAACAGCGTCCAAATGATGAGAAGTGGCGGGTTGAGGAGCCCAATTCGAAGCGCGCCGCGACTTCGCTTCTCTGCAAAGTAGCATCTTTACTGCATCTTAAGCACCGGTGCGAAGAATGAAGTACGCACTTTGGCGTCTGAGATATTTCCGCATCCCCAGAAACCAGCCGGTATTTTTCTTCATAACCCGCTAAAATCTCATCCACTTCTTTGGCTTTCACAAGAATCGTATTACTGGATACGGAATGCGAATCCACACCTAGAAAAAATCGCTACGAATGATTTTAAAGTGTGCACAGTAAATATCGTTTGTCAAAAAACTTATGCAGCGCATATGTACAGTGAGCCTCAGTAGACTTCAGTAAGTAATTGAATTTAACACCCACAGGCCACAGCCAATATCGCCATGCATAAGGGTGGGTAAGTACCAACCATATTGCAATCCAATGTATTGCAATGAGAGGACTGCATTTTGTCTGAATCGCATTCAAAGGGCAAGACTGAAGTGATAAATTATGGAAAAGGAAACAATAATGCCGAATATCCCAACACGATTAAAAAGAAAACAACACAAAGAAAATATTTGAACACACTACAAAAAACAAGAAAACGGACTGGTGAGATCTGACTTGTACAGTGTAAAACAACAACATGAAAGAAAAAAAGATTTCGAAAATACGAGTACCTTTCATCTGCGCTAAACGTTTTCTTTCCTCCGGAGTAGTCTGTCGTCTCCAAAGTGCGGGATACTTTCGGTATAATTGGCCTCGAAACATTCGCAAATAATTCCCCACCTGAACGATCAATCGAAGTGTTTAATAAATTTGTTAGAACATTCTTATGTCCTCCAACGAAACATGGTTGACAACAGCAACACAGTACTGTAAGTGTAATTAGTAAGGCTTCTACGAGAAGGAAAGAAATGCTCTTACTACTGATCCAATGTAGTAATCGTCGCCGTCGTCTTCCAGTTTGAAGGGAACGGGTCGACTGCCAAACGTGCTGACCATGGGCCTCCGCGACTTGTCTCCATCCCCATCGACTTCCATTTCCGCATCTGCCTGGCTCTCTGTCTGACGATCTTGAGACGACAGATCATTGTCAGTCTCCATGCCTTCCACTGTGGTCTCGTTACCAGTATCCTCAAAATCTTTGGCTGCCATTCCTAATTTCCACAATTAACATAGCCCACAGGAACGATAAAAAATGTAATATTCCTTTCGCCAGACCGAGACTGTTGTCCACAAGGTATCAATCGTTGCGTCGTACAATCCGCTAACTGCAGTCGAGAATCGAGAATAATAATATTGACATAGTTAATTACCACACAATAGTCAGAAAGCAAGAGGAAAATCGAACCTATTTCGAAGAATTTTCGTACTTTATTCACAACCTTCGCTTTTCATAGTGCTGTAAATGCTAGCAGCCAATTTTAGGCGTAAATCCTTGCTTCTGCAGCATCCTTGGCTAGAATCGGGATTCTGACTGAGGCTGTCTGTCAATGTCAATGAACGGTTCATTATCATTCATTGATTCGAATCCAGATTCTCACAGCCGAAAGCGAATGAATGAATCACGCATTGAGAATGTATTGGTACACGGTCATTTTGGTACACGAGTAGTACAGTACGAGTTCTCCCGTCTAGTACTAATAAGTTGTTTCACTTTTAAATTACAGTGCGATAGTAAATTTTAAGTTCTTTTTTGAGCTTTTGAAAAGTACTCTCAGGCTACAATTAACTTTATGAAATTATGGGTTTTCCCATTTCCTTTTTATTGTTTCAGTTTACTTATTTATTACTAGGTTGAATTAATAACCGTACGAAAACCGACATTTTTTTGCGAATATCTGCAACCTACATGCGCCACTGTCTCGTTTAGTATTTTTACTTTTTATCACTGCTTGTCGCATTTTCAATAAATGATTTCGTCCTTTCTTATTGCTGATTTGCTGCAGTTGCTGATTTGCAGTTGATTTTGCATTTGCGTGAGCACCGTATCTCTGTGGTTCTTTAATCTGCGGTAGCTTTTCCTATCGGATTAAATAATTGTGACGGGTTATCGGGTATCATTATCAGTCTTTGATAATTTATTATCTGGTTTTGCTGTTAAACTGGAATCGCTAAGTTTTGTCCGAGTGGTGAATACTACCATACTGCAACCTAGTATCAAGGTGTTAAAGGATTGGAATCGTACATTTGGAGTTCTGACTTATCAGTCGCAGTGTTATGCCGAAGGACACAACATTTATCTGGAATATCATACATGCAATGTTTTTGAGAATAAGCAGCATTAATGTTTTGGGCACATTGTATGCCTGCGCTGAGTGTGCATAGTACTGCATACACTGGATGATAAGACGTTTGAGGGCTTTGTTTCCAGGCTGTATCTGCAAGATAACAAGATCACAGTATTGGAGCTCCAGTCAGTTGTGCTAGTTTCCCGCAGAAAGAATAAGCTACCAAGTGCAGTAGCCGTGGTACTCCTGCATCAGTTGATAACGACTGCCAACAATTGTACGAGTATCCAACGTGAACCGGATATTTGATTTAGGCTGTGGATTTCGCATTGTAATCCCGAGACAGTACAATTCCAGCTGCAAGCGTGGATCTGTGGTGCAGTGGACAAGGTTCTTTGAGGTTAGTGGTTCTGTTGTTAATGAGTACTCGTATGATTATAATTTTTCAGTGGTCGACAAAATTTATAAATATTTAAAGTCTACAGTTACAGTCTACGGTTATGAGTTAATTGGATTGCAGATTGCTCTACGAGCAGCTGGTTCATCTATCTGTATATGTGCATCAATCATAATGTACTGTACTCGTATCTGCGGGATTTAATTCAATTGAACTTGTTTTTAATTACAGTTACGTAATTATTTTTAAATAATTGCGGTTGTTTGAGGAATCATGTTCTTGAAATAGTCACAATTCACACCGGCGTCGACTTCTGGAAGGCTTTGTGTAGTTTGGTTTTTCAAATACAATGTAAAAAATTAAATAGAAATATTCTATTATTGTATGATTATTTGCAGGTTGCAACAGATAGGGAAATATAATCATGACGCGATTCTATAGATGATGTATGGCGCTGAACTGCGTAGACTTGGTTGTAGAGAACGATATAAACCGTGCGGTAACCCGATGTTGATTTTAGACTGCCCGCAAGCAGTTATGTCTGCTCGTGTAGTGCCGTACGACGCCGATTAAAAACCTGCAAGCTCAACAGTTTATGCCGCAGCTGTTGGCGTCCGTACAGGCAGCGAAGCCAGTCGTTATCGCGTGCGGCGGGCTTCCTGCCGATGAACGGCAGTGATCCAACGATGAGCACGCTGTCGCCCCAATCGGCCCCCGCCAAGGGGGCCACCTATCCCCTGTCCAGCCACTTTGCCACGATGCCCCGATTGCGGCACCATCGCTCGCCCAAACGGAAAAAGTGCATGTACATTGAAACGGATGTGGAGAGTGAAGGGAGCGGGCTGGATACCTTTGACGCGTCCGGTGATGCGACGTGCGCATTGCACTGGAAAGTGGACGATGTAGCTGCACAGTTGACACTCCTTAACCATGCGGTATTTCGTGAGTTATTACCCTTGGATCTGGCTTCCTTGAAGTGGTACGATCCGAGAATGAAAAATTATCCAGAATCTCAACGTGTCAATGCCATAACGACGCGGTTTAATTACGATGGACAGTGGGCAATTTCGGAAATTTTGAAGCAAGAGGTAAATCAGAATAATTAATGTATTTTTTTTGCAATTATAGGGCTTTCGCTTCTGTGATTTCATCAGAGTAAAATTTATACAGCCATGCAATAAATGCAGTTACGTTATGCCAGTCTAGAACTGGAATCAGCGTCTTCTGTTAAAATTTTCTCTTTTCGTAACTTCGTTACGGAAACAGAAAATTAATTTTTGGTAGCAATATATCTGTAAACTACAAATTGTTTCGATATTTTTACATTCGGACCGGCAGAGCTGTGGCTTGTGTGTATATCAAAACATATACTGTAACGCTACTTTGTATCGCTGGCAGACACCCAGGCAGCGGGCAGAAATGTGGAGCCATTTTATCCGGATTGCCGACCGTTTATTTCAGCTGAATAATTTCCACACAAGCTATGCTATATTTTCGGCACTGCTCAGCTCACCCATTGCTCGTTTACATCAAACGCAAGCACTTCTTCCAAAACGCGATAAGGAGACATGTGATTTTCTGGCAGCCAAATTTTCATCGGATAATAACTGGAAAGCATTCAGAGAATATCAAGAAGGGGCGGGATATCCACGATTGCCGCATATCGGTACTCTCATTCCTTGCTAATTGTTTATCTAGCGTAATCGTTTATGTTGGCGTTGACAGGATTCTACAAGACTGATCTGATTCATGCCTATCATGCATATACCAATGTCAATGAGAGACGCAAACGCCTAAAAGCCATTGAGCAGAAAATATTCGATCTCTTTAGCCGGTCCAATTACGGATTTTTGGAAGAGATTCCAGCGCTGCAGTCGTTCCTGAAAAGTTTACGGTATTTGGAAGAGCTGCAGAAGTTTGTCGATGAAGGCAATATCAAATTATCGAAAACACTAGAACCTGATCCAAATGAAAGGGTGTTGGAGCATTCGCCATCCTGTAATGGATCCCGACCGCTGACAGTTAGGGATGTTTTGCTCGGCTCACCCATGGATATACCAAATACGAAAACAAATTTGATCGATGATAGCAACATCGAGGTTCGCGCTGTTGACTTTCTTTCTTTGTAATACAAAATGATAGCTTCTCACATAAAAAATGTAAAATTTTGCTTGATAGAGGTGTAAATTGAAGAATGCACATTTACGTGCATGGAGTAGACCGGAGCGTAGGTATTAGCAATTGACATGCGAATTTTTTTGTCGGTGCATGTAGGTATTTGGTAAACTCCATGCAATTTTGTCGAAACTTGCTTAATATTGTGTTTGATTAGTACAAGAAAATTGTAAGTACGTAATATTGTGACTTAATTAGTGCAAGATCTACGCCCTATTGTGCTTAATATCGGTAATACGTACGGGATTTCTTTACTTACCCCCATAAAGAGACAGGCCCTTGCAGTCTACATGTGATTAGAGTTCATTTTCGTTCCGGTCGATAGCGATGGGAACATTGCAAATTTTGCACGGTCTGATATTCTCGTAGAGGTAGTTTAGTCCCTATTTGTTATCCCATATTGTCCTGTTAGAACATAGATAGTAACACTACCGGAAATTAAAAGCCCGATTATAATTGTGTTTTTGCTTCTTTGCAGGATCTCATTGCAGACGATGCTTTTCTGTTGTCTTCTGGTCACATGCTCAGCCGCAACAATATCGGCAATTTATCCTTACCCAGCAATATGGCCGTATTACAACGCCATTACGACTGGCAAGGTATGTTGGAAAAGAAAACTATTGTTAAAAATGGCCAGTTCCGCTTTCTGCCGCGCTGGAAATCTGTATGGGCAGCCGCGTGGGGATCGAATCTATTTTATTTTTAAGCCCAAAAGCCCCTTCCGTACAGGGGAGCGCGTGCATTTTGAAGGGATTCCTTGTACGGTGTACACAGTGACCGACTGGAAACTGCATATCGGCACCGACGAAACATTGTCGTTCAAACTTCAGTCACCAGATAATGCATTTATTGTTCGCTTTAAAACCCGCACCGTCACAGAGTATCGAGAGTGGATAAAGTTTTTGAAAGCGGCGACCGGAGCACCTTCGAATTTGATAAATTTGGATGGATAAATCAAGTACCAGGTCTCGACGCCGTGGTTGACTATAGTCTAGTGCCACAGTGTCGTGCCGCTTTATATCTTTTTGTTGGTACCATGCAGTTGATCACTCAGTATGTCGTGTGCTTATTTGATTTTAATGTTTTCAGAGTTTTATTAGAGTACTGCCAAGTTTTATTTTCGTTTCGTACTCTTGCGGTTTTTGTATTGAAAAGTTTATGCTCAGTTTATACTGTATGACATGGGATGTGCAATCACTGCAGTATACGACAAGCGCAGTAAAATGTCTGCATCAGCGTTGAATCCTAACTTGTTCTGATGACGCAATTTGGGATGGTGCCATAATATAAACATTTCGATTACGAAATACGTTTCAGTCGCGACAGGGAATGCCCAGGTATCAACAATTATTTAAACATCATCGTCGGTTTTGGGAGCAAAAAGCATAGTTTTGCGTTTCTTGTTCAACTTCCCTTGTTAGTCCTGACGGTGAGCTCATACCAAAAACATATTCACCCGGCTTGAATATTTTGGGATGGTTTGGGTTGTTATTCAAGAGATAAGCAGATAGGTGTGGCACCGGCTGTGCCGGCTTTCTGACGCACAAATCATAAAAGCCATCTAGAAGTGTCGGCAGCATTTTCTCCCGAAAGTACGCATCAATTGCTATTCGCTCCTCAGCAATATTGGAAATCGGTCCATGGAAAATGTCACTGAATCTCGGAAAAAAATGTTGGATTTCTCTTGTTGCCGCAGAAGCATTTACTACAAAATATTAGCGGAACCAGTGGTTAGCATAAGTGTCCAGTTTGAATTAAAGTCGATATACACGCACGACAGTAATAACGTTACCGCTGGCTATTACTGCATTAAATGGACCCGTTTCCCCGAATCTTGCGCATACTGATTGAGGGTTCACCTTTACTGCTTCCGCTGGATCTTCCGGGCCCAAGGCATGCGCCACAGCTTCGAATGCCGAGCCTAAATGACTGACCAACAACACAATAGCGGTGCCCATAAGGGATTGCATTTTATTTTCCACGGATGCAGAGTCTGTTGCCATTTTTCCTCGTTCATCCTTACAAATATACCAAGCCTCGTCGAAACTGATATCAATGCACCGCTCACCATTTATACGGAAGCCATGCTGTTCTAAAGTCTGGATTATCTTTAGCTTCTTGTGTACGGCATGGGGTTTAATAATCATAACCAAATACTGCACAGCAGGTGCCATGAATGCAGATACCAAAGGCTTACAGTACAGTACTCACAAACCACACAAATGATAAGGTTAAATACTTACTTTGTCAAAAGAATTCGGAAAACCTCAATTCGGAATACAGCATTAACTTTGAATGGGTTGTCCAGGAGATTGAAGAATGGTCTTTGTGATACTACTTACGTAAATAACTACAGTAACGAATTAAAAACATTAACCGAATGCGACACTTTTACTTACTAACTGTAATTTTTGCGCAATCTACGTATTTATACGAATACTACTTAGGTGTGCCCGTATTTATATGATTGCTAATTCGGCCCCTCTCCTATGAGGCGAAGGATCACGGCTTATATATACTTCACCAATGTTGCTACTTTGAATTACAACAGGATACTCTCAATGCAGCGGTGAATCCAAGATTGCTGACTTTTGGCCAAGTTGATTTTCCTATGGTCAATCGTAAGCTCGTTAACGTTACCATGGTTCACACTCATTTATAACGCAACCTGACCCCACAGCACACTGGAAATACCTTTGCTCGGAGTATCTCATGTTATTTGTTGCTTGAATTTCAGCCCTAGTCTTGTGCAAGCGCCTGATTTCACCCAAATAATCGAAATAAATTTTATTGCTAATTTACTCGCATAAGGCAGCAATCTGGTTTTAACCACTGCTTAGCATCCTGGCAGCAAACCACGACACTAAATGCTCGATGCGCATTGCTTGTGATTAGCTAACCATGCGTCCCCTTTCTCCAAAAAATTTATATTTACAGGCATACTAGTAACCCTCAAACGGTAACGATAAATATCATTTTTCTGGGCCAACAGAAGCATCATTCTGGGTGGCATTTTTCGACATTTTCGGATTATCCCCGTCACGGCAATCAGGACAAAACCATTTCCCTCTCGGTTTTGCTTTCAAGCCAACGCAAACAAAATGAAACCATTCAATCGTGCAGCTGTCATTATCGCAGCCCACCATATGCCCGTATGAAACATTCCTGCAGACGCAGTAACGCGGCTCGTCCGAATCATTGCGTCCATTCCGTGACGCTTCGCGTTCGCCGTTATTCTGGCGCGCTTTTCCTGCCTCCGATGGAGCTTGATAGGACGGGTCTGACGATTCCTTCGAATCCTCACTGACACTTTCGTCGGATTCGTCTTTGATTTGCTTCTTGGGCACCCGAGTGGATGCACGAGCTGCTCGTCGCTTTTTAGCAGCAGCAGCGGCGGCTTTATTGGGCTTCTTTTCCTTCTCTTTCTCTCGCAGATCTCGGGTTTTAATTTGTATGTCGGCTTTTTTCTCCAGTTTTCGGTTCACGGTAAGTGTCTGTTTGGAGCGGCGCTCTTGCCGAACTTTGTCAGGACTAACGGAACGTTGACTTTCCTGACTTTGTTGAGAATCTTGTCGACGCGGAATCTCCAGCAAAGTGGAGGATTTGGTTTTGCGAATAATGGAGGTTCCATTTGGGCGTTTGGGCAGCAAGGAAGGACGAAGCATTTCGCCTCCAGCCGGTTTTGTTAAAGGAGGTTTCGCAATACCGTCTACAATAACAAATAAATCCTAATGAAAAAAGAGCGCAGTCTGCATCTTGCACAGTTTATGAACAACTACAGTACGTGTTGAACTGGGGTGATTCTTGAGCTAAAAATAACAAGTGGAAATGGAAACAATTAAGTAATAACTGAAGCTAAAAATTAATAAGTGGCACCTCATCGAGCAATTAAACTACCGAATGGTTTTTTGCTCAACTGGAATATTAAGATTAATCAAGGGTTCTAAAAACGAACGATTAAAAAGCCGATTCAATTAAACTTAACCAAATTAAAAAAATTATCTCGGAAAAAGCGGTATAGTACCCTAAAGTACGAGTGTGCGACTGTACGAGACAGTCCTGCAAAATAAAAAACTCCTTACAACTAAATGAGGTAAAACCGCAATATACGGATATGGCCAGATTTGCATAAAATGGACTGATTATTTATGTTTCTTACTCAGAATTTTTTTCTGAGTCGAATGGACCGGGACAACAATGGTTCCGAAGTCACATGACTGAGTTGCAAGCTAATTTGCATACAGGTGCCTTGATATATCTTTTTCAAGAACTGCCTAATAAAAGTAGACATATTGTAGCTTGTTTTGTTCAGAAAAAATTTCGGAGTAGAATGATAATATGATATATAACCCATGCGGATACGATATCACGTGACCAAGTTATGATTTTTTACATTTTTTCCTTATTTTTGACAATCTGTTATTGTGGTGCTTTTGACAGACATGACGTCACTACATACTAGAACTTCATTCGATTCTATTTTTTTATTACAAAGGTAAAGGTCATAACCTTTATGAGAAAATGTCACCTAAAGGTCACCACAAATGTGGCCTTTAATGGTAAAAATCCAGTATAGGGACACCATCTTGATGACGTCATAATAACCTGTTTGCACTCCTTCACAATTTTTTTGAGTCGAATGAGCTGGGACCAAAAGCAAAAAATTGTCGCGTGATTGAGTTAGGAATTTGCATGCAGATTACTAGAGAAATATAAGGATACCATCAGGATAACGTCATAATGACCTGTGTTGCACTTATTCGACTCAAGAATTTTTTTCTGAGTGGAACGAGTCGAGGCCAGAAGCAAAAAAACTTTAACGTGAGCGAGTTCCAAATTTTATGTAAATTAACAAGGAAAATAGTTCGAAACTGAGAAGTCACTTTTTTGGTCTCGTTTAAAAGAATAACATTATGGTGGGGTGTTACTTCTATGGTTTCGTTTAAAGAAAAGAGTAACATTGTTGTCAGTTGTTACTAGTTCTGCCTCGTTTAAAGAAAGGAATAACGTTGTTGTGGAGTGTTACTTCTTTGGTCCCTCTTAAAGAAACGAATAACTTTGTTGTAAGGTATTACTAGTTCTATCTCGTTCAAAGAAAGGAGTAACAGTGTTGTGGGGTGTTACTTCTCTGGTCCCGTTTAAAGAAAGGAATAACATTTTTGTTGGGTGTTACTTCTTTGGTCCCGCTCAAAGAAAGGAATAGCACTGTTGTGGGGTGTTACTTTTCTGGTCCCGTTTAAAAAAAGGAAAGGTATCTGTCTCGCTATAAAGAAAGCGGCAAACTCACTATGAAGATGAAAATGAACAAACTGAAAAGTTCAAAAACAAAGTTACCTGTCTCAGTTTAAAGAATTAAGTAAACTCACTGTGAAAGATAACGCAAAATAGCCTGAAAGGCTCAAATTAAAAGGCATCTGTCTCGCTATAAAGAAAGAAGCAACTTTACTGTAAATATTATACAGACAAACTGAAAAGCGCGAACCGAAAGCCATCTGTCTCGCTTCAAAGAAAGAAGGAACCTAACTAAATATAACTGAATACTTTCGAACTATTATTTTCTACAAGAATCATACTGTGATCAAAACTCACTGCTTTCACTTTGCAGGAAACACCTCGCTCAGAATGTATTGAGTATAACCTTTCCGTGACCTTTGTTCAGCGGCAAGAATCGAATGACGTATTTAGTGACGTCACAACAAACGCAGTTAAAAGAAACGAAATTAAACAAACTGGCCCAACTAGGACAGAAGTTTAAAAAAATTCCTAACATTGTCACGTGACTTCAGATCCGCGTGGGACAATTATCACTCGACTCAGAATTTTTTTCTGAACAAAACAAACTATAAAACGTCCGCTTTGAAAAGCATTTCGGAAATTAACCTTGGGAAACCACCTATATGCAAATTAGCCTAAAACTCGGTCACGTGACTTCGAAACCATCGTTGGCCCGGTCCATTCGACTCAGAAAAAAATTCTGAGTAAGAAACATAAACAATTTTGCCATTTTAATTGTTTTTGACCATATCCGTATCTTGCGGTATTGCCCTAAAGGTAAGGATTACTCACTTGTTGCAGGCACTTTGCGAGATTTCACGCGAGCATCTAGCGGTTGACTCGTGCGATTATCACCTCGTTTAGTCTTTCCTCGGAAAAAACTCTCCGCTCTTCGCCAGTAATCTTCGGTTTCAGTCAAGCTACGATTCGCCTGTTCATCCACTTGATTCCATGTGTGATTCGTGCGGATTTGTTCATCGCACATTTGATCCAGTATCTGATTCAGTTCGCTTACGAAACCAGCCTTTTCTTCGTCCATTAACGTACCGCTGGACAATTTCCTCAAATCTCGTCGACTTCCTTCTGAAGTTTACCCAGATCAGCATCCAACTGGAACGATCTGCTGAGGCCTTTCCCCACAGTGTGAGCGATTCCCCGCTGTAAGGCTAGAAATGAGCTGACGAACTTCTCTGCTACGGCATCGCGATTGCTCGTGATTCCAAAGTCGTACTCCATTGTCATACAATGTCACCTCGCAGTACCAGTTTTGAGTTGCAATTCTTTTTGGTCACTGAATAATTATAACCTATTTACGTACTTGCAAATATCGCGACATATCATATTAGCCAACAATGAGAATGATAACTGTCGTTTCGTAATCAAGATTTTGAGAACTTACCGTCAGAAAGTTCACTGCAATCAGTGCAATGGATACTGGATAGCATTCATGTCAGTATCACTGACATCCTGATAAATTCCTTAAGTTCCCTGGAAAATTGGAAAAGGATAAAATTAAATCTGGTGAACATCGAAAAGTTTTGTACTCGTATTGCAAATTAAATCTGAACAATTTTAAAATTTAACTGCGTTTGTGGAAACGTACTACTGTAGCCTTACAAGTACTGTAATAAAAAGTTAAAAACTAAAAAGAACCTGGACGCACAGTGGAGCACGGTAGAGGATAAACCTGGGTGACACCAGCAATCATGAGAGCGCGCTCAACTATGGAAAGATTGGAAAGCTTTTATGCAGTCAAATTCAGATTAACATTAACTAATTTTGCGTTTATGTATTATTCTTTTGTTAAGAATTCATTGGTGAGAGTGTTTATTAATGCCCAAAATTTAAAATTTTAGACTCAAAACGGGTCCAGTTAAAGACAATTTCTGTTCGGGAGCTGTCCTCTTCATGTACCCTGCGCTACTGAACCTTGTTGTGTTTCACGCATTGCACTGTGACACAACAAAAATTTGTGCTCGAGTTTTTTTTTATACGTACTAAAAAATTTGGATTTAGAATTTAGATCGACCAGTTTTTGTTTGTGATTATTTTTTGTCATTAAGCATACAGTTGGTTCTGACGGGCTGTCGATGTAGATCGTTTTGCGCGATACAATTTGGAGTAATATTGAAGAAGTATTCGATTTCAGGTAAGGGACCTACTACTCTAGTGGAAATAGTGTGTCTGCGGCGACTCTGCGCTACAGGTTGTGTGCCTCTACCGAAGTTCTCAAGATTTCAGATATCATGGTCCCAGGTTTTCAAACATAATAATTGTGGATAAAATAAGTTTTCGTGATCAGTTTTAAAGGATGCGTATTACTGAAAGAATTTTAACTGTTTTTTTTTTAAAACGGTGAAACCCCCGCCAACAACCAGAGTGGTTTCTTTAGGTAGTTCCCGATAAAAGATAATTAAAATTTTGGCTTTCACAGTTTCGACTGCGTTTACGGAGTTCTGACTTATGAGTGTGACAAGTTTCAAAGTAATCAGACTGTGTGCTGCTGTGGTCGAGGATATGATATATTTTTTTCCAGCTGTTTTGTTCACACTGCGCCGGTGTATTTTCTAATCGTTATTACTGTAAATACGTTGATAAAGAACTCGATTGATTACTTGGACGCTGGTTTTGAATGCGCTTTTGTGTACTTAATTTTAGTCTGATAGTAGTCGTACCACCAGCGGAAAAATGGCGATCAGTTCAGCTGAAGGCCGGATTATCAAAATGGAGGTGGATTACTCGGATGCCGTCGCCAAGCAGATCCCGAAGTCTGCGGAGATGGCACGCGCTGGTCAGCTGAACGAAGCCGTCGACGAACTGTTAGCTCTGGAAAAGCTCACTCGTCAAGGCGGTGATGCCATCTCCTCGGGCCACGTCCTCGTGGCTATCGTTAAAATCTGTGCGGACGTGAAGAATTTCGACAAAATGTCCGAAATGATGGTGCTGCTGAGTAAACGGCGCTCGCAGTTCAAACAGGTACTTTGGTTTGCGCATCATGCGTTTTGAGTAGTTTGTAGTTGTAACTTATCACCGATCAATTCCCATTCGAAAGCATTCAAAGCAGTAATAAATGGCGACAGAAAATTAAGTTTACGAATTAGCAAACGAGTCTCCAGGAGGGAAATTCAGTTTAATTTTCAAGAAGCTGCTTGATTATCTTCTGCAATGCTGACAATGGACTTAAACGCTTAGGCCGTTACCAGCATGGTTCAAGAAGTGTGTCGTACGGTGGAGACGGTTCCTGATAGAGCTATGCAGTTGAAGATAATTGAAGCAATCCGATCTGTTACTGAAGGAAAAATCTATGTGGAAGTCGAGCGTGCCCGTATCACGTACAAGTTGTCCCAGATGTTGGAGGCCGAAGGAAAAGTGAAAGAAGCAGCAGAAGTGCTTCAAGAGCTCCAGGTAACTAGCATTAAATTTCGCTATTTCTGGGCGTTTGCTTTTGGGAATTTAAACGACTGCAATTTACTTGATCTCTCAATAAATGATAGATTGAAACTTATGGATCAATGGACCGTCGAGAGAAAATAGAGCTACTGCTGGAACAGATGCGCCTTTGCTTGAACAACAAGGATTACATCCGAACTCAGATAATCAGCCGAAAAATCAGTGTCAGATTCTTTGAAGATGCAGCTCAACAGGTAAAGGCTATTACAGTATTGTGGTTAATCTATGCCATATTTTGCGTTCAGTGCATGTGCTTGTTATAGTTTGCATATTTGCTGAATTTTTACGTAAGATATACTTACGGTTTATATTTACTTGTGGTTTTCAGGATTTGAAACTCAAGTATTATAAACTGATGATTTTGCTTGACGAGCATGACGAAAAGTTCCTAAACGTCTCGCGACATTATAACGCCATATATAAAACAAAGCAGATCTTCGAAAATTTGCCGGATGCTCTTCAGGTGAGATATAGATAATTTATGTACGAATTAGTATCAACAATTTTTGTCGAATGCTACCGTAAGTAATACGTGGATTTTAGAGAGCAGGTGTACTTGTTTCCCTTGGAACGTCCAGGTTAAAAAATAATGCAGAGCGTTTTGGGTATTGTCCCATCTCTTGTTAATTGCAATCATTTAAATTTTGATTTCGAAACCAGTGTTAATTTGTGAAAAGTGTACGTTAAATGAAATTCTCTTTTCAGGCACTTCAGTGCATGATCTCGTACCTTGTACTGGCGCCTTTCGATAATGAACAGTCTGACCTGCTGCACAGAGTTAAGGAAGACAAAAATTTGGACCACATGTTGCCTTATAAGTAAGCTAGGAATTGCGTGTAGCTACAAAGTAGATGCTGTGGTGGCTTCATTGGCTTGTGAATCTGTTAATAAATAATAACCTTATATGTGCCCTTGGTTATTAGGAAGCTGGTGAAGAGTTTCTTGACTAATGAAATCATCCAGTGGAGCAAATTTGTCGCTGAGTTGGAAAAGGATCTGCGACAGGGTTCGAAAGAATTGCCCGCTGTGTATGTTTTCAAACCGGAGGTGGATGGCGGGCCGGCTCGCTGGGAACATCTGCGACAGCGCGTTATTGAACACAATATCCGCATCATGGCCATGTACTATTCGCGTGTGTCCCTTACGCGTTTGGCACAGCTCCTCAGCTTGACCCCCCTGGAATCTGAGGAATATATTGGCAAATTGGTACGAAGCGCTCGTTATAAAATCAGTAGCCTACTGTCGATGGAATGGTAACATTATGGCTTTTGACCTTTTTGTTAGGTCACCAAGAAAACAATTTTTGCTCGCATCGATCGGCCTGATGGTGTCATAGTTTTCCGTCCTCAGAAAAACGTCAACGCCGTCTTAGATGATTGGGCTGGGAATGTGGCGAAACTAATGCAAATGATTAATCAGACAACGCATTTAATTAACAAAGAGGAAATGGTGCATGGTATGGAGCACGTCGTGGCCGCCGGTGCTGACAAAGATTAGCTGGTTTAAATTGTGTATTGTGCAGTTGTTTTCGAGTTTTTGCTTTGATGTAGATCGGTTATTAGGCACATGTACCAGCGTACATTTTTTCCTTAACCTTGGTTGGTAAACTGCTTCAGCTGGATTTGGTATCTGTTTTCTTACTTTTCATAAACTATGCTGATACAAAATAAACACACTAACTTACTGTATGCCAGCTAAACATTTGTAATTACATATTAACTATTTTCGTTCATTCATACTCGTGCTACAGGCCAGAAATTAAGTTTGAAACATCTATACTAACTTTGATTTGCATTTAAGACTTCAGCAGCTGAGGCTTTGCAATATGCTGCGTTTCTAAAATGTTCAAGACAAAGGTTTTTATAGTACTGGTTTTAATTGCAAAGTTCTGTATTTGTGTTGAACTTGCTAAATTTCATATACTAACTATGCTGACAGACTGATGAAATGGCGTTAAAATCATTATAGTTCGTAACTTACTATTCAAAAGCAAAATTTATTTGTTGGATAAGCCTGAAATAATTATAATTTATCATGTTACAACTTACGGAATCAAGAAAATATCGAATCTTACTGTTTAAATTACTGTTCGCAGATTATATTTTGGATTTTATTGAAGTTGCACAGAACAGCGATCGAAATGAAAACTAGGGACAATTAAATCATTTTTCTAAGCAAAACATTGATCTTCTCTTCCCGATTACCGAAATCACCGCCAGTGACGAAGTGGTTGGTCTTCTTTCTCCATCCTCCGGTGGGATTATTCAGCTTGAAGGGCCAAAGGAAGTTGGTCGCCTGCTTGAAATGCGGGCCCACGGTGTAAATCTCGTGGATGATGTCCTCCACGCAAATGATGTTAAACTTGCCTGCAAGAATACAAACGAATACTTAATGCCGCAAGGAATGCGCAAGCACAACAACGCAAATTACCCAAAGCCTTTTCAATGAGGGAGTTGTCGTTCAGTGGAATCCGACGTCCCTGCACTTTGCCATAACCACGCTTGTAAACGAGGTCCCGAATGGTCTTCAAATTGGGATACCCCCAGGCAATGTAGGGATCAGCCAGACGTAGCATGTTCAGCGTAGCCTTGTTCAGTTTGACGAAGACACCGTTGTTGATCTGACGCACACGGAACAGCTTCATCACCTGTCGCGGCTTCGGACTGACGCCGTTCACACCGCGAATACGGACCACAAAGGCCAAGCGGGGCTCATCCGGGACGTAAAAGTTCTTGGCCTTCTTAGCCTGGCGCTTCAGTCTGACTTCATCGCGCTCCTTGGCCCGGTACTCTTTGACATACTGTTCGGCGCGCTTGAAAATCAGTCCCCGGGTCACTTTGGCCTTCTGGCGTCTCTTGATCGCCTTGTTCGCCGCTCGCTGCTTCGCTTCAGCCCCGCGCTTGCGATTCTTCAGCAAAGTCTCCGGGACCGATGGGAGTTTCTTGGGATCCTTGGCAGAAGACTTGCCAGCGGACTTCTCTTTTGGTGCGTCCTTCACTTGGGTCTTCGTTGGGGCTGACATTTTATCCTGGTGGGGAGATAACGCTATTTCACAGATGGAAAGCCACAGGATTAGCTTTTTCTTTATAAGAAAATAAATCTATCCACACTTACCTAGGGAACTGCTGTGACAATCGCTAGAATCTACGTTGAAGTTTGAGGAGCTCCAGCACACCGATTAAGGACGCTGATATGCGCACTCTGCACTGCAGATTGCAGCGCTGCTGCCAAACGGGCTACAGGCTATATGGCTACCGCCTGTCGATGCGGTGTGCGATGTGTTATGGGCGTGAACATAATGGTTTCGTCACCGGATACTTTTTTAAAAAAGAATTCCGGTACATTTATTACCTGATTACCGTACGTACTTCTACAAATTTTTTCAATTTTCTAAGGCTTTTTTAGACTTAAAAATCAGACGTAAGGACGTCAAAAATAATGTCGTTTTTTCTTGAATATTATTCATATTAAACTGCACTCCCTTCGGCCTTCGCCAACTTTGTAAAAATTGACCAGCGTAAACACGCGGATAACCGATAGGGCTGGCAGCACAGTGCCATCTGCTTCTATGAACTGAACCGATTCTGCTGACGCATCGTAGAACAAGAACAGCTTCGAGTTGCTGTTTCTTTCCATTCTGTCAGAACTTGCGATGTGAACAACTGTTGTTTTGCATTTTTCTACCAGAAATTTGTAAATTCGATATATTAGCGAGACTCCGTTGTGTATACTCTGATTATCCTGCTTAATTGGAAAGCTTACCTTCTAACTGGGACTACTTACGTCTCGTCGAAGGAGATTGAATAGACCACAGAGCCGAGCTTACACTAATTTTCGGAAGTGTGGCCATAATCCGCCATATCCATTCGGAAAATGCCTTTAACTACAGCAACAGGCATCCTGGCTATGTTGGATGAGAAAGATCCTAAACTGAAACGTTACGCCCTGGCGTCAATGAACCGCTTAATGGAAGAGTACTGGCCAGAATTCGCTGAGTCGGAATTTATCCGCAAAGTGGAGGTCTTCCAAGAGTCCAAGGAAAATCCTAACGAAGAACGCCAGCTGGCCGCTCTCGTGGCTTCGAAGATCTATTATCATCTAAATTCTTTGGAGCAAGCTCTGCAGAGTGCTCTGGGCGCTGAGGCCATCCTGGACCTGACAGAGCGCAGCGAATTCATTCGAACCATCCTGGCTCGATGTATCGACATCTACATCAAACAACGCCAGGAAAGCGTGGAACATCGCCAAGGTGATGGCCCGGAAGCTGATCCCCGACTGGAGAAGCTTGTTAACCGGTTGATCCAACAATGTTTTGACCATCGCCAATACAAGCAAGCCATGGGTAAATATGGAATAATTTCCTAGCAGATGTGAGAAATAATAAATAGAAATTGGAAAATATGTGTTACCATCAACTGTACGCTTGAATTGCGAATAGCGGATTGGATTCATAGACCTGACTCATGATTTTACTTCTCATTTTTTAGGCCTTGGAATCGAAGCTCGGCGTCTGGATGTATTCGAGAAAGCGGTGACGGAATCAGGCGACCAGCGCGGCATGTTGGGCTATGGGATGCGCATTGCCATGTCACTCGTACAGCATCGTCAGTTCCGCTCGGATCTGTTCAGCAAACTCGTCAGTTTGTACGTCAACGTCCATCCGCCTGACTACATAAATATGGTGCAGTGTCTCATCTTCATGGAGCGCCCTAATGAAGTGGCGGAGATTTTGGCGCGTCTGCTGGAAAAGGACGATCAGCGGTTGATGGCGTATCAACTTGGATTCGATTTGTACGAAAACGGAACACAACAACTCCTTCACTCCATTCGCCTGGCATTGAAAGATAAGGGCACTGGAGTGGTCGGACCAGTAAAGGATGCTATGGAGAAGTTGGATACAATTCTCAGTGGTCAGACTACAATCCAGCTGCACCTGCAGTTTCTGATCCGGAATAACCATACTGATTTGGTTATCTTAAAACATACGAAGGACGCCGTTCGGAATTCGGTTAATCATAATGCAGCCATCGTCGCAAACGGGTTCATGAATTGTGGAACCACTTCGGATGTATTTTTAAGGTACAAAAGTTTTTTTTTATCAGTCTCAGCTGTTTTCGCTTTGTATAATTATTGTCTGGTTCTCAGGGATAATCTGGAATGGTTAGGGCGTGCGACGAATTGGGCCAAGTTTTCGGCTACCGCCAGCTTAGGTGTAATTCATCGGGGACATGAAAAGGATCCATTGAAACTGATGTCGACATACCTTCCCAAAGATGCTGGAGCTGGTTCCTATGCTGAAGGTGGTGGTCTCTATGCCCTCGGATTGATCCATGCTAACCACGGGACGGAGCAGATCGTTGATTATCTTTCTGAGCAGCTGAAAGCGGCGAGCAATGAAATGGTTCGGCATGGTGGTTGCCTCGGGTTGGGATTAGCGGCCATGTCTACCGCACGTGATGATATTTATGAACTCCTGAAGCAGAATTTATTTCAGGACGACGCGATCACAGGTTAGGTCGCCAGACTTATTTTTTTGATAAGTCAAAAGAATGTATTTGTAAAGTCTTTTTTATGTTACGGCATAATCAAATTTTAGCTGGTTGGTCTATGCTGTGTCAGATGTATTTAACCAATTATTTGGTTCAGACTGGAGAAAGAGATTCAACCATTTGATTTTATAGGGGAAGCGGCATCCGTA
The DNA here is from genome assembly GCF_019649055.1 of Paramacrobiotus metropolitanus. Classification (NCBI taxonomy): domain Eukaryota; kingdom Metazoa; phylum Tardigrada; class Eutardigrada; order Parachela; family Macrobiotidae; genus Paramacrobiotus; species Paramacrobiotus metropolitanus. The sequence continues at coordinate 3,206,634 of NW_026570225.1, read as the reverse complement.
GCCATGGGTTTGGTCATGTTGGGCTCGCATAACGCTAAGGCGGTTGAGGACATGGTTACCTATGCGCATGAGACCCAGCATGAGAAGATTTTGCGAGGTTTGGCTGTGGCATTGGCCCTGGTGATGTTCGGTCGTCTGGAGGAGGCTGATCCGCTTATTACACAGTTAATGGACGACAAGGATCCTATTATGCGCCGCTGTGCCATGTATACGATTGCTATGGCGTATTGCGGCACTGGGAATAACGAAGCTATTCGGAAACTGCTGCACGTTGCCGTCAGCGACACCGATAATGATGTGAGACGCTCTGCTGTATTGGGCATTGGCTTCTTGCTGTTCCGTCACCCGGAACAGTGCCCCGGTGCTGTAGATTTGCTGGCCGAGAGCTACAATCCGCATGTGCGTTATGGTGCTGCACTGGCTCTTGGGATTGCTTGTGCAGGAACAGGAAGTCGTGAGGCTATCAGCATTCTGGAGCCGATGTTGAATGACACAGTGAATTACGTGCGCCAGGGCGTTTACATTGCATCGGCGATGATTCTCATGCAACACAATGAAGAAACCTGTCCCAAATCCAAAGAATTCCGGGAAAAATATCGCAAAGCCATTGATGATAAGCATGAAGATGTTATGGCACGATTTGGAGCCATAGTGGCGCAAGGCATTATTGATGCAGGTGGACGGAATGTGACGATATCGGCTCAGACCCGAACCGGACACACGTCGTTACCGACCGTGGTTGGTTTGTTCGTTTTTACCCAGTTTTGGTATTGGTTTCCCTTTACCCATTTCTTGTCAATGGCCTTCACTCCTACTTGTTTAATTGCATTGAATAAGGATCTTAAGATGCCAAAAATTAATCTGAAATCTGCTGCGGAGCCGAAGAAATTCGCTTATCCTCCACCCGCGGAAGAAAAGAAAAGTCACACCGTGGAAAAGGTGCAGACAGCGGTATTGAGCATCACTGCGAAACAGCGCCGCAAGGACGAACTGAAAAAGATGAGCGATAGTGGGAAGAGTGACGATAAAATGGATGTTGATGAGGATAAAAAGGAAGAGGGAAAAGCCGATGGAAAAGATGAAGTTACTAAAATGGAGGAGGCTCCCAAAGATCATTTAATACTGCAGAATCCAGCGCGCGTGATGAATGCCCAACTTCGTGTGATGAGCGTGGCTGATGAGACGCGCTATCGTCCATTGAAGCCGATTAGTACCGGCGGCATTATTATGCTGGCCGACACCAGTTTGGAACCGGAAGAGATTGTGGAGAGCCTGGCACCATCAGGCCCAAAATACGAGGGTGAAGAACAGGAGCCGACACCTCCGGAACCCTTCGAATATGTTGAGGAGTAATTTCTTGTCGTTTCATCTGAAGTTTTTTTTAAATATGATGTTGGTTTTGTAACTGAAAATATTTGTTTCATGTTTATTCTATCCACATCTGGCATAAGTTGAGCGAGTTCGAATAATAAATTGATGCATCAGAATAGCAGGTTTGATGAAATCCAGCATATTTAAGCAGGCACATATAATGACCGCTGCTAATGCGGCTTTGGGAATGTACTGTAAAGCACTGCTCAGGGTCACAATAGCGATAATAACAAACGATCCTAAAACAAATGAAAATGTATATTAAATGGTGCTTATGTACGTACAGATGCTTGTTTAATGTACTTACCTGTAACTATTCCTCCCATTGGAGTACGCACACCGGATTCGGCATTCAGAGCAGAACGGGTAAATGCTCCCGTCACAGCGTACGACCCAAAAAAGGATGATACCATATTGGCCGTTCCCAGCGCCAGAAATTCCTGTGTTATGGAGATATTGTAATGATATTTGTGAGCAAACGTTTTGGCTACAGCCAATGATTCCACCATTGCCAGGAGCGGCACCAGTACTAAACCCGGTCCGAAGGTTCGCAGGATTTCGCTCAGTGCCAATCCACCAACGGCAAAGTTCGGCATTTTGGGAGCGGATAGTTTAGCAGTCACGTTTCCGGTTGCAGACAATGCTCGAATCCCCGATGACATTACCAAGTAGTTGAGAAGTGTCGCACTCATTACCACAATCGCATACCGAGCTATACATGCAATAATTATGGTAACAATTTTAGCCCACATTGTGAAAACATATTATCCTTCCGTTGTGATGTATGCTGTATGGAAAATTCATTGTTAAACATTTGTATGGCTGCGTACTTACAGACTCCGCAAAGGTGAATTACGTCAGCAAGGCTTCTGTACCATTTTGGTATGGATCCTTCTCGAAGCGGAAGTCGCATTCCTTTCATTAACAATAAAGTTGTGATGCTTATACATCCTAGTAGAACATCCCAGCCGCTATATAAAGCACGGTTTCTGTTAACTTACACGCGCACGAAAATTTATTAATTACCCAGCATGGAAATAATACTATATAGCAGTTTGCTGTACCAGTCGATGGCTTTCGCACTTTGTTTTGCTCATGTGCTTTATGTATCCGCCAATTGTTTCGATGACAGTATCAGATGCTTCTCCAAATTTTAGGCCCATCATGTTTTTTACCTGGCTCAGGATAATAACAATCACTGCTGCTTGTGTAAAGCCGCTCACGACAGGAACAGAGATGAAGTTGATAATAAATCCTACTCAAAACACCCAGCAGTTGATATATGTACGATATTATAATACGTACTCTTGCAATACAGGTAATAATTATTTATATATGTCGAGTTAAACCAGCCAGATCTCATTTTCGTACACCTGATTAATGGAGATAAAAACATATACAAAAAGTTTAATAATTTATGTATTTGTAGATATAGTATGCGCATTTACAGAAAGTACAACATTTTCTGTGTTATACCTAAACGCAAGAGTGCCACTGCCAACTGAAAACATCCAACAAAAAAACACAACAGCACTGCCCATTCGCCGGGTGTCCCAACGATGCGACTAATGAACGTTCCGGTAAGAAGGGATAAGATCGCAGTTGGACCGACCGTCACATCCTTTGATGTCCCCAACAACGTGTAAACGAAACAGCCGAGATAAGCGGAATTTAATCCGTACTGAAAACTGGCCCATTAACATACTGAATATTCAAAATCATAATTATTGCTAAACTGTAATATCTGTGACCTTGCGCGCATGAAAGCCTAACAGCAATAGCATGCTGTAAACTGCTCACCTCCAAATCGATATCCGCAATGACTGCGTATGCCAAACACTGCGGAACAACGGTCAACCCCACGGTCAATCCAGCAATAAGGTCACCCACAAAATCCTCCCTGCTATATTTCGGTAGCCATTGAAGAATTGGCAGTTTTCGTTTGAATGTACCAATAGTGCAGCAGTTCTTCGTTTCGTTGGTGAAATCTTTCGGAGTCATGGGACCACCGAATCTGTACTGTTCCTCTTCCAACGAATTACGATCTGCAGAATAAGTTGCGCATGTGCCGGACCGCTGGCTGACACAGTTTTACGTAAATGGCATGTGGTACACCGCATATTAGAGGAGTATGAAAAACACGTTGATATTAATTCTAAGCTACCTGTGCTGTTTCCACCTAAACTGGTTTGTGTTTGAGACTGGAAAAGGGGTCGATGAGCGGATGGGTGACGGCGGACAATATGGGCCAAGCTAGACGGCAGCATTCCAGCGGAGGGTTTTTTTATCGGCTGAATGGTTGTGGAAGATTCGCGATGGACTTCCGACGCTGTTGAATGTGTTCTTGGTAGCAAGACTTCATCGGGCGCAGCGAGGAAACGAGGTGGTAATTTGGCAATTTCAGCCTGTATTTGCTCGATCCCCAGTTCCTGCTCAGCGTAATCGATGGTGTTGATCGCATCCACGTTGTCTTCTGGACCTAATGAGCTTGTAGCCATTTAGATTGCTGCTGAGGTAGGAAACTTGACGGAAAAATGATTATTGTCGATGCGCCCAGATTGTGAGTTTCAGAATTATGGACACGAGAAACATGACCTTTCGATTACGAAATCTCATCATAGCGTGCGGTTTCTTAGCGGACATTTTGCTGCATTCATTTCAAAAACAGCAAAACACCAGTTAACGAAATTTGGAAAAACCTAAATCATTTCGTTAATAACTGGAAGATTAGTTCTTAGCTACACCATGAGATTTGATCTTAGCCTACATGCTAAATTTGAATGCTTACTGTACGCTGTTTACAACAATTTGTTCGGCAGGCAGAATATGCGGAAGTGTGCTATATATGTCAGCTATGATATACCACTAGAATACTATATGAACACTGACATACATCGACGTGAATATTTCGTGTAATTTACATTTACTTAATAAAAGTTAATATCAGCACTGGAGAGCCACGCATCAAACTTTAATACACGACTAATTTCTGTTAATTAGTTTTGGGTGTTTTGGTGGCTTTTGGTCAGTTTTTCACTCGCTGATTTTGATATGAAAATGTTATTTTATTTCAAACTTACTCGCGAAAACACATTTTGCTATGTATTTTCTGCATTTCTTCAGCCAGGTTTAAAATCCCATACTAGATGAGACCCTAGCCGGATTTGGGCTACCTGCACTTACTCGAATTAAATTAAATCAAATATCGAAATGAAATATTATTTTACGGATTCGGGATTAGTAATTACAGTAAGTATAAAATACTTACTTAATTGAAATTTCGTATTTTACTTACACTTTACAGTACTTACTTGCTGAAACTGTTCGTAAGCAGTTATTATACGTTCGTACAAGTACTTTTTTGAATCCGGTCGCAACAAATTAAAGACTGAAAATGGTTTTTTTTACATACGCGCAAGTACATATGTATACATAGATTATAATATATTTTAATACTGTATTCAGGTACTCATTATTCCACTAATTCCAGTATGGAAGTCACATGTCTAAAGAATTGTCGCAATGTTATTAAAATATCTTATAAGTGGTATTTTTCGCACGTACAGCAATCTAATCACTTAATTCGTAAATCCCACGCTGGATTGCCACCTTAGTGGAAGTTCACTACCTGCTCTGTTTCAAATTCAAGTTCCATAAAGCTTTCACTACACGGTACGCGAATATCCTTGACCGGTGGTGAACCGAAGGAAGCCCGGTGGTGAACTGTACAGTAATATGCGTAATGAAGTCTGGTAAATTTTTAAAACTTTTTGGGAGTTCACATTAATTAGGTACTTTGTAAAGAATCTAGTATAGTATATGTGCTGCAGACAATCTTCGCCACTAACACCCGGCAATCGTTAAGAAAGATTACAAGCAAATCACGAGATCTGAAGTTTAACATTATAATGCACCAAAGTTTCTTCTGCAAAGATAAATTATTATTAATCGTCATGCACCCGCTAGTGCTGTAATACATATTATGAGGACGCTTTAATAATGCAACATAAAGATACACAGTAGACAGTAAAACTCTATGGTAAAACCAACTGCAGCACTGACAAACGTCCGGCCAAAATCATATCATGCAGTCCCTAGGTACAATTCTTTAAATAAATAACTTGACGCTATAGCAGATGCCACAATGGGTCAGTAACATCAGAGAAGGTTGTGTTCGCTACTGCTGTATAACGTCGCCTTTCGTTTTGCAGCTAGCGCTTTTGATGTCCAAGTTTTTCAATTGACTGGCTTCGGCTTTTCAAATTCTGTGAAAAAAAAATGGTCAGCATTCAGTTTATAAGCATTTACCAAGCCGGCGCAAAGTAGAGCCGCCACCAGTCCAGCAAAATTTTCCAGCACAATGGTTTTTCCCGAAGAAAATAAGCACATCTCTAGAATTCCTCTTACAGCTCAGGTAAAACTTAAAAATATAATAAACCTGATGAGAAACCATCAGTTTTGCAGTTTTTTAACCATAACCATGATAAGGTGTACAGTCATATTCTGCCTGTACACTCATAACATCCTAATTCAGGTTAGTAGCGGCTTATGAATGGTATAAATAGCATTCCTATAGCGTGCACGATGAAGCGTAAGAAAATTACACCTAGTAATATGCAGTACAAACTAAAAGATACAAAAACACAAAGGTCTGATAGCATTAAAAATGCAACGCTCACTTTTTAGAACATCCTTCGTCTGGTAGTAAGCAGCGCTGGCCAATTCCCGACTAGCTTTGGGATAGCAGACTGCGGCAGCCGCGCCCAGTCCGATTCCGGTATACAGCAACTTGCGAAAAACTCCACCTATGGTTACAAGACAAAAACGATGCAACCAACCGACCTCCAGGAACAGTGATTTTCCATCCTTTACAAGGGCTATTATTGCTCTGGTCACTTACGCCTGTAAGCTGCCAGGAAACCAATAAGGCCTCCGGCCGAAATAGCCAGGGCACGAGGCAGAACCCTGGCGTCATCCCGTAACATATCTAAAGTACCTGTACAAAAAGCGAGAGCGGTATCATGCTATCAGCTGCGAAATAAAAATGTATGCATCTACCAGCATCTTATAATAAAAACGAGCACAGTTCTTCCACGACTTACTCACTTTGACTATGCGCTTTACCAGTTGCGTATATGTCGGACACCCGCTCTCTCACTTTCTGCAAATCATGGCAAGAATTATTTCCAGATAGTGCACCAGTAAGGCGAACCTTCAAATGCGTTGTAAAGTAATCATTTAACTGCTGTCTGCTCGTGCAATAGCGACGGTGGGCGAGGAAAACTGCAGAAACCATGCAAAACTGTTTCTGAAAAGCGTTTGCTGACATACCTCTGATCCCTCAGGAAGTACGGAAGCAACGGCTTGTCTGACTTGGCTTATCTGCTGCTCTAGGAAGGAAGGAGGAGTGGGCTCCACGAAATAGGCCTGCTGGCTAACAGGCGCTTGTTCCTCATAAACGGGGAGCTGCAACCATTGTGAATCAACACCAACAAGTTACATCGTTAAATTAAAATACCATCAGTCATCGCAGTCACAAAACTCCCGTCTAGTGGACTGCTGCGGTTCCTGTATATGAACATCGACAGGCCACTCACGTCGGTAACTTTCAGCATCACACTGACGCGGTCGTCTTTGCGGCCAGCCACAGGCGATGAAAGCAGAGAAGCTCCGAGAAGAATACCAGTATTCCGCACTGCCATTCGTCGTGCTACGAGCATTCTCAGTGTTTTCATAAACTCCTTTGCGACAATTTCAAGCCAGCCAATGAAAGATCTATCAAGGTAATAATTATTACTTCTTATAGCTCAGTAAATGACTCTTATATAACATTGAAACCAATAACAATATTCACCACCATAAAACTAGAAAACCAAAAAAAGCAGAACTTCCAAACGAAAAAATCTTCTCCTTCTACCTTCTGAATCTCTTCCACTCCAGTGACTCCAGTTTTGGATTTCAATGCCGTCACGTCGCCGTGTAAAGGAAGCTTTTCAAGGTAACCGCAGCCCAAGGGAAAAAAGTTGTAACACCCCAGGGTGGCTTGCTGGTGACTTCACGATTTAAGAATTTTGAGTACTCGTATCACGTATGAATATACAGTACTGTACTTTACCGCGGTATTTGTGCAAAACGTGCGCGCAGATGTTTTGGTGCAGATGTTTGCATTTTGATTTTGTTTCATTTTCATTTCAATTGCATTTAAAGTTCCAATTAACCGAAATCTGATAAGCCTTGCCAGTCGGTTGAAACTTGGGCTCTTTATGTAGTACGGACCTATACGGTAGTCTTCTTTCGACTTTCGGTAATAATTACTTACCTTGATGACACGCTTCGCTAATCGTTTTCCAAGCTATCTTTTTGTAGGCTACTAGTACTGCGTTTTGAATTAAACAACAGGACTAACCATAAGCTGTTAATAATTTTATAAGCAGGCAGATTCATGTTTTTTCCTAGATTGACGAGAAAGCATTTTAATAACATTAGGAGAAAGCATTTTATGCAATCTTTCTGTCGTTACAATTTTTGTTACTGATTTTCTTGTTGATACCGAAGCAGTGCCGCGCTCTACAGGTTTAGATAATTCAAGGGTTCTTTACAGCTAGACTGGTAAAAGTTTTTAATTAAAATATAAGTAGTTATGGTTTATGGTCAAAACGTTGACTGGAAATCAGAAAAAGTGAAGTTTGATAAAGTATATTGTGCCTCTGTTTAAGAATTATATAGTATATATGCAGCTGTATAGGATTGAAGAGCAAGGGAATCACAAGTGATAATTATTATTGCTAACCATAGATCCTGATTCTTGATACGGAGTGATTTCGTCAACTTATATCTGCAAACGCTAAGCACTGAACCTATAATATATGCACTGCGGTGGTACTTACTACTCTAGTGCTTTTATCGAGATGCCCTTTGATCACTGAGAGATGCCCTTTACGAGTGCCTGTAACAATTAACAGTGTGTTTTGGAATAAAATACCTATGTTTTTATATATGAAGTACAGGATTACAGTACACATACCTTCTGCACTTTCGTCTGCCGGTAGTTTGTGCGGTCACTTTTTATGTGGATGAATACTGGTTGGTCGTTGCTTGTAAAACAACGACATATTATAATATTTATGCGCGCGTCGAAGAATACGAGTATAAGGTGCTCTGATCAGGAAAATGTTACTGGTCTAGTTCTATAGCTGTTATTTCTTTTGTTTATACATTAGTTTAGATTAAATTAGTTTGCTGTTCTTACGTTTAGGCTACTGGCAAAATGGTAAAGCGTCGCATTGGACTTGTGGGTTATGGTCATGTTGGTAAGTGAAATACCTGACCACTATAAATTGAAAGGTTTAATTTAGTGGTTTTAACATAAGAGTACTGTATTTTTGTACGTGAATGGAGAATACACTGTACTACCTAATCCCTACTATTTTACGCAACATAAACATTGTTCAATATTAGAATATATTTGGTTTACATAAAGTCTTTCTGCTGGCATAACGGTTCAGTTTCTGATTAATATTTATTACTGTTACTGCAGGTCAACATTTACACAATTTTATTTTACGACAATCAAACTTGGAATTGGTATTCATCTGGAACCGGACGCGTGATGTGCTAGTGAATGCTGAAATTCCCGAAACTCTAATCTTAGATGACCTCGACAACGTGGGAAGCCGGTAAATACAGTATTTTCCAAGAACATGCATTCGCTCTAATCTATGATGTGGGGACTACATATACTTCGCACTCTTCTTCGCACTCTACATACTTTACGAAAAATTTAAAACTTACTAGTTAGAATCCTTACGTTAACACTTAACAGTACTTCTGAATTTTTTACCATCGAAAACGCTTACCAGAAACTGTTGCATGAATGTTTTGCAGAAAATGTGATCTTATCGTCGAAGTAGCTCATCCGGATATTACAAAAAAATATGGTGCCGAATTCCTTAAGCACGCGGACTATATGGTATCGTGCCAATAATTACGTTGAATTAAACGAATTATAAATTTGAGTTATTTTTAGGCTTCCAAACTAAGACTTATTAAAATATTTTTATTTGTATAAGCTGTGCCTAACGCTATAATACTTCTATATAACCTGCAGAAGTATTGTAATGTGTACCGGAAACGTCAAAAATAAAAAATCCAAAATGTACTGCAAATCTGCATCAGCAGAAATTTGTGGACTGATTGGTTATCCTTACCTTCTCGGTTAACTTCTAAATTCACTTGCAATTAATTCCTAGATTGGATCACCCACTGCTTTGGCCGATGAAGATCTTGAGTATAGTCTACGGGAATTGGCCAACGAAGGGAAGCATGGGTTGTACGTACCGGTTGGGGCGTTGTGGGGTGCAGAGGACATTCGCAGGATGGCCAATGCAGGAATTTTGCAGGTTTCAAATAATATATGTCTTCTAAACTGAAATATCTGTATTTCTGCATAAAGCAGTTTTATGTGGCTAGTGGTGGTTTGCTTAATTACATCTCTAGAAGCATATTAAACAGTTGTATTAAAGTATAAATGGTCTTCTAAATATGCGATCTACATTACAGGCATTGACAATCACAATGACCAAACACCCGTCGGCATTTAGACTTTCTGGAAAGCTTAACGAATTGAATGAGGAAGCAGCAAGTACATCCCGCCCGGTGACCCTGTACGAAGGTACAAAGAATACGTAGTTATTCGTTACAATGTGTGTGGAATCGGTTGGCTGAAGGAAGGGCGTATGATTATTGATTATGGGCAACCGAATTTGTTGTTTTTTTGCTATACAAATACATAATTATTTAGAAGTTTGTCATAATAATTTTGTCCATGCACAGTGATGATGCACTTGGTGATATTTCGGTAGTATGTACACAATGAGGATTTCCGGTTCCAGGAGGAATACGGGCTCTATGTCGGCTAGCACCAAATAATGTCAACACCATGGCTGCAGCTGCTCTGGCAGCCCACAATCTGGGATTCGACAAAGTTCAGGGAAAGTTGGTCTCGGATCCCAAGTAGGTCATGCGGCATACATTTCCGGTCACCAGTTCAATTAAATGCAGATCATGACGCTCACTCCCTTGGTGCAGGTTAATGGCCAAATGGCGTTGGTGGTTAGACCTTTAGAACAGCTAAGAATACTCACACAAAATTATCTAGTTTAGAGGAGTTGCTAATTTTTTACTCATCATTATTCGATGGCTGACCACGGACCACGATAAACTGAACTCATGGTTAGCTAAGCAATCAGTAACCTGCCTCTGATTAGTTTTACGTACGTTGTTAGTGGTTTAATATTGGCTATCGTATTGTAAACTATTGGTGTTTCATCTAAATTATTATGACCTTCAATAGGGAACTTGGGTGGCATATAATAACAATAGAGGTACTTGGAAGCCCACAGCCTAATGGAACTCAGCTAAGTATTAGGACAGAACGAAGAAATCCCGCGGACGTGGGGGCGGTCACCGGATCGGCTACCTACGCTTCCTTTGCTAACAGCCTTCTTGGTAAGCTATATTCGGTAACTCCAGTGTGCAATTTCTGCCATAAATAATTATAATTATACCTTGATTTAGCGGCATATGGCAGAGGAGCCGGATTTCATGTATGTTGAATCTGTGGAGTGTGGACCTTCGAAACATTGAAAAATTAAATCGAACCCCCAATTTTTTGCTTAAGCTCCATTTCCGGATCCGAACAAAACCGGCGAACGGCTTGACGGGCCTGAGCCTTGCACGCGTCATAGGATGCTTGTACGGCTGTACCACAGAACGGTCCAAAATAATTTGAACAGTTGCTAACTTGGTGGTGTTATAAAATACTTACAACATTATTATCAAATAATATCATATTACTGTATCATATTATTTTGTTTCACATGTCTTTTCCTCAGTTTCCTGCATAGTGCATCCCAGTCCCCCGGATGACGCCATTTCTAACATATAATTTATTATAACAAAGACAGATGTCTGAGTTGCGCCTGTTTTCAATGTTTTCATGATAGTAAACGGCAGCAGTACAAATGTACATGTACAGCTATCCATAATTACCACTTCCCTCAAAAGCAACAAATACTATAAGGTGCTTGATTAAGTGAGCTTGGTTAAGTGATTGGATTGCCTGGAGTCTTGGAGACCGCAAAACTTTTTGTCCTAACTGTTAAGCAGTAAAATTTCTAAACGTGAATAATTTAGGATCATATCGAATGCGTAGTTAATAATAATAAACATTAAACCGTTACAGTTAGCGGAAACGCAAAAGTAAGAACGAGTACCGGAATGAAGGCCGAAGGGTATGGTAAAAGTGAATCTAAGTCTGGACCATTATTATTCAAGATTTCGCGCTTAGGATCTCATCTCCGAAGTTTATTTAACCACCAGCAAAAGAACAGAGGACTCGATGGATTAACAAAAGATGTTCGGAATCGCATATGAAATAATAAGGTATTATTAATCGAATAGTCCAAATCCCATGTCGTCATCCTCTTCTTCTTCTTTGTCTTTTCCCTTCTTCTCCTCCTTTTTGGCTTCTACAAACGTAGCTCGATTAATGATGCACCTTATTAGCGAATATCTTATCATGAAATCTACTATGAATGAAGTATTTTAAAAATTTTCTGATTTTCAACTGTGAAATCGAAAACATCTGCAAACTGCTCAGGATTACAAAAAGCCTTAATTGCTCTTTGCACGTATTCGCTGTACCTTCTTTAGCGGCAGGCTTGTCGTCTTTCACGACGGTGGGTGTAGCACCAGCCGCTGGGGCTGCTGGTCCTGCGGCAGGAAGAGCTGCTAGTTTCTTGGAACCTGCAACACCAAAGTAAAGTACAGCACAAGTCCTCCACGACAAACTACGGTCCTTAAAAAATTTCTGATCCTTCAGTAGTGCCCAACATTTATGAATTTCTTACCTTGTGCAATAACTTCTTCCACATTCTTTCCTTTAAGCTTTTCCAGTACAAGTTTTATTCTCTGCTTATCCGCATCAATTCCGACACTGCTTAAGACCTTCTCGATATCTTCTGCGGTAGGGTTGGTCTTGCCGCCCAGAGTGCATAAAAGATACGCTGCAAGGTACCGCATCGTGGGAGATAACGTCTATCACGAAAGATCTAAATAAAAAAATCTGGGAACCTTTTGAGAACTCAAAAAACTTCAGAGAGCCTAGAAAGTGTTCAGTGGTCCGATCATCGATTTGCGGTTCTCTGAGGATGCCGATTGAGCAAAATTTTCAGAGTTGTGCACCACGTGAAACTGCACATACAGATTGCACTGTGACGTCGTGCATAGTGCGCACAAAATGTGCGTTGTGCATGTGGCGCAGTAGACAGTTGACACTAGACACAGTGCGCGGAGTCACGCCGGAGTGCCGCGGACACAGTGTGCCCCAAACCCAAAGTACGTACTGTGCTTGCCGTCCTCAAAGACGATCCAATGAATTTTGATTTTTGAACAAAAATTTTGAAACGCCAGATATACATAGATAATGACGTTTAAAATTTAACCTGCACAACAAATTGTTGTTCACAATTTAACATTTTTGCCATTTACCAAGCGTACTGTAATCATTTTGACAGGAATGGTGCCCTTTCAGCCAACTCCTATTGGGGCAGGCTGTAACACAACTCCGAGTGGGGCAGGCTCTAACATTCGCATCATCCACTGTAAATCGCTCCCGAGTGGAGACTCTCCACTGGAGAGTCATCCGTTGAAAAGTGTAAGCTGTAACTTGTGGCGTCTACGACTCAACGTAAGTACAGTAGTCTGAGCGTCACTAGTCTCTACTCTAGACTCTCAGTGTACTGGTACTAGCGGTGGTTGCGAACCACATTATTGCACGAGCGCCAGTACCACTGCATGCAAAATGGTATTGGGATTGTGGAATTGGAAAAGCGTGACGTACGCTATTCGTGGCGTCAGACAAATTTTATGCTCTTGACGAAGACATATTGCAGCACCTCGCGCTTCGCGCTCGGTGCAAATTATTTTTTTAAAATAAAAATACTTAATATCGTTAATTTATTTATTATTATTCTTATCTTTAATTTTTTTCGTTTTTCGCTTGTTTGGGTATTATTACTTACTTTTGTAGTTCGCATCGAGCGCCCAGCGAGATTGCCTTCGTCAAGAAGACTCAAGAGCACAATTTTTGTGAAAATATTCGTTTCTCTTACTGTCTTACAGTCTGACTGATGAGTTTCTTTTCCGTTGATAATGCTGTTTTAACTCGTAAATTATAAATACTACTTTATTGTTCTTTTAAGTTGGGGAGTTGGGATGCGTACCTGACACGGGGTTTAGCCTTTCTCAACATCACCGCGTAGCCAACTCTTGTGAGAAATTCCAGAGTTACAGTTACCTTTGGAGGGGGACCGAAATGATGTCTAATCTGTTGTAAGTTTGCAGTTTAGCGAACAGTTCTCATTTCTGATTAGGTGTTCTTTATGTTACCGGTTACGTTATTTGACAAGCTGGAAGGTACAAATCAGTCAATAAAATTAGTGCATAGATCATCTATGATAGATGATATGATCATAGTTATTCTTTCCAGGTATAAACAACTCTGTCGGATGTTGAGTCAAGGCGCCTTGTCGAAAAGAAGCATTTTTCTGACCGCTTTTGGGTTGCGCGACAATAATCCTGGCTACGATCTTACTGCTGCCGAAGTTACATCGGCAGCTTCTCATTCGGCTTTGGGAGAACAGATTAATCTTCTGCACTCCGATGAACCACCTATTCCGGTGTATAAGCCCCGCAGCGGTGAAAAAACTGAGCAAAAACGTGCAAGATTACTGTACCAAAGCAGAAAACGAGGAATGCTAGAAAACGGTCTCCTGATGAGGTAAAACCGTAAATTTAAATAAACTGCTGATGGCAAGTAGGAATTGTATCTTGTGTATAACTGTTAATGTTGTTCACGCACTGTTCTTCTTGCGACTTGCCGCTAATACGCATCATATTTTCAGTGCGTTTGCGGATCGCTACCTTTTCAATTTTGACGGAGAAGAACTTCAAGCCTATGATAAACTAATCAACGAGCCATCGAATGACTGGGAAATATATTACTGGGTTGCAGGTAAATACAGTAGGGTGTACGAACTGCAGTTGGCCTGAATCCGATTGAAAATTGTTTCCTATGCTTTTTTTGAAAGATTTTTACTTTACTGGTATTCAGTTATATTTTGCAGATATAGCTTATATCTGCAAAGTATAACAGATCTCAAAAATCCGACTCTATCATCTTGTTTAGAATTTTATGGCGAGTCCAATCGTATTCAGAAAAAATGTCGGATGAAAATTGATCACGAAAAAAATATCGTATTCAGAAAAAAGTGATCACGAAATCTGAGCGATACTCGCCTTTATACATAATGTGAATAACATTTTGTAAGGAATTCATATAGACATGATTTATATCACACACATAGAACCCTGTTTTATTTTTAGTATTTTGTCCTTTTTGTTGAGTTTTCTTTGATCTTGCAGGTGTTAGACCGGTTCCCCAAGAATTTCAGTCCAAAGTATTGGATAAGCTTATACAGTTTGCGCGTAACGAAAAAAAGGAGATGCGTATAAGGCAACCTGATCTTAAAGAAACTTTTTTTACGTCAGATGTCCATGATTGAATTTTTGGAAGCGTTGAAACAGTTGAATGTTTAATCTTTTTGCGATGCTGTGAATTATTACTGCAATATGTTCATAAGGTGGATCGTTGTGGGCTTGTGGTGAAATATACTACGAGTAGTGCTAATCTTCCAAAAATTGTAAAAACCCTAAAACGATATGCTTGTTCAGTTGCTCGCATCGATTGTGACGATTGTTTTTCTTTATGTATTTTGCCTTATCATTTAAAATTGATGTTATAATTTGGTAAAAATTGTGATGATTGTACAGTTGTACTTATGTACTCGAACTTACCGAATTTGTGCTTACATGCCGCTCGCCTTTGATACTCATAGTCTCGTACTGTTTACAATCGCATCTTAATTTGTATGGCTGAATATTGGACTCCTTTACGAAGCCATTGTCTGAAATTTGAAAATGTTAATATGCCGGTTTGGCTCTGGGTCATCCGATGGTCAGCGATGTTAAGTATTTGGCACAGTTTCCAATGACGATTACAGGCAGGGGGAGTGGATTCTACTGGATTGTTGCTTGAACTTGCTGATTCAGTTGCTTGCGTTCAGCCATTCAGATTTTACTGCATGCATATCGTGACTCAAATCTGTAGTGTTGTGCTGTACGGGGCCTGCAGCTGCATTATTGGCTGGCGTGTTGTTACACTTTTTAGCTGTAATGAGCTCGTCTGTTTAAAATTGGTAGCGACTTTTACGTGCTTTCTGCATAGTGCATATAGTATCTATGGTTTTCATAAAAACACTCCCGTAATCCCATTAGCTGCTTATTAATCTTCAGATTTTACTGGCAAACGAAGCGGAAGGGTACTTCTGGAACCTAGACTGCGCCAATAATCTTCGTGGAAAGTTCGTTTATTTTGGAGTTTCGCGAATAGAAGTTGTGTGTTGTGGACTTACTGCCAGCTGGGGACTGGGCTATCGATTTTTTGTTATTGTTGGCTTTCGAAAGATATCTGTATTTTTGATGCGCTTAAATTTCTCGGGTGATGTCCATCTATCCTGCAAAATTCGATGTGATTTTGACGGAATAAATTTGGAATTTTCCTGATCTGGGCGAAGAGGATTTATCTGTTTTGGAATGATCTGAAATGCCCTACTGCCATGTAACGGAATCATAAGGATAACTCGAAGCATATCGACTGATCGTGAGTGAAATGACATTTACACGAATTCGTTGAGTACTTAATTTTTCGTTACTAGTATTCTTAAGTATCTTAAGCGGTAAATCCCTTAACGTACTTTTTCCTAAATGCAAAGTAGAAAATGATAATATCCCCATGTATTCTATTTCAGATCTAATTTTTCTTATATTAAGTAATCCATAATAATTAAGCGACGTGGGAAAGCTGATTCGAAGGTAATCGAATTATTAAACAGTTAAAGAGCGATAATAATAGATACAATAATACTAGAGCTTCAGTATTATTGAATTTCATGAAATTTCGGTCGCGCTTCCGATTGTGGTTAACATTACTAGTACGTACTAATAATTTTGTTATTGTTAGTCTGAATGCGCCAGGATATTTTCAGATTCAATTGGCACTTGCAGTTCGTAGTTAATATTAAATTTATTATTATTTTTTGAATCTGCTCTTTATTTGTGCAGTTTCGCTGATCGGTCTTATTCGTTACGTACTGATCACTGCACTGCATTAAATTTTTTGTGCATTATATTTACTACTGTATTTAGACAATCTGCTACCACGTTAGGGTATTTGCTGCAGAAATCGTAATAACGGTGGGTTTATTAGCGTTTATGAACCAGCTCACTTTTTATCTAAAATTGCAATCCCCACTGGTAATTGCGGCACTGGACAATAATACAGATATGCAGTATATCTGCAAAATCTGTGCTTGGAAATGGTATGAAGAAGCCTTGTAGGCGCAAATATGCATTTAATATTGGTCATGGACACACAAATCGATATCCAGAGCACAGCCAATATGTCTTGTTGAACCAGTAGATTATCAGCAGCGCTATCGGAAAACCAAGGCAATTAAGAATTCTCTTTTCGATAATTTCCAGATGCCGATAAATCAGCTATGGCTGCTGCTGTTTGAATCATGGTTGTGTTTCACATTTCTTGCGCAATGGCTGCATCTGTACTTACGAAATGCGCGTGTACACCATACATAAAAGAGGTGATTTCGCGGAGCACGTAAGTTCTGAAAATACTAGTGCAGTCTGTCTGGTTTGCGTTCATTTTGTGTTGTGAATACGATTATTGAACACGATTATTTCAAGCCACGAGATAATGGTTTTTTTTGCTGCTGTGAATAAAATGAGTATGTTATAGTTGATGGAATGAGTTGTGTATGCTCTTTAAAAATACATATCTATATTTCGATGTTGGTCGCTGAAGACTTAACAAACTATTTATTTTGTTTTTACGAGGTCAGTAGGAAAGAATTACTAATTTGCATTCGATAACTGCAAAAACTGTCACCAAGTACTTTGGTGGTAGCATTGGTACACAGATATTATTAAACACCATGCCATTAGGCATTTGCGTAGAATATATATTTCAGTTTTCTTAACAGTTTTGTTGATCTTATCGTTAGTAGTGTAGTACGTATCCGAAATGCGTGAATAAGCGTAGCAGATCTATGGGTTTCGCACTGTGTTGTCATAACTTTTACAAGATAGATCGATTTCCGATTTGCTTTGCGAATCATGTTAAGCAAGATTGAATTCGGTATTAAACGTGGGTGGGTCACGGATCGTTATCAGAGAATTCGCTGTGTGTATATAATTTTAAAGTGTAGCGAGCTGGTCCTGATCAGAGAGCCAAAATCCGGACTGGCATAGTGGCACAGAAGGAATAAATTTAAGAAAGAATAGGGTAAACTATAACTAATTGTAACTATAACTAACTAATTTAAACTATACTCAAAAAATATATGCGGAAGTAATTTATAAGTATAATATGACAAATCGCTACTGTCACAAGGGTGGAACAAAATATATGAAAAGTTGCAACGGCCACTGACTTATCCGTGTGGGGATTAAGCATCTGTTTTACACTCTTTTCTTTATTTTCCGCATTGGGTTAAATGTTACAGTTTTGCTTTTATAGAATACTTTTATCATAACCAATCAAAAATAGGTCACCGTCTGTTACTGTAGCTGCCGTTTGGCGTATGCCGCTGCTTGTTTTGTGAGTTATGTTTGTATTGACGAGATAAGGTAAATTAACACGTGAAACGATACTGTTGCGGAATTTTGATTCACCGGAATGGATCAGTGGGAAGAAGCATACACAAAACTGTTCCAGCTGCGATGATTCGATGATCGATTAGGGCTAGGTCCGTATGGATTTGTGACAGTTAACTCGTTAGCGTGAAATGCCTCTTTGAGTTGGGGACCAAATACCGCGCGCTGCACCGGAAGTACTGTGCATGGCTGGGTATTTTATCGGAGTTTGATTATGCCAGCTGTGTAATGTGTACAATACCGTTGTACGAGACCGTCTGACTACCGACGCGAGGGAGGGAATTGGATTTCGTAATGGCCATTTGCTTGTGTAAATAAACGGCGACTTTTTCTTAACAGCGGTGTTTTTTTCCGGCTTCTTTTTGTGTTAGGGCTTTCGGATTGTTGTTCGACTTATCTGCTATAGTGCTGGCTGCTTAGCATGCGGTTTTAAGGCATTTACGAACTGGATCAGCCGGTTTTGAATTCATACTGTGCGTCCAACTTGGTTTATTATATCGTCTGTTTTATGTGTTTGGCAGGAATGTGAAAGCCTGCTGGTGTGCCGCCGTGTCAGAAGGATTATTATGATTTGCACATTACGCCAATGTCAGTTATGCCCGTCGTGGCCAAGCCTGGGAATCTGAAGGATCCGGATGTTGCAAATCTTTTCTCCAAAGAGGATCCCGAGCGATTGTTTGTGGATCTCAGGGAAATCGGACATGGCAGCTTCGGGGCGGTTTATTATGTAAGCTGAGCACGTTTTAAAAGATCTTTTTGTAAATCGCTAGTTTGAACTGTTTTTTTTGGAATTCTTGACGTCTGTCTGTTGGTACAAAAAACATATGGCCGAATTCGTAGTTTTAAAGATTTTTTTACAGTACTCACGTGTCAGTGTACTCTCACTACAAAACTTACCTTTTAAATTTGTACGAGTAAAATTTATTTACAAAATTTTGTTGTTTTCCAGGCGCGAAACGCTATCACAAAAGAAGTTGTTGCCATCAAGAAGATGTCCTACGTTGGCAAGCAGGCAGCGGAAGTAATTATTTTTGTATTTTGGTATACTATTTCTGCTTTGTTTGGATCTTCGACCTTTCGGTTGGTTTTTATAGAAATGGCAGGATATTGTTAAGGAGGTGAAGTTTCTCCGCATCGTGAAACATCCCAACACCATCGAATACAAGGCCTGTTTTATCAAAGAGCACACAGCCTGGCTGGTAATGGAATACTGTTTGGGCTCTGCGGCGGATATTATTGAAGTGCATAAAAAACCCCTTCGTGAAGATGAGATTGCGGCGATCTGTCAGGGCTCACTACTGGGATTGGCTTACTTGCACTCCCTGGGAAAAATTCATCGTGATATTAAGGCTGGCAATGTTTTGCTGACGGATTACGGCGGGGTTAAACTGGCTGACTTCGGCTCGGCATCGTTCGCATGCCCTGCTAACAGCTTTGTGGGAACACCCTATTGGATGGTATGCCAATTATGGATTATTAAAAATCAGATCATGTTAGATCATTATCATTATAGACATCATCATTAGATCATTATAGACAAACTCCTAAAATTGTTTGTCTATAATTTGCTGTCATTGTGCTTATGAGGTTTGTGCGTTATAATACTCGCACCTATCCCTATGCTAAGACGTCCCTAACAATGCGCTTTCGAAGTTCTAATTCAAAATTGAAAAGCTTAATTAATCACATGGGAAATTTTGGTTACGATTTTCATTACCATTAATGTAGTCAAAATCTAAATAAAAGATCGACCGAAAATCGATTGATTTGTTCAGTTTAAATCTCCCGTTAACCGAAATTCTTGGAAATATGGTTGCTGTAATTGCAACAGGCACCGGAAGTTATTTTGGCCATGGAGGAAGGACAGTATAATGGGAAAGTGGACGTTTGGTCGATGGGTATTACGTGTATTGAACTGGGTGAGTATATATCTGAACGATTTGTCTCCTTAAATAGTCTTGTTATTTATGAAGCACCTATGTATTGCTTGGCCAGTAGCTTCGAGAGTGCTGTTAGGGCTTTGGCAATGTCGAGAAGCCGTGTTTTTGTCGGCGGAACTTATTAATAAGTTGTTTGTGGATGTTGACATTCTCTAGACGGCAATGTCTAGATTACAAGTGTCATGTTGCTCTAGTTTGACGGTTTGATTCTGTAATCAGTATGCTTCGCTTGCAGCTGAGAAGAAGCCGCCGTATTTCAACATGAACGCCATGAGTGCTCTGTACCATATTGCCCAAAACGATCCTCCTCGTCTGGCCAGCGCTGACTGGTACGCAGCAAGCTTGGTTTTGTTGATACATACAGCTGTCCAATCAAAACCGTGATGGTTTTTGTAGGTCTTCGGAATTCCGCAATTTTGTAGCCACTGCACTGACCAAAAACCCGGACGACCGACCTGACGCGCTGCAGATAATGGAGACGCCATTTATTGTCCGTACTCGCCCAGTTACGGTGTTGCGCGATTTAATACAGCGCACCAAACAAGCTGTACGCGAGCTGGACAATTTGAATTACAAGAAGATGAAAAAGCTTCTTATTCGTGAGCGCTTGCATCGGGACGACAAGGATCCAGAACATGGGCATCGTAGAGATGTGAGGATATGGCTGCATAAACGCTGCTCTGTTATTACTGTAGGAACTGCGCTTGTTAGATCGTTTTGTTTGCAATTTGTCAGTGAACTCTGGATAACAGCTACCTTTTTTGCAATTTTATGAAAACGTCATACTATGAGTTCGAGCTATAAATCAATAATCTGAGTGGTGGTAAAACGGCTCGAGAAATTTCTTAACAAAAGAAACAATATTCGACTAATTTAAGTTACCTATTATATTAAATGAATAAATAAGACAGTACTGCTTAAATTTCCATATAAATGCGATTTTCATCAATGTATTAGCATATGGTCGGTTGCTCGTTTTAGGATGGGAACGGTTTCACAAACAGTCCGTCGGACAGTCTGCATAGCATACACAGTAGTACTGTGAGTGTGCTGAGCAGCGGGGGAAGTGATGATAGCATACAGCCATCCAAATCTGGCATCAAAAATGAGAGTAACGGACGCGCAGCTTTACAAAAGTCTAATGAACGAGTATGTTTCAGAAGCGCTCTCATCATCGTCACCTGTTTATAACCGCAAGACATTTTTTGTCAAGTGGCTGTTCATGAAATGTATTTTGCTGTTCATTACAGCCGGTATCGGAAGTGGCCAGCACCGGTGACCAGAGCTCGCAGAATAATTTCTTGACGATTCGGCCAACGACCATAGTCACTAAGGAGCAGAAGGAACGGGAAAATGAACTAGTCGAGCAGATGAGCGGCTACAAAAGAATGGTTAAAGGGCATCAGAAGATTTACCAGCAGGTAGAATGAGACGATAATTTGATCCGATACATTATGATACTGAATTAAAATAATCGCATATCGCATACGTACTTACTTGAATCCTCAAACCGGTGACAAGCAGGGTTCGTTGCTAGTAAAAGTAAAAATGGCAGAAATGCGAATTACTATACTGTACTTAAAAACGGGAAAGTACGTATACTGATTTTCGTATTTGAGTTATTTACTAAATGAGTATTGTACCACAATTCGGTTCACACGTTTAATTTATGATGCGGATGGTTGTTGCCGTGTTTGATTGATCCGTTTTAACTTGTTTTCGTGGGCATAATGAGTTTGATTTATTGGTTGATTGCGATGGAGTCGACCTTTGTTTACAGTCGCCATATGATGGATGAAATTAGCAGCTAATTTAGATATAGATGCATTTCGTTAGCCTACTTAGTCATAGAAAATGTGTTGTTGTTGACAGTTCGAAACCAAGTGCAAAAATGAAATGGAAGAGCACAGAGTTCGACTGGACCGTGAATACGAAGCATTATTGCAATCGTTTGCCAAAGAACTGGAAAAACTACAGCTCAAGCAGCATCATGAGATGGAGCAGAAAGCAAAAGCGAATATTATCAATGAAAAAAAGCTGTACAAGCACATTCTACAACAGCATGATGAAGAAATGCGTACTTACCAACAGCAACATAAACGGGAATACAAGCAAAGCAAGGAAAAAGTGCGAACTGTAAGTTGTCCGCGAAATTCAGTATAAAACATTTTTTATTATTCTTTAATTTTTGGTTACTTTTAAAGTATCTGGATTGATTACCCTATCATGAATAAAGTAGTGTATGTGCGTATAAAGGTGGCAGGCTAGCAGGAAGTGGTCTCCAAATTGCGTAAAAATAGCACAAATGCATTGGTTGAATATGTGTTTGTACAATACTGTTATGTGGCTGTATAAATCGCCTAGGATCTCAATGACCAACAAATCAACACGCCGAAAAAAGAGCGTGAGGACATTGTGCGACGTCATAAAGAGTCCATTCACAGCCGGCACCAGGAAGCTGAACTGAAACTGCAGCATGACCAAAAAAGTTACCTTGATCTGGAAATGCGTAAATTCAAAAGGAGAAAGCTACTACAATACCACGCACTCGAACAAGATTTACTACAAGAGGTATGACTCCAGTTTGCTGCCTTTAAAATTGCCGCAGTAAATGGCTTGCTGTTTTTTTGCTAACAAAATTTTTTATTCTTAATAATCTCAAGCGTTCGTTTCAGGAGTTGAAGAAACGCCAAAATCAGTTGGAATTAGCCCATTCCATGTTGTTGCGACATCATGAACTCACACAGGATTTGGAATACAAACAGTTGGCGGCGCAGCATGCACTGAAGGAAGACCAGTTACGAAAACAACATCACGCTGAAGTAACACACCAAAACCAGTACAGTGAACGTTCCGAACGTGAACTGCGCAAGAAACACGCTGTCGAACAGAAACAACAACCCAAGAGTCTCAAGGTAATTTTAAGGCTGACAAAATGAAAATTTCCTCCGGCATATTTTTCATAGCGGTATTTTTTGTAGCAACGGGAACTGCAGGTTCGAAAACAGTTTTTGGAAGCCTGCAAAGTGCAGACTAGACAATATAAAGCACTAAAGGCTCAAATTCTGGAGTCCACTCCCAAAGAAAAGCAGAAAGAAACCATAAAGAGGCTCAAAGAAGAGCAGCACCGCAAACTGGCCATACTGGGTGAACAGTATGAGCAGAGTATTGCGGAAATGCTGCAGCAGTCTACGGTAAGCTGCGGAGCTCTATCAAGCTCTATTATTACTATAGTGGATTTTCAGTGAAGATGGAAATTGATTTAAGCAATGGTAAAGATATAAATTGATTAAATGAATGATAATGGAAAATTCAGACAAAGTAATGTTTTTTTAGGCGAAATATTATGTATATAATGACACAAATTGATTTTGTCAATTTTGATGGATCGAAAATATTTTTAAATTGTCCGATTACCTGTCTGTACATTACTGTTTATGCATTAAAGAAGTGGTGTCATTTAGCTCCGTCTAGACGAAGCTCAAGAGTTGGAAGCCAGGAGTCTGCGGGAGCAGCTTCACCAGGAATACGAATTGCTCTTGGCATACCAAAGCAAAGTGCGAATTCATGCGGAGAATCAGAGAAATAGCGAGAAACGCCACTTGGAAGAAGCTGTATCTTTACGAAGGGCTAGACTGGAGCAAAAGGTGGTGTAGCGCAGTTGTTTTGACCGTCTCGTAACGGTTACTGTGCTGCTTAAGGTTCTGATGACGATGTTATTCAGATGGAAGAAGAAGTTCAGCAGTTCCGTCGGGAGCGGTCTGAGCGGATTCGCCAGTTGCACAATCGTCAAGCCCTGGATTTAGAACGGTTTGATACAGAAAGTGTTCGACTGGGTTTCAATGCTCTGACACTGGCCGAACACAGTCAACTGGATGACCTGCTCCGTGAGGATGACGAGCGGAATGTCAGCGCCAGTCGGCTCAGCCTAGTCCAACTGCCACATTCATCGTCTTCGCATTTCTCGTCACGTTTCTCTTCCACGTGATACGGGACGCTAAAGACCGATATCCTTGGGGACCTTACAGAAAGTATGCACTGTGGTATTCGGGACTGTTGAGCGGTTTTGCTGTTCAACTGGAATATGTTTTAGTCATTGTTTGGCCGTTTGTGCATGTTTGTGTTTTTATTGGCGATTAGAATGTCAGGCATCTCGGTTGCTTTCTGCTGGTGCTAAGCAGCGGAATGTTTCTTTGGGTTTTATGCTTTTTTTATCAGTGAACGCATGGGTGTATTTAATTGATTGAGGTATAAACGAAGAGGAATTTAAAAGTGACTGCCGCAGATTGAACAGCTTTATTCCCGGAAGCAAGAAAAACCTCACTACCATTACAGCAATCGGCGAAAGCACCGCGCACATTATCAATCTGTTCTTGATTATCACAACTGCAATTTCTCCACGAACTCTGACCGTGCCTACGGCCGATCATTCGCACTCAATAAAATTCTTTAAAACACCAAGTCCCAAAAGAAGCGCTTGATTAAAATACAGATTCAATTTCTATACCCGAAAAAACGAAAGCCAAGAAAAATAAACAAAGACAACCAACACGGTACCACGCCGCGTACCATCCCCGCTCTGTGTCTCTCTACCACTGTGGCACTGTCCAACCAACGCCGATCAATGGTCGAAGGTCGCGCTACCCATCTATCTTTCCATCGGCTTCTGTCCCTCGACCAACAATCACCGTTCAGGCTTGTGTGGCCTGAGCGTTATTTGCCACATGTCGCCTATTGAGAGCTAATTTTGTACCATTATGAAGCCCATTATTTTGTCGGTGCAATTCCACATAACAAGCCCGACACACCCTGACCGGGCAATAGATTTTATCTTGAGGTAGAGGAATCTGATAATCGGAACAGTTACTGCAGAACACCAATCCGCATTTCCTACAAAGCAGAACTTCATTAAACAAAACTTCCAATAGCTATGACATTATACGTACACCTATTACTACGAACGGCATCGGCTCCATAATACTTTGGCGAAAATTAGCTACCGGATATACGGTCAAGGCGAAATGTTTTACCTGCAATGATGCTTTCGTTTACCCAACCAGAAACGTGTCCCGCAGTTGGTACAATTGGTCACACACTGGTCTGGGACCCATGGGGTTACGAGGGCTTCCCGATCGTCAATATTATCCCAGCTCACGTCAGATCCATATGAAGTACCATAATCAATAGTATCCGAACATTTTTTCGGGATATCAATACAGTTCAGCCCGTCTTCGGAGCAGGAATCACGCCGGGTGTGAGAGGACGGCCCATGTCCATTGTTTAAACCGTTCCGGTGTCGCAGCTGAGCTTTAAGGGCTGCCACTTCGTGCCGTAGTGAGTCGACCTCTTTCTGCAGATACCACAAAACAGATATACTAAAAGCCTACGATGTCGGCAATATCTCGAAAATCTCAGCAAAGCTGCCAACAAACAAACCTGATATTTATTACGCATCTTCCTCAGCTGTATCTGCGATTCATCGTGGAAAATTGCCAGTCCATCCGGCCCCAGTTGTTTCCTAACCGTAGCCAGATTATGCTCATGGAACGAATCATTCATATCACTGTGAACGCTATCTGTGCTCGACGCGGAGGGCAAATGGCGGGATGTCCGTCTGGGTCGTGTCGGTGAGCTAACTGGCGACGAATGATGATTCACTTCCACATATTTCAAACTAGGCGTCGGCGTGATGCACGGCGAACAGAAGCTCCTGGCCTCTGATTTTAGAGGAATACTCGTCCCTGGTAATGCGCTCGCATCGGAGAAAATGGCTGAAGCCATAAGTGATTCGCTAATTGATTTCGCACCGGCTGATGCAAAGCGCATGAAACTATCGCGCGACAGGTCTTCCTCGCGCACCATCACATCACCGTCACTCTGATTGATCACACCGAGCTTGACCTGACCGGGCTCATCTTCAGCAGACTCTTCGGCTTCGGTATGAATGTCCTGACTGGAAGGGAAGCGCTCCAACAGCAGCGTATGATTATCTTCATCGCCGGTTATGGTGTCGGTCGATCGATCCATTGTGCCGTCGGATATCGTCTTACTAGTCTCCAAAGACCGCGCAATCGGAAGGTTCGGTGTCGACTGAGAAACGTTGGGACTTCCATCGTCTTCATCCTCTGTATCGTTCGTTCCCAGTAGTAGATCGTCATTGGGTAGTGAAATGCTTTGACGTAACGGCGAAACGACAGGGTTGTTGGATGGAACAGATGGGGTAATCGTGGCCACTGGCCCATCCGCCACGGGTTCCGTCGGAAGACAATTGGAAGCAATTTGATTGAGACTGGATGTCCTGTGAATATTCGCTTCAGTGCTGACAACGGGCTGAACCGCATTTATCAAGTCTGAAACAGAACGGGTTCGCGGCAGGTTAGGATTGCCAATTTTAGGGTCGTTCCCAATGCAGATGACCTCCGGGGGATGGACGTTGGCTGACAGAGGGTTGAATTCCGTGGCGTATAAGTTCAACCAGCATTTCAATTTCCGCACATTGTAATCAGGTCGTAAGACCTATAAATTAAATGCTGAATAAAGCACAATACGAACCATGCGAAATCCAAGCAAAAAATTTATTGCACAGAAGCTGCATATCGACTATTAAAAGCTTTCCCGATAACAGATAGACATCTCACCAAATCGCGTCTGGCATAGAGCAAATTACTGAAGGACTCATCGGCTTCCTGTTGTAGGTAATTCCACAGAGAATAGGTCCTATCATTCACACTGTTTTTCTCCCGCTCCCGAGCAGTATTACAAAGGAATGTCCCAAAGAAACAAGAATACACATGATGTGCCAGATGAATCTACAAAATTTAACATAGCACCATGTAAAAAATGAAAACTCGCTTTCTTCTTCAACGCACTAAATAAACTTCGTTAAACTCAAATTCCACGGGGTACTGATGCAGCAACTGAAAGACACAGTCCAACCACTGCAGAAAGATGGGGCACCGCTCTGTTTCATCTGTACAAAATCCATGACCAGAGCGATCGGCAAACTTATGCCCAAACTCCAACCACTGCCATTCAATTAGCGTTTGGAATCCCTGCAAAAGATCCATTTTAACCCAATATAACTACAGTCTACAGCCTTAGCATCTCAATTCTAGTACTTTGATTGTCCGATAATGGGAATCCAACATCAGCATGGCCAGTGCAACAATCTGCGTTGTGCGGTCCCAACCATCTGAGCAATGCACGAGAACTGGTCGCCGTTCCACATCCACAGCACTGATCACATGGCAGGTTGTGCGCATAATGGCTGAGATGTGATGCAGCCATAGAGTTTTATCCAAAGCCGACATCCAGCTACAAAGTCACAATAGGTTGTCATCTCAATAATTTTCGCCGATTCAAAGATTCCAGTGGAAGCTTCAGACCAATCTTAAATAACGTCGAACAAGAAAAAATCAATACGTTATACGGTACGTTCCTTATCACTAGGTTCTGTTATTTATTGTTTATAAGCTTGCAATTAGTCCCGGTATAAATGGACTTACTCTGGTCGGTCCGCAGGCGATGTGCACAACTGCCGCAACTGGACAAAACTCTTTCGTACAGTATGAATATTTGCCATACTCATAAACTGGATCTCGCAGTTAGGGTAGTATTCTGTAACCAAAATCTTTTTCATAATGCTGAACTTTCATAATGCTGATCAAGACAACGACCAGCATTTATTTTACAGTAAAGACATCATACAGCACGATTAGAGCACATACCAGCGTATTCACTGCCGCCTCCTTTTGCACGATTAGCGACCGCAGCGGCGTATGACCTGGCATCCAAAATCAGCAGTTTTGGAACATCTGCATAAAAATTCGTTTAAAAACACCGTAATAGCATAAAAAATTTTGTTAGACTAAAATTATTAAAGCTCTTGTACAGCGTGACCGCAAGAACTGAGGTCAGTATGCGTCAGACTTTCATTAGCGCATACGAGTATGAGTAGCGTTTTCTGTTTCCATTTTCATTTCCGGCTACACTAAACTCCATATAGAGCGAGAAACACCAGACATCTTCGTGACTGGCCTCAAAACCTAATCGATAACTCTTGCGAAATCAGTGTTTCAGTCCCTAATCTACACCAGCAGAATCGATCGATGTTCTCCAGACAACAATGTGGGATGCAACAACCCAAGGCCTGTTCAAATCGAGCTTACTCGACACCGGCAAAACATTGACGCATGAGATCCACTAAGAGTGAGCCAACACTATTGCTTCGGTTTAGATGATCATGAATGCGTTAGCTCTCCGTAAAAGACTGTGGCAGGTTTGCAGACAAACGAAAAAAATCACAGCAAAATCCCGCAATCTTCCGACCTACCTGGAGCGCTGGAATCACCATTGGGCACGTGTCCATTAGCAATATTCTGTGGTACAGTATTCCGATCATAAAAGCAGGCAGTAGTAATTGCCTGAAGAAAATTCTCATCCTGCGAACACCGCCACCCAAAGAAGCCCAACTCAGGTTGACTACTACGCGCGATAACGCTGCCGTTCTCTTTATGTCTAAAACAGAAATATTGTGCATACAATCCAGGTAATTGCGTAAAGTTCAATCCATGAAATACAGGCTTAATAGGGTATGCTTACCTCCATATTATCGACGGAAAGCGCCGGGAACTGCGGAATTCCGCGATGCGTACAAGATCGGTATCGCTTATGCAATTGGGAACAATGTGCAATCGCGGATAGGTTGGAGAGACCTCATATTTGACGTTAATCTCTGATATTCGCCATGTTGATTCTAGATCGAATTTCATCCGCGCGGCTTCACGACTGAGATCAAAAGCGTACCTAACAGGTAGAACATGAGGAAAAATGATCTATAATTGTAATCGGAACAATTATGTATATTTCCCAAGGCAACGCAAAACTGTACCCAGCGGCAGCTAGCGAATTAAAACATCGGCCTTCTGCGTTCTTTCCCAGACCGCTTCGTTCTTCCGCTTTCCACGCATAGAATGCAAAGGCAAACAAATCCTCCAATTTTTTTGGCATCATAACAGCGTTTAAAATGCGCTTCTGCCACTCAAATGTTCGCTCTGGGCTCGGGAAAGTGCACCTGACATGCAATTCAAATTTATCCAACAGTCTGCGAATCTCACCAGTCACAAGTTCCAATCTTACCGAACAGTAGTACCATTTTTACAGGTCAACACGATGGAATTGGTGTAATTCTGGATATCAGCTTGTTCAATCATTCGCACCGGAAGATTAACGTAGCTCTGCGGATACTGAATGAAAATCCTGTAATTTGACAGTGCCACAATCCCATTTTCTGCCGTTCGTCCCAGAAATTCGATAGCTTCTCCACTGATCAGGGGAAAAGGAAACGTCAGATCCGCTTCATCTGTAATGCAGGCCTTTTTGGGGAAGTAGTCGCTGGCGTTCAGCAGCAAACCGTGGGAATCCAAATCACTGGAATTCGAATCCACCTGCACGTGATCAAAACAACATGATGTCAGTGCGAAGGCAGATTCGGAAGCGATAGGGCTGCATTATATGACCGCTGATTACGCCACCTTGACTAACAGCTTGTTTGCAAAATTATCAATATTTATCAGGTCAAAGGAAACATCTAATCTCCGATGCGTGTGCAAAATGGCTCAATACTAAACCATTAAACCATTATTAATTACCATATTCTAAACAAAGACATTTGAGCAATTACAACTCAACAACTTATGGTAATTATTAATTAAATAACTCAGTTATAACTGGCATCGCTTTCAGAATTTTTAATGTAGTACCATAATGACAGGTAGATCAGCAAATGTGGCCAAATGAACACTACACAGACAAATAAACACGATAAACCAACAGCCAAAAGGATCTTTCCAAACAGGCGCGATGTTAGTGCTATTGCAGCTATTCCCAAAATTTCATCCAAAGTAAATAGGTTCATTTGGAATAAAACAGTGATGGTCTAGCACCACTTTGTCTACGTACCCGGTTCCCGGGAGACAGCATCATTCAAATCCTGAATGTGATCTAAAAATACAGTGATCCATGTAAGAAATACAACAAAATCTCGTCGCCCCTGCTGTACAAATGGGGCGGCGGGGTGCACGTCCGCCACCCTCAAACAAGCTGCCACGATTCTGTGCATGCGAAAACCATCTTTTTGGTACTTATCTACAGAGCTGATCATCTTAGCAACAGTAAATAATCCACACTTCTAATAAGAGCACGAATCTTAAAGCATAACTGTACTGCTAGCCATACGCGGAAACTAAAAAGATAAGCAGCTTTATTACTAAAAAAACTCAGATGCAAAGAAAAAACATCGCTACACAGTAAACCAAACCGTCCAGGAGTCAGATTAACCTATTAGCTTAACCTAACATATTTCTAAATCTTTCCTAAAATTTTGCATGACTGTTTCACAATTATTGCGAAATAAAACCATCCACACACACGCCAAACTAAAGGCATAACCGCCATAACGTCGAACAAATAAGTATTATATTTTCCTATTATGTAGTAAACTATGTACAGAGAAGTCTCAGAACCAAGACTAAAGTGCACCTGATACGAATTAAATTCTGTCAATGAAGTGTAAACAACCTCAACCAAATACAAGAAGACAAATTGCTGATTTAATAAATGTTCACTACAAACCGATTAATATAATGTAGTAATGTAAGTAGATAAATCATAATTAAAAATTTTAGTAATTATATAATAGCTAACACTAACTGACTAACAGCACAAAAAATGATTAAACAGTGAAAACAAATGGAAATGAATTCGTTCTAACCAGATGACTGGACTCCATACCCTTTTGAAAATGATATAATTATTTTATCATCCAATGTTGCTGTTTTAATAAATCAGCAGACGAAACGACGGGGGAAAACTGATTTTCAATGAAATACTGTCTATTGCATCACACTGATCAAGGCAGGCATTCCAGTGATTCCACCATTTTTTCTGGATGGGGCACAAAATCAAAACAATGAACGGTTACACCGTTATGCTCAAAGACGCGGACTATACCAACAATACAGCACCAAAAGTTCATAACAAAAGAATGATGGGGACCACATTTAATTAACATTTCGCGAGTTCCACTCCAAAAACCAGAATAGAGTCAAATTTAGTCGAGACAGACAAGGATGTGCCGTTATTTTATCACTGCATTTCTCTTCGATCAAGAGACCGAATTTCAAAGCTCCTAGTGCTGCGTGGGGTGAAACCAGTGTTCAAACCACACACACTGATTAACATGTGCTAGCTTGCAGGCGGTACACAGAACCGACGGCCGACCAGCTGTTTAAAGTGTTTTAATATGCCCAAAATTTTCAGTTGCGCTGCTGGGTCGGGTTAACCGACGGTCGGTGCGCTACCACGTTGCTGATATTAAATTTTGTCCTTAGTCGGCCGCCGTTTGTACGGAGTGTGTGCTACGGCTCGCTGTCTGGCTCCGTCTGGGTTATTTCAAAACACACGAATGTTTGATTTCCAGACAACGTGGTATGCAATTTGTGATGGTAGTTTTTAGGGTGTTTGTTGTTTGAAAACTATTCAATGCCCTGTTACGTACGTTTTCTCTTTTTATATATTTAGAATTAAGTGGCTCATTTTTGCTGAAGATTCGGTTAAATTTGCTTTTATGTATACGACGACTTCTACACTGCAACCACTCTGCGTACGTACGTGTGTAATTCTTCCTTGATTTGGGTTGTTGCATTAAATCACTCGCACCTTTGAAGTCGTGTTGCATCTTTGCGATTCGTTTAAGTGGATTATCAGGAGTGCACAACACACCGGTTCGGCAGACACTGAATCTTCTAATTTCCCGGTATAATTTGGAAGCGGCGCGGAAGTTGAGTCGGCCGACCTGCTGTCTCTCTCCCGAATCTGGTGATTCCCGATTCCCCACTTCATGCTTGGCAGTGCTAACTTGTAAGTTTGGTAAGACGTTCTACAGACTGTGCTCACGGGCTTCTTTTGCTGAGTACAATGAACTTAATTACTGTGTCTGCAAAACTGCAGCGGTTATTGGACGGTTGTCCACTAATGTCCACTGCATAGTGCATACCCTTATCTTAAGACACCTCTGAGGTTGCAAGTGTTACTATTAACTACTGTGAAAGTTCAAACGAAAATCCTTCGTTGGTAGTTTTGGTTGATAGTCGCTGTTACGGAAATTCATGCTAGTTAACCAAGTTGAATAAACTAGTGTTGGGTAGTAAAAGTCCTTGCCAATATACTTATTTTTACTATCTGCTTTTGGAAGTCTACTTATTTTTACTTACTATTTAAAATTTCTCGGGACTTTTACTTACTTTTACTTACTATTTCAATTTTTCCAAGGACATTTACTTACTAAATTAAAGTAAATTTACTAAATAAATGTAATTAGGACTGAAAGTGTCGAACTGCGTTAGTTTCAAAGCGCTGAAAAGTACTGAAAACGGCGCAGAAAATTTTCTTATGCATTAATAGAG
Source organism: Paramacrobiotus metropolitanus (assembly GCF_019649055.1). Taxonomy (NCBI): domain Eukaryota; kingdom Metazoa; phylum Tardigrada; class Eutardigrada; order Parachela; family Macrobiotidae; genus Paramacrobiotus; species Paramacrobiotus metropolitanus. The sequence goes on along the minus strand of NW_026570225.1, from coordinate 3,174,008 downwards.
CTATACAGCGATGCAGGCGCATACTGAAAAGTAAATACTGCTGCTTTTTAGGGCGGTAGGCTGTCAGCCAACTACTGCGCACACTCACTTTACCTGCGAGAGGCGGCGGCTAACACGCCAATTTTACATAACGCTTGATAAAACGAATTAGTAAATAATTTAGTAAATGATTTTTATTTAGTCAACGCTAAACCTTAATATTTACTTACTTTTTACTATTCCGGCAGCACATTTACTTACTTTTACTTATTTTGTTTCCAAAACCTTACTATTTACTAGACTTTTAATATTAGGCGGACTTTTACTAAGTAAATGGCCGTTATTTAATTTTATTTAGTAGCACAACACTAGAATAAACGGTTATTTAAGTCGTGACTTGTTACTGCAGCTAGCCAGGGATGATGCTGGCATGATCTAGCACAAGTTGGTGTTTTGGGCGCGATGGTGACATTTCGCCGTTCTCGATACTCAGCCGCATTGCTCTGAGCCATGCCTTCAGATTTGCCTAAAATGACCGAATACAAATTAGTTGTCGTTGGTGCTGGCGGTGTGGGAAAAAGTGCCTTGACGATTCAGCTCATCCAGAACCATTTTGTGGAAGAGTAAGTTTTTAATGGGTATTAATTAAGTTTTGCCTGAATACGTGATATTTGATAAAGTCGATATTTCGTACTCGTACTGAATATTTTATTTCTGTAGATATACTTATTATACCTGTAGATATACTTATTATACGTATTATACTTATTATACTTACTATACTTATTATTTCTGTAGATAAACTTATTATACCGTGTGCCAAATTGATTCTGCAAAACGAAATCATGATGTTGCAACGAATGACGGCCTTTGCTTAGATTTTTAACACATGCTTTAACTATAAATATTGTTTTATTTCTGCGCAGTTTTGATCTTCTGTTCCTTTTCGGTACTAATTACTAACTATCAGTAAGTCTTTTGTCATTATTTTTATCGATTGTTAAAATAACGACCATAAGGAATCGGTAGTGACCGCATAATGTTTAAGTTTTCAGCAGCCTAAAATCAAAAGTTTCAGCTTCCAGAGTGTAATTGTTATACTTACTGTGGGCATAATTAATTTTTTTTAACATGAGTAATTAGTAAATTATATAACGTTTGATGTGTGAGAAAGGTTTATATGCAAACATAATCTTATTTGACTGTTTATCTGTATTCGTTTTAACAAATCTGGCGTTTGTATATAAAACAATGGTACATCGTTTTTCTGCTCCTGTTATTGTGTTTAAATTCTTTTATGTAGATATGATCCTACTATCGAGGATTCCTACCGGAAACAAGTGGTGATTGACTCGGAGACGTGTATTCTGGATATTCTCGACACTGCTGGTCAGGAGGAATATACTGCAATGCGCGATCAGTATATGCGCGTCGGACAGGGATTTCTGCTGGTTTTTGCCGTCAATAATCCGAAAAGTTTCTCGGATATTGATCGGTACCGCGAAGAGATTCGCCGATTAAAAGATTCTGATCACATTCCGATGGTGCTTGTTGGTAATAAGTGCGATCTTCCAGCTCGTGTCATTGATACGGCACGAGCGCAGCACTTAGCCGATGGGTATGGTATCCCGTTTGTGGAAACGTCGGCCAAGACCCGGTTGGGTGTAGATGAGGCATTCCATACACTTGTGCGGGAAATTCGCCGGGATTTAAGTCGACGGGAAGTGCCCGGCAAGAGAAAGAAGGAAAAGCATTGCCAAATTTTGTAGTAGCTCATTGCCGTGTGTCGGTCCAAATGCCAGGTGGTCAGATTGTGACATCTCCCGCGCGTGCTAAATTTCCCGCATTTTGCAGCTGTTTTAATGGTGATTTCTCGGTGTTGTCAGAGGTTTACTTAATCTCCATTATTTTATCTTATGTTTTGACTGTTAGTGGCTAGTGAATTTATGTGCCTCTTTGGTGGTTTTATTTGGCAGCTTCTTGCTGGAACGCTGATGTTTTAAATGTATGGTATTTCATCCAAAATGCAGAAAAGGTTATATGGGTGAATTTTTGGTGTGCATAATACTGTTGTTAATCGCGGATTCGCGGTGTAATGGATGGACGTATGTACTACTGATAAGTTATAAGTAAAGAAGCCTTTCAGAAGTTATTAATAAAAATGTTCCGCTCGTACTTTAAAATTCAAAGGCCGCTTATGTTCGAAATCATCGTTCGCTTCGAATTCATTTGTAGTCCTGTTGTTTCAGTCGCATAAATAGACCACTTAAAAGTTTATTTTGTTACCTATGGTTTTTACGTCTTTTTTCGGCAAAAGTAGTATTATGTATTTACCAATAAACTGCAACAGATGCAGAACTAACGAACGATCGGAACTGTGATCCGGACGTCATCGTCATCATCCCGTAATGAACAGCTGGTGGGAAGTAGAGCTGAAGCGTTGCTTACTGCTTTCCGTACTGTAGTTAAACTGTACTGTAAATGCCATTTCAGAATTCGTAACCTTTGCAAAGCATCGCAAGCAACAAGTTGACGCGCGGTTGACACATACCCGTAGTCTTTAATAGTTTACCCGCAGTCCACCGGCACGGTCACCACATGCTACTTACTGGTTACTACCATAATTATAGTAACCGGAGAACATTACGTCAACAAGAAACTGCTGTCCACTGAGTGCCTCAGCAAGGTAGACGTCCAGAAATATAAAGATGTGTTAGAAAATTCCATTAAAACACAGAAATCGTGCTGCAGAAATGTCGCCCGGTACAGGAAACTTCTGCACCGAACAAGCTCCTGTTTATACGAGTACAATATGAACAGTGAGACACGTAATATATAGAAAGCCTCTAATATTATTAATAGGGGCTCATGGAATTTTCCGCCGCATTCGCTTTACCGGCTCGCAGCTGCGTTTTTTTTTCTAGACTCTAGAGCATGTCATTAATGTCTGTCGATTAAGCGATAATTTTGGAAATTACTTTGTTGCAACCCCGTCAACTTATCAGAAATTTTTCGAACCACACGTTGTCGGAATTTTAGTTTTATCCTGTAGGATTTAAATTTAACTGCCTTTTGAATCGGCAGTAGGACTGGAAACACAATTGTACCTTTCCTCTTTCCTCTTTACCAAAGTCTCCGCCCAAGCGCGTTTAAGGCCCGGTGTACATACGTAAGTAACTACTTTAACTAGCTGCAAGTGCAATACGCAAGAGTGCGCTTTGCTGCTGCTGCCTGCTGCGCAACTGGGAAAGTTGTACCATTAAATTGGAGGTTTGGAACATCAATTTTTTTGCTCGTAGCGTGAACCTTTTAATTTGTTCATTCCGGTAGGTGACTAAGTTTGAAGTTTATTACTTAGTTCATGCGTAGATCCCGTTTTGCATAAGAGAACGTGTGTTGTGTTATAGAAGGTTCGATTATACATTTGTAGATGGCTGTCTCACTTAAGAGCAACTGAACAGTTCACAAACATAGCACTGCTTTGCAGGTTTCTGTCCGGTCCTCAAAGTTTGCGATTGTGCTTCTCTGGATAATTTGATTTATCAGGTAGGGCTCGTGAGATTCAACTTTATATTTTCATGGTTAGAGTGCGGTGCGTGCAGTGATCGCCGATCGGCAAGTAGATAAGAAATTTGGAAGCGCAACAGATCGTCGGCAGTTTTGAAGGCTGTTCCAATGTTGGCTGCGTTGTGATGCCAGTAATGGGGCGACGGTGCATACTCGTAATCTCGAGTTACGAGTTACGAGACATACCCAAGTAATTACCGCAATTACCGAACTACGATTAGGACGTGCCTCCTTATTGTTATTTAGATTGTACTGATACTTTATGTGACATCCATATTTGCTTTTCATGACAGCCAGCATCGCCACTTCAACAAACTGTTTGTTTAACTTGGTTTATTTTATGCTGCGCTTGCAGAATTTCTTGGGAATTTTTAAGCGGAGATCAACATGGCTGCTCCAACGACAGACTTTGATCGCCGCAAACAGGTAATATTCTGCAATAAGGATTAAGGTGAAAGAATTAAGGGATTTCTTAACAGATTCAGAAACCATTAGGATATTTGATTTAAAAATGTTGCACCGATATAGCATGTTTGTATGGTAATGTAAAGCAGTGAGGTTACAGTTCAGTAGCGACGACTGACGGGTATGGTGGGGAATTAGAAAACTCGCACTTGGCAGATTGCCTTCGGCTACGTTCTGTATTGGCTTTAGATTGCTTTTCCAAATTTTTAAGAAATTTGTACAGAATTCAGTACTGCGCTGAGAAAAGGGAGAACTGATTAATTGGTACAAATCTTGGTTAATGTCCTGTTTGCAAATAGATTTCAGTGCGTGGCATTGCGGAAGTGGAATCGGTGGCCAACATCAAGAAAACCTTCAATCAGCATCTGCATTTTACATTGGTGAAGGATCGCAATGTGGCTACGCCACGGGATTATTTCTTTGCTCTGGCACATACCGTTCGCGATCATTTGGTTGGCCGTTGGATCCGCACGCAGCAGTATTACTACGAACACGATCCAAAGGTAAACCTTACTGCATTTTCATCTAATTATTTTTGTAGGAATTTGTAATTTACTGCAGAACTGACATCAACGCATTTCGATACGGTGAGTGGTTTCCGTTGAGCCGCTGCCTGTGTGGTGAAAACCACAACAATTTTATGCAATAAACCATCTTCTGTTTTATTAAGATATGCAGAACAGGCAAGTACTTATACATAGTTGGCCACTCGGTCTGTAGACGTGTCCCGTTTAGCCACAGAGACAAATTTACGTCTGGAGTAGATGCACGGAAGGGTTGTTTTTCCTCGAGTATCACTTGTTTTTTTCACTTGGTGCCGAATAGTTTGGTAGTGAGCATTCGGTGAAGAACAATTTTTAGTTTATTATTGGGCCTCGAGGAGGAAACTATTAGGCTCCAGATAAGATCGACTGCCAAAATTTTGCCCGAAGCGCTGTTTGTTGTTTACCAGAAACTTCAGCACAAATAGGTTGTTGTTATTGATATAATTATCGTATTTTTAGTGATGAAACAACAGTTGTTGGGAATTTCCATTCCGGAAGTGTTTGTTTTGGGATATTAGACACTAGTTTTAACACTTACCATGTCGATGTTGTGCAGATGCATAGAAGATAAAAATAACTTTTTTGAAATTGATGGCGCCCAGTATGTACTGCATTGTAGATGCCGGTTATTACAGCAAACACTCACTAATAGATAACAAAGTTTACATCTGGCATCTCTTTTATAGCGTGTGTATTACTTGTCTTTGGAGTATTACATTGGTCGGTCGTTACAAAATACAATGGTCAATCTCGGAATCCAAGCGGCATGTGACGAAGCGCTGTACCAGCTTGGTTTGGATATTGAAGAATTGCAGGAGTTAGAAGAAGATGCTGGTCTGGGTAACGGTGGTTTGGGACGTTTAGCGGCATGCTTTATGGACTCGATGGCCACCCTCGGGTAAGGTAAAATTGTTACGTACAATTTTGGCAGTCGATCTGATCTGGAGTCTGATGGTTAGGTTGGCTGCTCACGGCTATGGAATTCGCTATGACTACGGCATTTTTGATCAAAAAATCCGCGATGGCGAACAAGTTGAAGAGCCGGATGATTGGTTGCGTTTCGGAAGTCCCTGGGAAAAGGCTCGTCCGGAATATATGCTGCCGGTGAATTTCTATGGTCGTACTGAGAAGCACGAGCATGGAGTCCGATGGATTGATACAGATGTATGTGTTGTCGGTACTAGCAACTTAAGTTCGCGTTTTACGAGGACGTCTCATTTCGAACGGTTGTCAATTCTTGCAGGTGATTTTTGCCATGCCGTACGACATGCCTGTTCCCGGGTACATGAATAACACCGTCAACACTTTGCGGTTGTGGTCAGCCAAATCTCCTCATGATTTCAATTTGAAATTTTTCAACGAGGGCGACTACATTCAAGCCGTGTTGAATCGAAATAATGCGGAAAAGTACGTATTTATTGGTTGAAAACGCTCTATTCGCTATATGGCGATTTTCTCGTGGAACTGGCGAAATTAAAGAGTATTATATTCCAAATCTGGTGATAGTAACCTTTATGCTCTTACTTGCAGCATTTCACGTGTTCTTTACCCAAACGACAACTTCTTCTCGGGAAAGGAACTCCGTCTGAAGCAAGAATACTTCATGGTGGCGGCCTCCCTTCAGGATCTCACCCGCCGCTTCAAATCATCAAAGTTTGGATGTCGTGATCCAGTGCGAACCTCTTTCGACGCTTTTCCAGATAAAGTAGCCATTCAACTGAATGATACCCATCCGTCTTTGGCCATTCCGGAATTGATGCGAATCTTGATTGATATCGAAGGCCTTACATGGGAAAATGCCTGGGAAGTGACTGTGAAAACATGCGCCTACACAAACCACACAGTTTTGCCAGAAGCTCTGGAACGCTGGACCACGGGACAGCTCCAGCATCTTTTGCCGCGACATCTGGAAATTATTTACCATATTAATTTCCTCTTTCTGCAAGAGGTGGCTAAGAAGTGGCCCGGTGATAATGATCGTTTACGGCGAATGTCACTAGTGGAAGAAGAAGGCGAAAAGCGGATTAATATGGCCTTTCTGGCTATCGTCGGTTCTCACGCTGTTAACGGTGTGGCTGCGCTGCATACAGAGTTACTGAAGGAAACGATCTTCAAGGACTTTTATGAATTGTGGCCGGACAAATTCCAGAACAAGACTAACGGCATTACTCCAAGACGGTGGTTGTTGTTGTGTAATCCTTCGTTGGCAGATATTATTACGGATAAGATTGGAGATGAGTGGGTGCGAGATTTGAGTCAGTTGGAAAAACTTAAGCCTTTGGTGGATGACCAACAGTTCCTGCGTCGACTAGTGCAGATTAAACAGGAAAACAAAATGCGATTGGCTGGCTGGATTAAGGAAAAGTTCGGCACCTATATTAATCCAGCATCCATGTTTGACATTCAAGTCAAGCGCATCCATGAATACAAAAGGCAGATGTTAAACTGCCTGCACATAATCACGGTACGTTTCAGTTCTTTTATTTTGTTGTGGAACAGTCGTTTGCCTTTCCTTCTGTTCCGGTTGCTAATTTGTTTGGGCTCTCTTATGTTCCCCACAGAATTTGAATATTTGTATGCCGTAGATGTACAATCGCCTGAAACGCAACCCGAATCAGCCCTTTGTTCCGCGAACGGTGCGTATTAATAGCCAGCTTTATGTGCTTTATGTTGTTTTTTTTAAAAACTAATTATGGAATCTGTCGAAATAGGAGTTACTTACAAGAAATAGCCTACATATATCCTTTTGTGCAGGTCATGATTGGTGGTAAAGCTGCTCCGGGTTATCATCTGGCCAAGCAGACCATCAAACTGATTTGCGCTGTGGCTCGAGTCGTTAATAACGATCCTATTATTGGCGATCGTTTGAAAGTAATATTTTTGGAAAACTATCGTGTGAGTCTAGCGGAAAAAATCATCCCAGCTGCTGATCTCAGTGAACAAATTTCACTGGCCGGAACAGAAGCTTCCGGTACTGGTAATATGAAATTCCAGTTAAACGGATCGCTGACCATTGGAACGTTGGGTAATTTGTTGTATTTTCTCGAGCTATCCGGCAGGCTTTTGAGCGCTTCTTGAGTACGGTATTTTGCAGATGGTGCTAATGTGGAAATGCGGGAAGAAATGGGTGCAGAAAATTTCTTCTTGTTTGGAATGACCGTTGATGAAGTGACCGAGCTCGGACGCCGTGGGTAAATCCTTAATTTGCTGGCGATGAACGATATTTTTACCTCCTATAATTCACCTCCGTCCGTGTTCTTTTAGATATAATTCGTTTGACTATTACAACGGTAACCCTGAGCTGAAGATGGCCATCGATCAAATTCGCAGTGGATTTTTCTCGCCGAGCCATCCGGAAACGTTTCATGACGTGGTCAATGTTCTGCTGCACCATGATAGGTGAAGTGCTATATTAGTGTTCAAAGTCAAGTCGATTCGCATAATTCGATTTTGCTTCGCTGAAAACTAATGCCACATATTACAGGTTTTTCACGTTGGCTGATTTTGATGCCTACGTAAAATGCCAGGAGAATGTTAGCGCAGTGTATGCCGATCCCATGAAATGGGCGAAGATGAGCTTGATGAATATTGCAACCAGCGGGAAATTTAGCACGTACGTCAGACTATGCGCTTGATGCATACATGCACTGTTTCGTTTCACTTTTTGGGACTTAATTGTACTAGTAAAAAAGCGACTGGGATTGACACCTTGTATTTCATTGTGATAAATTGTTTAATATTCTAGTGACCGGACAATTTCGCAGTACGCTCGTGAAATTTGGGGTGTTGAACCGAGCTATGATCGCCTTCCAGCGCCCCATGAGCCGTTGTTCGCTCCTAATCTGGGCAAAGCCGGCGCGAAGGGAGCTAAAGAAGGAGGTGAATCAAAGGCTCCTGCAGCCAAGGAAGCTGGTGACGCTGTTTCGAAGTGATAAATCACGGAAAGTTTAGTCGGTTACGATGGAAGTATTTTATTTCTTTACCATGTTTGCTTACTTGCCTTTCGTTTTACAACCGTGGACACTTTAATTTATTGTGTTTTTTCATGTCTTTATTGTTGCGAAACTGACTGGTTTGCGGGGCTTCAGTGAAATTTTTTGGGGGATTTTGGCGTTTTTTCGTGTTTTCATTGCTTAATAATTTTTCCTTGTAATAATTTATGACGTATTAAATTCGCTCAAAAGCCATGCTTTTCGCAAATTGTTTTCCTCCCAACGAAATTTCAGCTCTCAGCCACCCCAGCTTTGAGCATTATGCGCCGGAAAATCATAAAATAACCGTCATACATCACAGTCAAAATCGGAGAACATTCGTTCTAAACGATTGCATTTCGTGGACAGCGGTCTCTTTTGTACGCTAAGCGCGCACTGCACAGCCTGCAGCTTTCCTTCGAGACTGCTGATCTCCTGTTCGTACAGCCGGATCGTTACATCTTTCTGTGTCATTTCAGTTTCATACTTGGCCTTCAGCCGATTGATCTCGGTGGAGCGTTGTTCTCTGGACCGGGAAACGGTGTTTTCCAGTTTGGACTGCAGAGTTTCCGCTCGCCGTTTCACCTCATCGGATTCGTGCTGTAGTTCTTCCTCGCGGATTTCGAAACGGGCTTGTTGCGCATCCATGGCTGCCTGCAGTTTGCTAATACAGGCGGCTCTTTCCTTCAGTTTGGCATTGACGATGTGATGCGCCTTGAGGGAGTCTTGCAGCTGACAGTCGGTGGCTAGCAATTGCTCTTTGAGGTCGTTCTTTCGCTGTTCCATTCGTTCCAGCACTTCTTCCAGTTCACGGTTCCGACGCTTCAGGTGTTCAGTTTCGGCCGGGTTGGACAAAGTTTTGGGCGGCATTTCGAAAGTTTTCTTCATTTTCATTACAGTATCCTACATTAATAGACGCAATGCAACACTGACGTACACGATAAAATTTTATCGTGTACGTCAGGTATGTACTGCATTGCATTTAAATGCAATGCAGTACATACCTGCATAAACATAAATTAAATACATCTCAATTATTACTTCGGTTCCTGTTTTGTCGTATTTTAATCTTGATAAATAATTAAATTGTGACAGTGGGGATTGCAATATTGGTGAATGAAAAAGATTTGCGCTCTGGATAAGTTTTCACTTCAGCTGACCTTAAATCGCTGACTTTTGGAAATGGAGGAAACCCTATTAGCGCTTAGGTAATTACGATGTTATTACCTGGAGGTCATCCAGAATTTTATCTTTAATTTTAATGGTTTCTGACAGGGATTTAATCTCTGTTTTCTGCTTGTCGATCTCCTCATCGCGGAGCCGCAGCATTAGCAGGTCCTGCTCTTTCTGGCAACGAGTGTCTTTCTCGTTTCCACTCAGCTGAGCGCATAACATCGTTTGCTCTCGGCCAACATCGTCCAGCGCACTTTGCAGCTTTTCCTTCTCATTTTCTAGCACTCTGACCTTTCTTTCCAGAACTTCCGCGGTGTCCTTGTAGATGGCTAAAGAGCATTTTTCGGCATGCAGCACAGCAATGGTTTCTTTCAGTTGCGGTATGCGTTCGCACTCTTTTCGTAGCATTTCCACTGAACACCGCAGCTGATCAGTTTCCTGTTGTTTCTGCTGAATGACGTCGTCCGATTGTTGCACTTTGCATTCCAAATGTAGACATTTATTCCTGAAGCATTCTTCGTGCGTTTTTACAGTGAGCAGTTCACTTTGCAGTTGACTAACATTTTTCCGCAACTGCTGTAACTCATTTTGATCTTCTGCCGTTACCTGCTGCAATTTAGTATTTTCTTGACATCTGTTCTGCTCGGTGCGCAACTTATTCTCTAGTGAGCGTATTTCATCGGTGTGGAAGCGGCAAAATTTTGCCGTGGCTTTTTTTAACGCGTCATCCACGGCTTGCCGGGTTGCATGTTGTTGTTTATCGGCATCCAGCGAGCTTGACCTTCGACAATGCGACAGTTTATTCAGTCGCTGCAGTTCTTCTTTCAGACAGCTGTTTTCCCGCTGCAGTTCCTGCAAGGCTGCTTTGTCTTTTTCCTTTTGCTGAGCCACTGTGCCCAGCTCTCGCTCGCGTGATTGCAGGCATTCCAACTTAAAGGTCAAGTCGGAAATGACGCTGATATTGTCCTCCAGCTTTCGCTGCAGTTTCCGCCGTTCTGTGCATTCATCGGCCAACTGCGCTTCCAATTTATCGGCCCGCCGCTTGGTAGTATCTCGAGCATCACGGCAAGAATTTAATTCGTCGCGAAGACCGCGCATTTCTCGTTTGGTTTGATCCAAATCCAGCTCCAATCTGGCACAGGTGTTGCTTTCATATTTAATCTAAGCAATACACAATCCGTTTCATCTTATGCATATTGCACCAAATTTAATAATAAAATAAATGTAAATAATACATTGTTTCATGCAGGGACGGATTTAATAATATCATTGTTTGCTTTTTACCGGTTCCGAAACTGCAGCGTTTTGCTCTGGGGTTATTATGCCCTTTGCGCAGTGTGCAGAACTGCGTCTTTCCAGTGCAGAATCCCCAATTGAACGGCGGCTTTCGAAGCACTCGGGCGGAATGAGTTTTACTTTCGACGGCTTTCCACCGTATGCTGATATCCGAAACGTATCATTTCCGTGACGGGTCTGACATGCACCGCTTACCCGACGCTCGTTACTTCCGTTTTGCGTCGAAGCCGATCGTGCCGCGTATGTGCATTTCGACTGGCGCGCGCGCTCTTCGAATTCATCCGTGCTGCTGCTGGATGCGGATGAGGCGCGGCCGTGGGTTTTTTGACTCTTTTTGCCCGTAACATTTTTGACGATCTTTGACAGCTCAGATTCCAGTCGATCTAGCCGGGTGTTGATATCCTTAGCTAAATTCGACACACTTCTGGACCGGCTGTGGTCTGCACGTGCATTATTAGGTGGCTTCGACTGCGCATCAAATGCCGCGAGTGAATATTTACAAGGAAACTGCAGAGGCGTTGGAACGGGAGATTCCGGGTTGTTAACGTCCAGAAGGAAATTGAGATACGGAGTCAGATCTAATCCAGCGCAAGAATTTCCTGGTGTATCCAATGCAGCGGGCAAGGCCGATTTTTGTGCATCTGGATAACAGTTCATTTGTCCCGCGGGTCATTCTCCTGCAGAAAAGGGGCTGATAGCACATATGACCGTACGTATTGGAAAATCTCTTGATCTGACCAAACATTACAACAGTAGATGTGTCGTTTTTAGTAACTGAACTGTACTTAATTAAGGCCGCCTAGCCGGACATATCCAAATTTTTTAAGTGGTCGGATTAATCCAGGCATCACCTCAACGAAATTAATTGCTATGAAATTGTAATACTGCAAAAAGTTAGTGCGTATACAACTACGGTACGATGCACTATAGTGCGCATACTACATAAGTACATACCAGCCACTTCAAAATTTCTGGCACACTTTTCGACAATTAATAACAATAAATAATGTTATAGACAAAGTGCTGTATGAGAGCGAGTGCAATATATACAAGCTTGACTAATTAACGTGCAATAAGTAATCAACGGGCTTGTATAATTTACGTTGACTGCTATATCAACTATGTCACACGTGCCTATTTTGCTGAGTAAACTTTCCTGGTGTATGATTTTTTTTATTGCAGTCTATTTGGTACTTATCAAATTAGTTGGTTTTTTGAATTAAATAAACTGTTCTGAAACAGCATACAACTTTTGACGTATCCATTGTACATTTACCGATTAGTCCGTTGAATTCTCATCAGCGTATGGCAGGTCACAATCCATGATGCATTCATGAAAAAGGCTTGTGTCGTAATATAAAAGGGGGATCCACAAAACGCAAATTTGCGATTTCCAGCTCAGAATTGTGATTAAAGTTAACACATCCAGCCGTCAGAAAAAATTGAGTATAATACAATCGTCACCTTTCGGCCACGACTCTTTCGGTAATCGTCGTAAACCAACATGGACATACTTACCACAGCCCAATAATAGTACTACTACGTTTATGCCATTAACATTATGGAAAACTTTTCAAATTTGCAGCCAGAAGATAATGTTTAAGGTAAAATCGGTTCAAATAGCAATGCTGATATTGAGATTGTGTGAGCATGACTGCTGAACATTTATATCGCACACCGTGCATCAAATGAAAAACGCATCCTTAAAGGCAAAAAAATGAGTGTTGCGCTTCGACCATGGCAATTTTAGGCCATACTGTTTCCGTATACATGTATTCATAAGACAATGAAGCGGCAGGGCTTACAAACAGTTGGAATACCCATAGCAAGTATTTCGGGAAGTGCATCAATTATTACTGATATAATGCATCAACAAAAGACCAAAAATAAATATCAATCTGATGAGTGGTAACAGTTACTTACTTACTCTAGAGTATTCGTAGATTTTTAAATCTAATGTCAATAAAGCACAATATTATTATCGAGCTTGGTGTATTTATGTACAGCAGCTATACTTCCCGATATTTAGTTGTTCTAATCACTGTTCGCGCATTTTGTCATTCTTACCGATATTTCCAGAATTCATTCATTCATTTCCAGAATTTATTTTAAGCAAAATATTGACTTTTCATAGTAATTTTGTGGCTTTTTGTTAGCTCCCATAACCGCGCTTACTAACTTGTGCTGGACGGTCTGGAGATTGTCCATTTTATTTCATTAATGTTGATGTTATTTAATTTGATGTAAAACTGCGCACTGCAAATGATCGCTTGTTTTACTATAGAGAACAGTCAGTCAGTACAGATATAGTCTTTATAAGTAGAGGTACGCACGGTACATATTTTTAAATGACGGAGTTCGGGGACGCTTGAGAAATCAAATGCCGGTAAGTACTTACTAAAACGCACCCTAAAAACGAACTCATGTACATTGCCAGGCGACAACGGGTCATGCGAAAACAGTTCTGGAATAGAACCATAATCCATAGTGCAAATAGTCCATATAATACAGAATCGTACCTATACTGCAAAAGTATGTGCAGTAATCTGCACCGAGCGCGAAGCGCGAGGTGCTACTCTATGCCTTCGTCAAGCGATGCACGCATTCATAGCATTCCATAGCAGAGTATACGCTTCCCGTAGCAGAGTTTGTCTGTCGCCCACGAAAAGCGTCGGTCACGCTTTTCCAATTCTACAAATTTTCATTTCCATTGGCAGTGGTATTTCATAGCCTACGCGCTGTTTCAAAGATGTCATTAACATCGTTTTCTAATGGTACTGGAAGCGCGCAATAATACTTGGTGTCGTTAATACTTTAGCACGAAATTTTCTGGTCAGAATTTCGATAAAAACCATTTGTTTTTATCCACAGCGAAATTTTTTTTGAATGTTTTCCTAAATGTAGTGTTCTATAGTGTTTTCCTCAATGTAGTTTCCCAGAATGACAGTAGATCTCGGGATCGTAACAATAGTCTGGAACAGGCCAGCGCAAAACTTGCACCAGCGAGCTTATATTACATATACGCTGGTAACCAGCGGCTGGTTACACCATTCCCGAAGAGCGCCATCAGAACTGGGTTCGCGCGCCATGTCGATTCATAGTTTCACATTCCCAGCGGACCGGCGCTCGCGCTCGGTGCAAGGATGTGGTTAACAACCACCACTAGTATTTATTAATAGTACCTAGATTACAGTATTATTGTTGGTACGTACAAGCATTCGTTGCGTTAGTGGAAGAAAATTGGTAGACAGTACCTCAGGTAATTAAGTGGCGATAATGTTTTAAATCTCCAGAGTTTTGTGGGAATTGCCGGTTTTCAAAACGGATTTTAGTTTTTATAAATCTTAAAAAGTTTTCACTTTAATTTTGTTTTAGATGGTAATAATTTTTACTCCATAATCTTGGATTTTTTGCGATTAGCTTTTTCATTTTCAGATCGCGTTTTACTTTTTTATGTAAAACGATTTGCAGCATGCGCTGCTTATTGGTCGACAACATCATAACAGTATTGACAAAATCGACTTATGATCAGTTATTATCCAATTGTGCATCATATCATAATTATTATTATCAATAGCATTATAGCACCATTAGCACATAATGTTATTTAACATGTATATATCACATCTATAATTATTATATACTTGTCCAGCAATTTGTAAGTATCGCGTTTTACGAACGTCATTGCAGGATTCTATTGTGTGTACATAAGGCTGTCGGTGATTTCTTCGGCTACCGGCTTCGGATACGATCATGGGAATCAATATAGTAAATCACACCACCATCTTTATTAGTAACAAGCTCAACCTCGGCCTCCGGCCTCGGTTGAGAATTTTTAAAACTGAAGAAAATAATGTAGTAGTTTTATAAAGATTTAGGAAACGGCATTTAATTGGATCGGAAAGCGGTTTGTTTTGGATTATACAAACGGTATATGTATACACGTTCTGTTATAATTAACGGAACGTGTATCGGTAAGAGGTTAGACGAAGTGTATTACGTACTGAAGTAATTTACTGCGTGATTTTCTGTTCCGCCAATGCATACTTATGTAAAAAACCGACTAAAAGGCGACCAGCAAAAAAAACGGAACGTGTATACATATACTTCAATTTATTGAGGTGCCATCGCTAAAATCGTCGTCAACAAAGAAGGTTGAGCCAAATAACATATCAGCCAAAAATGTTATTAATAACATATCAGCCGGACACCACCTCCGTCTAACCGCCGACAGTCACTGCCCCTTTGTCTGACCGGCGAAAATCCCTATCCCTCTGTTCTAACAGGCGAAAATTCCTGTACTTCTATCTGACCGGCGAAAATCCTGTAGTTCTATCTGACCCGCGAAAATTCCTGTACTTCTATCTAACCGGCAAAATCCCTGAGATCTATCTGACCGACGAAAATCCGTGTACCTCCATCTAACCGGGGAAAATCCTTGTACTTCTATCTGATCGGCGAAAGTCCCTGTACTTTTATCTAAACGGCAAAAAACCCTGTATCTTCTTGGATACTCGCGCGAATTTAAGGATAGTAATTTTCTGGACCGCCCGCACTAGACATCGGTTTCTTTAATATCAAAGAAGCCGACGCCTAGTGCAGGCGGTCTGGGGCAATTTTCTGTTCCTTAAATTCGCGCGCGTACAGTACCTAACCGGCAAAAATTTCTGTATTTTTGTCTGACCGGCGAAAACCCTGTACTTCTATCTGACCGACGAAAATTCGTGTACCTCCATCTAACCGGCGAAAATCCCTGTACTTCTATTTGATCGGCGAAAGTCCCTGTACTTTTATCTAAACGGCAAAATCCCTGAACTTCTATCTAACCGGCAAAAATTCTGTACTTTTGTCTGACCGGCGAAAATCCTGTACTTCTATCTGACCGGCGAAAATCCGTGTACCTCCATATAACCGGCGAAAATCAGTGTACTTCTATCTGATCGGCGAAAGTCCCTGTACTTTTATTTGAACGGCGAAAGTCCCTGTACTATTTAAACGGCAAAAATCCCTGTACTTCTATTTAACTGGCAAAAATTTCTGTATTTTTGGCTGACCGGCGAAAATCTTGTACCTCCATCTAACCGGCAAAAATCCCTGACTTCTATCTGACCGACGAAATTTCGTGTACCTCCATCTAACCGGCGAAAATCTCTGTACTTCTATTTGATCGGCGAAAGTCCCTGTACTTTTATCTAACCGGCAAAAATTTCTGTACTTTTGTCTAACCGGCGAAAATCCTGTACCTCTATCTGACCGGCGAACATCCTGTACTTCTATTTGACCGGCGAAAATCCCTGTACTTCTATCTGATCTGCAAAAGTCCCTGTACTTTTATTTAAACGGCGAAAATCTCTGTAATTCTATCTAACTGCCAAAAATTTCTGTATTTTTGGCTGACCGGCGAAAATCCTGTACTTCTATCTGACCGGCGAAAATCCCTGTACTTCTATCTGATCGGCGAAAGTCCCTGTACTTTTATCTAACCGGCAAAAATTTCTGTACTTTTGTCTAACCGGCGAAAATCCTGTACCTCTATCTGACCGGCGAACATCCTGTACTTCTATTTGACCGGCGAAAATCCCTGTACTTCTATCTGATCTGCGAAAGTCCCTGTACTTTTATTTAAACGGCGAAAATCTCTGTAATTCTATCTAACTGCCAAAAATTTCTGTATTTCTGACCGGCGAAAATCCTGTACTTCTATCTGACCGGCGAAAATCCCTGTACTTCTATCTGATCGGCGAAAATTCCTGTACCTCCATCTAACCGGCGAAAATCCCTGACTTCTATCTGACAACTGAAATTTCGTGTACCTCCATCTAACTGGCAAAAATTTCTGTATTTTTGGCTGACCGGCGAAAATCTTGTACTTCTATCTAACCGGCGAAAATCCTGTACTTCTATTTGACCGGCGAAGATCCCTGTACTTCTATCTGACCGACGAAAATCCCTGTACTTCTATCTGATCGGCAACAATTCCTGTACCTCCATCTAACCGGCGAAAATCCCTGACTTCTATTTGATCGGCGAAAGTCGCTGTACTTTTATCTAAACGGCAAAATCCCTGTACTTCTATCTAACTGGCAAAAATTTCTGTATTTTTGGCTGACCGGCGAAAATCCCTGTACTTCTATCTTCGAAAATCGAAAATTCTTGTAAATGAAGCAAAACGGCGAAGCTAACTCTGTATATAAATAATACTAATTATAAGAACATCTGCATGTCCTGTCCTGCTATCTTCGAAAATCGAAAATCTCTGTAAATGAAGCAAAACGGCGAAGTTAGCTCTGTATATAAATAATAGTAATTATAAAAACATATGCATGTTCAGAACCAGGCTACCAACCACGTTAATTACTGTTACATTAATCAGTCCGTTTTACGTTATGCCTTTCCGTATTTTTGTATCTCCACTTTATCCAGTATATTAACAGTATTAACTAACGGTACAGTGATCTTTGGCTTAGAAGTGTAGTTTTACCTCATGCTGTTAGTCAGCGGTTTTCGTTCGAAACGATTCGCATTTCCGCCAATCCAATTTTAATTTCTAAAGGTAAACCAATCAGCGAAATTCATTTCGAACGCGGTTCGTAAATCGGAGGACGAAAAGATCGAAAAACGAAAGTCGTTGACGCAGACTACACGATTTTAGGCATTTTTTGAGCTATCGTGTAAAAATTGGACAAAAAAACGGCTCAGTTAGTTGCGAACGGTGTAGGAGGAGTGTACTTTTTTAACGATAAAATTTGCATTCCCGTAAAATGAACCAGCCGACTGGACAAACTGAGTATGTGGCAGTGTGGCTTAACAATAATATGCATATGTTCGTACATTGCCATGTGTCAGCGGTTTAGGTTCGAAAATTACGCATTTCCGCCAATCCTCTGTTACTTTCTAATGGTTCTCATAATAATCTATCCTACCGACCTACTCAACGACAGAGTATGAGCTAATATCTCAATGTGGCATAGCTAAGTCTACGAATCTACGCGAAGCGAGACTGCATCTCCGACGATATTTTAATTAGAAACTCCGATCACTGCCAAACTCATAATGAGAGAACTGATGATGAAAGTACTGCCACTCACGGACTTATATAGACACGGCGCATCCGTGTAGAAACAACCAAAAGTAAATCCGAACACAAAAGAGAACGATCGAGAAGGTACAGCGAATAATAGAAAGTACGAGTCAAGCCGTCACTTTACGTACTGTACTGCTATATTCCGTCACCCCCGCAAACGGCTTTTGGGGAACCCAACACAAAAAGAACAGAAAAGAAAGGTAAAAACAGGAATAATAACTAAACGAGTTCTCATGCTCACGACTGGGCAAAGGTGGGCAAATCCATCCACCGTCCAAGAACGAATGACTGATCCTCCTCCACGGGTGACTGAATGAGATGGAAAGTGAGGAGAGGATCCTGGACGGGATGGAAGACGAGAGTAGGCAGGATAGTGAGAAGGTTGGCAGAACGGCAGTCGGAGATCGGAGTACAAACAGGAAAACGTCGGAACGCAATAAATGAAGATTTTTAGTGGCAAAGTTAAATTTAATGTAAATCGCCGATGAAAAATTCAAGGCAAAAAACATCCGCGATGGAGAAAATAAAAATAAAATAAAACACCACTTTGAATTTGCGAAATACCAGCAACTGCATGTATTCAGTCAGCATTGCAACTCAAGGCGGTTACCAATGCGACTCAATCCGCAAACGTACAATCACCGTAAGACGGCATTCAAAAGGGATATCTTCGGGAATAAATTCCCAGAAAATTTACAGGCGCATTTGGAAGTTCTTCAACCACACACGGTTTTTCGTCATACACCATTTTTACTTCCTGACCGTCAACTTCAGTTACTGCATTTTTAGAGTCCGCTAAAGTTGGATTCACAATTTTAGGTTTTCTACAGTCATCTGCGTCGGTGCGTCGATCAGTCCCAATATACTCGTACTGAACCGATTTTGTAGTGTACGGGCTTCCTCTCTGCGACTGAGAATTATTAATTTCAACTTTTTTATTCTGCGAATTACCGCAAGCTAACTCTGTATATAAATAATACTAATTATAAGAACATCTGCATGTCCTGTCCTGCTATCTTCGAAAATCGAAAATCTCTGTAAATGAAGCAAAACGGCGAAGTTAGCTCTGTATATAAATAATAGTAATTATAAAAACATATGCATGTTCAGAACCAGGCTACCAACCACGTTAATTACTGTTACATTAATCAGTCCGTTTTACGTTATGCCTTTCCGTATTTTTGTATCTCCACTTTATCCAGTATATTAACAGTATTAACTAACGGTACAGTGATCTTTGGCTTAGAAGTGTAGTTTTACCTCATGCTGTTAGTCAGCGGTTTTCGTTCGAAACGATTCGCATTTCCGCCAATCCAATTTTAATTTCTAAAGGTAAACCAATCAGCGAAATTCATTTCGAACGCGGTTCGTAAATCGGAGGACGAAAAGATCGAAAAACGAAAGTCGTTGACGCAGACTACACGATTTTAGGCATTTTTTGAGCTATCGTGTAAAAATTGGACAAAAAAACGGCTCAGTTAGTTGCGAACGGTGTAGGAGGAGTGTACTTTTTTAACGATAAAATTTGCATTCCCGTAAAATGAACCAGCCGACTGGACAAACTGAGTATGTGGCAGTGTGGCTTAACAATAATATGCATATGTTCGTACATTGCCATGTGTCAGCGGTTTAGGTTCGAAAATTACGCATTTCCGCCAATCCTCTGTTACTTTCTAATGGTCGACCAATCAGCGAAATTCGTTTTGGAGCCGTTTCGTAAATCGAAGGACGAAAAGATTGAAAAACGAAAGTCGTTGCCGCAAACTAGATGATTTTAGGGATTTTTTGAGCTATCGTGTTAAAATTAGTGTCGAACGGTGTAGGAGGAGATGTTGGCCGAAAAAACGGCTCAGTTAGCTTTGTATATATAAATATTGGCAACAGTCATCCAGTTAACAAAAAAGCGAGCGCTGGTACATTACTTCATAGTTAAAATTTAAACATTAAAAAGCAACATTAAGCCCCTAATCTGTAAATCAAATTTGTCACATTTATTCCGACGAGCATCGATGGTTGCACATACGTATGACTTTGCACAAAGGTCATCTGAAGAACGACGCTACTTATGCAGGTAGAAATGCTTAAAGACTGTGTAGCATTTTTTCCACTCGAGCGAAATCCATGCAGTTCCTCAGTTCCTCTTAATTTAACGCGGTGCATCTATTATAAAATTCTTGCAGTCGTAGCACCATTGGTGGTGAATACCGCAAAATCTGCCACGTCAAAACTGCAGGTGTAAAACATGCACCACCTTAAAATGGCAAAGTCCAGTACTATTGGTGATATTTGTGGCTACTGTGCTTAATTTGCAGAATTTTATTTTGCCCATTGACGAATTTAAAGCAGGAACGCAGTGAAAAACTTTTCGACAAACTGAAACGAATATAAACAAAGTAATTATGGGAGTGCAGTCTGCGGTTTCGAGAATAGTACTTGCAAGCATCAGTTAGCATCCGTGGGCCGAACTATCACTTACCGTCAGCATGTCCATCTTCCCACTTTTAGGCGGCGCGCTCGTGTTCGTTTTCTTTTGCTTTAGCACACGTGGTGTTGATGCTGTGGATCCAGACTTACTGACCTTTTCGGAAGAACTATATCGGCTCGACCAACAAGGGAATGCTGCAGCAATTAATCAGCACTGGGCTGTTAACACCAGAAGCACCAATGGAAAGTAAGTAAGCTAACCATCAGTCTGATTATGCCGGCAGGAAAGCTGCTAAAGTTATTGCTACTTATATTTAATTTCTAAATTTGGGTTTTCTGAAAACTGGAGAAATAAGTTCGTTTCCATCATGCAAAACTGTAATGAACAGAATAAACGACAGTGTGAACATAATTCTCCTTTAGGATGAAAAACGTTTCGATACATTACTAACCGGCATGACATGCGTACACTTACTATTAAAAATTTATTTATTTCGTTTTCTGTAATGTAATTCTGTATCCGCTGATGCCGATAAACTGTTTCAGGTTATTCACCAAAGTGGAGCAGTCGGTGTTTCAAAAACCAACGTATAAAGCACTTATCGCCTTGTTTGACAATTATAATCCAGTCCTAGGCCAGGCGGAAGAAGTAACCGCTCAAGAAAAACAGGAAGAAACGGCATTTTTAGATGCTATTATGGCAACACCGGTCATGCAAAAAGCCTTTGAATACCTGAGCAAAAAAAGTACTTATTATATCTACGCTATATTAAGCTTTTACAGTACAGCAGTATATTTAATTTCATCAGCAGTAAAAGCAATATTAAGTACCATTGATAATGATTTCTATTACGTGCAGATGATATATTTTGCATTAGTTACGTATTGCTTATCAATATTCTTAAACAGTGTTGCCAATTAGAAACACTGATGCTTCACAACATCTGCAACAGCCATTTCAATAAATTACAGATTTAGTACCGGCGACCAAAGACAAATTCAAAGATTTCCTGCGGATGATCTGGTTCACCATTTACCGTCGCCGAGGACAACCAGACACTTCTGGCTTCGAGCATACATTTGTGGGAGAAATCAATGGCACCTCTCCAAGCGATAGTGTAGAAGGATTTCACAACTGGGTTATGTTCACACGAGAGGAAACAGCAGGCAGAGCGAAATACGGCCGGTGGAAAGGTCAAGCTGATGTAAGCTGTTGGTCGTTAGTGTCTAAAACATTTGCTCACCGAGAGCAAAAACACTATTTTCGTAGGCAAGAGCTGCAAAAATAGCAGACGTTGCGCAACATACACCATCCCTCTAGATCTATATTGCTATATTTATAAAACCGGAACACTATAAATTATAATGATAAATGATAACACTATAATTAAAATTTTTTCGTACTAGGTGCCAAGTACTTGTAAATGGGTAATATTAATGTTTTCTGTAAATTGCACGTCATTGCAGCCGGACCTTTACGGAATGCAGTTTACATGGAACGGTCACACAAAAATTAAATCCACAATAGCCATTGGGGAGAGCCCGGAAATGTCCATCGCTGTGCTAACAACGTGCTTTGTGGTGGCTCCCAATGGAGAATGCAGTCTGCGAATGGGCGGCGCCCCGGTCAAAGTTCTCACATATAAATGGGATGTACGCGGAAATCCCAACGAGTTTTATGTTGCGTCGGCTTATTATGATAACTGAAAAAATTATTTTTGAGAAATTTATTAAGCAGAAAATATAATTAACAAACCACCGATGAATTTCTGGTATCCGTGCGACTTGGAGCCTTTTCGGCTCGAACCGCATTTTTACAGCACGCATCCCGGTAATTCAGCATTTATCTACCCCTTTGGCTGATTAGTTTATCGATGCTTGCTTACCATTACTCGGCCTGCACAACAATAACTTCTGACTACATACCTAACACCGTGCTACGGTGCCTGGAGTTTTCCGGACAGAAAACACGTATGAAATTTCGTCACAAGTCTTCGGTTTTTGTTGAAATGCCACAAAATGTCAGTGGTTGGTTTGTCTGTGAAGCACCACTTAAAGAACACTACTTCCTTTTTTTAGGACAAGCCTACTCTACTCTGTATAGTCTATAAGTATGCGGATACCCAGTTTTTTATGCTACAAGAACAAAACATAAACTGGAGTGTGTATTGCTCTGTACTGTCATAACAAACATATTGCATTCAGAAATTTCCTTTATATAATACGGTAATAATTAAAACTATAAAAATTGTAATTTTGATAAAACAGGTGCATGAATTTACTGATACACTTCTTTCGACTTGTAGAGGTATTCGACACTGCCGAAACTGTTGCTTGAAAGACTACGTAATATATATATGCCATAGACATAGGGTCAAAAACAACTTCAAAATAATCAAAACTCAAAATCAAAGAACAGTGTTTATAATATTATAGAGTTTTATTGTCCGCAGCTGTGCTGACACAGAAAAAAATATATATGTATAAAAACTATGTAGGTATATGTATGTAAGTAATGTAACGGCGTATGCAACCTGCAACGTGATGCCACAAGTGCTACTATTGATAATGAAATTTCAAAACTCCTTTTTTAGGCTGTCAAAATCATAACAAGGAATGTTCGGACATTACTGTCGATACAACTGGTTCGTTATTAGCAGTTTATTTCGTGTTTATAGTTTGTATTAGCTATTGAAAAATATTTACTTGCAGTTTTTGACTTTTGTTCATGGCCAACTTTTTTCGTATGCAATGCAAGCGAGACAACAGCCAATTTATCTGCGCTTTTTGACAGAAAATGTCGGATACCGTGTCAAAATACTGATCGATTACTAAAGGAATTTACGTCAAAACCCCGCGGCAGCAGGTCAATTTACGAGTTGTCTCCTAACGTACATGTCGACATCTACACCCGTAAAATTGATGGCCTTGTGCTTATAGAAATACCGTACATTCAAATGTACAATACGCTAATCGCTATAGCGAAACGATACTTATATAAACAGAGACACATGTTTTGGATAACTGTGAATTTTTTAATTTGACTGCCTTGTTCATTGGTGATTCTGTGTTAACTCTTCGTGCAAAGCATTCGACACTGAACACTGGCCCGGGTCAGCAGTGAACACAAAGTCTACCGCTTCTGCATTTACTGCGACCTATTGATCTCTAAATTTATTTTTCGGGTGTAGAATAAGATCACCAAGATGTTGACATTCTTCCGTACCGGCATGTTTGCAGGTGTTGCTGCAGCCATGATCACTAGTTGTATATATTTTGTGTTCTTGAAGTATGGTTCCGCCATTTATCTCTCGCTTTTGGAGAAATCAACACTCAGTGGTAAGAATGAAAACGATTTGTGCTTAACTTGTGTTGTATATTTCTAGACTGCAGAGTAACAATAATATATAAGTAATTATTCCATGTTGCAGAACTTCTTTTCAACCATGAAACATCCACATTCTTGGTCAGCCTGTTCCAACGCTATCTGAAGTTAATATTTGACATCGCCGTGGCAGCGGCTGTCCTTAAACTCAATGCCATATGTATGGGAAAGTTCGTCTATTTTATGGATGCAAGCAATGCAAGCCGAACAATCAAATCAACAACCACTTCTGACAGTGCCATCACACAAGGTACATATAGTATATAACAATTCTATTAATAATTTTACGATATACTGTTACCATAAAAGTATCGATCTTATACGATCACAATAATTTGCAGATTAATCGCAATAAACTGTTGACTACGTATAACTACATTGTACATTCGTAGTTATTATTTTCCATAATTGAAAACAATTTTGATTTACATTCTACTTGAACGAATTTGCAGCTGTCTGCGACATTTTTGGGCAAACATGGTTTGAACACCCCATCATTTGCGACGATGATTTCACGGCTCCTCCGGTGAATTTATTAAGAACTTACGGCCACAACTTCTAATTCCGACCCGACATTGTATGGATCAATCAAACTACCGACGGCTTCTTACGGATTGAAGGGCAGTGTTCGACTCTGATCTCATGTTCCGCACTTATCCACGTTTTATGATTTTGACTGCCTCCGCTTTGTAAAAAAATATCGACGCACAGAAAATATTTCACAACAAATTGTGCTATGAACTTTATTAACAGAATAAAGAAATATGGCCAAATAGGCAAACACTGTGATGTGCAAAGTTGAAAGTAACAGGCAGATCTCACCACATAAAATGTTGAACGTTTTGGGAACCATTCCAATAAAACGGCTTATAAATAAACAAATATAAAGTTATGGCATTAACGGCTTGAAACAACAAAAATTCTAATACTAACTGCCTATAAGACGGTCTGAAAAAATGCATCCGAAAAATCAAATAAGGCACAATGAAATAACGAAACTCTAATAGTTGTTGTGGCACCAACGTTAAAATTATCACAAGGAAAAAGGCCAAAATTCGGAAAAATTTGTAGTACTTTAAAACGTCAAATATAGCCCATAATCCATACAAATACACCGGCGCCAAAATATATTTTACCCTTTCGTCCTTTTCGAAAATTCTCTTCCAGATATAAAATATATAGTGGCGGTTGTCCGATATTAAGTAGAGGTGTACATAGGAAAAATATTTGATCGACAAGAGGATGCCCTTCAAAGCCACGATCATTATCAATGGATACTGGTAGCAATGGGCCAAAAACCTTTGCAGTTTCGTCGGAGAGCACACAAATGGCGAAGCAAAGAATAGGACAAAAGAAGCAAAATAGAATAACTGCGAAATATGGATCACTGGCTGATGCGCCGAGCGGTCACCTACAACGATGCCTTGGTTGATGATCACGAAAGTCAGAAACGCCAACATCACCAATCCATATCCCCAAATGCGTGGCACACTCTCAAAAATCACGCCCATAAAAAATCCACAAAGTCGTCGAAAATTTGCAGCAGTTGGCATCCGTTTCAGGGAAACAAATGGAGCAAAGAGAACCTAAAACAATAAAATCTTGCGATGGCTGTCATGCATTTGTAGACATTCTAGCCAACATGCAAAATGGACCATAATGTACTTCTACTGGAAGAGCGCTTCAGTGGTTCAGCAATTGGGACATCGAAGTTACAATTCATCAAAACACTGAAGATAATTTTTTAGCCATTTTTTAGCCAGCAGAACGTAAATTTTTCGGACAAAACTGCAAAATTTCCGGTTGTTACGGTTCCCTGTTTTATGTAAATGTATTTTCACGATAACGACAACTTATGAAACAATTTTTCCCTTAAGCTGAACTTCCATGCAGAATTTCCTAAACCGACCTGCAAATCTTCATCGGGGGAGATTTTCTCCAATTGGTCTTTCTTAAGCACATTGGCCATAACAATTTGATAATTCCGCCATATCTCCCAGAGAGCGAAAAACGCCACCCACATCACATTGGTCTGTCGAGTAAATACTGCTGCAGCTGATGCCAAGGCTGCAAGGCTTCTTGCCTCGCGCAAGTGAAAGAAAGCGCTGAAAACAAACATTCTATGAAAGAAAGTAAATAAAAATCTTATATTTCTTCATATTAGGTGGTCACTCACGTTAAAAAGACGAAAAATGTCGACGCCTGATCCGTGTAGTACAGAAACATAAAAAAATACAGCAGCGGAAACGTTGCCATGTTCACAGCTGTGAACAATAATTTTCCTTCGGATTCCCGCTGTAAAATTAATTGTCAATAATTCTGTTCCCGTTGTGTCTCCAGTTAAACACGGAAAGCACTTCTACGACCGCTCCACAATAAACTATCCGTATTAATTTCCATAACTGTTTACGAAATCCACTCTACAGAGCACAGCCTTTCATTTATTTAGCATTAATTCCGCAAGCGTTACTGCGTAACATCAACCAGAAATCTGCAAACTAACAGTGGAAACTGCTTACCTGGCCATGCTGATGATGAAAAGCCTTTAACACGGCCAAAAACAGGGGTATTGTTGCCAACCCGAAGAAGAAATTAGTCAAACGTAAATTCCACAGAACACATGGATGTTTTATCGGAATGAATAGGGGAATAACTTTCCACAAAGCCAGGCTGACAAAATATAACCCAGGAAGGGTTGTTAATTTTGGATCCCACTAAAACACAAATTTCATTTTTGGAGCACGCCTGTAACCGCACAGGTCCCTGTCCGCATTGCACTTACCTCACTGAAATTTCCATTACAGTAACGCAGAGCTTGCGGAATATGGAATTCCTCGTCCACGTACGGTTCCGGAGCAGCATAATACATGTTAGAAAACAACTGGAAACTGACAATCCCACAAACGATGACGACCGTAGTTAACAGACCACGGTTTTGATGCATAACCACAAGAGTGTCTTTTGAATTTTAGCCATTTCAAATGCCTGGCGCTTGGCAAAAACCTTTCTAATAAGCAAGATAACCTCAGAAGCTTTTCTTTCAAGTGTAAGATTGTAAACTAATCACAACAGATAAGCCAACCAAAAACAATTAAAGAATACTGCGAACTCTATTCTCTAACTGTCTAACAATAAATGTTATTACAAAATACAAATTAATTAGTATAAACTTGCTGAGAACGGAAGTCGAAGTGAATACTTCTTACCGTCGGGATCGCAACCACCAGTTATGCGCTGTTACGTGAAAACTTTCCAATTGGTTGTGCTGGCAGTTCGCCTAAACCCGGTATGATTATTCGCCTAAAGAACTTTGGGGTGTGGCAATAAACTGCGTCGGTGCCAGTTGCTCGTTGTGGTTGTAAGGCAAGATCGGAAAACTTCCACATTTTTCAATTTTCACTTTTATACATTTTCTGTCTATGGCTTGTCCTCCGCGATGATGTCATCATTGTCATGCATCGAAGGTCCTTTGCATTTGCTGATTAGTAGCTCATAGTTTCTCGTAGACACTTTTCTCATAGCTGGTAGACGGTAGTTGTCGACAAACATCGGGAGAATTACCAGGTTTCGGGCGCAAAGCATACGAGTGGCAGTGAAACCAGGAATCTTCAGCTGCCTGGTCCAGTTTGGTGAAGTCTCGCTGAACAGTGCAACAGCTTGGAAAGCCGTTGGAAGTTTGGAACATTCATACAAGCATTTCTAAAGTAAAATGTTTGGAACAGCCGGGGGTTTCGGAACCGGTTCGGGGTTGTTCGGGACTTCTGCGAACTCCTCACTGACGACGGCTACAGCAGCGAAGGATTACGAGTTACCAGCGCCGCCGGACGACACGGTGCAGGCGTTGCGCTTCAGCCCACCATCCATCCAGCAGAACTATTTGGCGGCTGGTAGTTGGGATGGGTTGGTGCGCGTCTGGGAGGTGAACATTCCCCCTTTAACGGTTAACCAGTTCGGAGCTGCGCCGACGAGCATCAACGTACAGGCGCTACCCAAGGCTCAGCAGAGCGCTGGCGGACCCGTTCTTGATCTGTGCTACAGTGATGTACGATCTTTCTGAGCGAACTGATTGGGTTCTGGCGTTATCTCAGATGTTTTGTTTTTCAGGATGGAAGTAAGATATTTTTCGGATCCACGGACAAGACTGTGAAGATGTGGGACCTGGCATCGAACCAAGTGACGCAGATTGGCGCGCACGACAACGCCGTCAAATCAGTCCATTTCGTGCAGGCTCCCACGTACCAGTGCGTGATGACGGGAAGTTGGGACAAAACGCTGAAGGTGGGGTCTCTGAGGTGTCTGTGCTTCTAATCAAGTAGGCTGAGTTTTGGCGTTATGCTTCTCGTCCGACGATATGTTAAATGTTAAAAATTCTAATTCGGGATTATTGGATTTGGGTCTATTCGGGCGGTGCTTGATCGGTTAATCGACCAGCATAATAATATCACAGTAAACAAGCATGGTTACCCGAATGAGCGGTTAATTTATTGATTTTTAATATGATTAGCGTGTTTTCAAATTTATTGGATAATACGAGTAACGCGTTTTCACATATTTTAATGTGCCCGTGGGTAGACCTTGGGATATATAGCCGTAGTACGGAGTAAGTACCGATGATAGAGGATACGAATTAATATTGACGTAAAAAAATGTAGAACGCAATAATCAATATATTACACTTTCATAGTACCCGGAAATCGATAAGCAGTTTGTATGCTAAAGTGCACATTTAGTTAAATATTTAAATTTGTTGCAGTTTTGGGATGCGCGTCAACCAAATCCTGTTGGTACGCTGCAGCTGCCGGATCGTCTTTACGCTGCTGATGTGGTACGTTGACACCCAGGCTAGTTTATATATTCCATGTTTTATACAAGTAACGGTTTTGGATATTTTTCTACAGTATTATCCTATGGCGGTTGCTTGCACCGCCGGGAAACAATGTGTGGTTTATCAGCTGGATAACCAACCGCGCGAATGGAAGAAATTGGAGATCAATCTGAAGAATATGGTAAGTATTCAATGTACACTTGGGTACAGTATCGCCAGAAAGTAGGAAGAGGCTTATTAGGACCGTAAGGTAACCTTGTGGTGTTTTTTGCCTTATTTTAATTTTAAATTCTGTTTTTTGGAGCACGTTTTCGTGTATTACACCTTTAATGCGTTGCTCTTATTTATGATGTTTGTCTGCAGCTGCGATGCGTTTCCATTTGCGTTGACAAGAAAACCAACCAGCCCACTGGTTTTGCTGTGGGAAGCGTTGAAGGACGTGTGGCTATTCAGTATTTGAACCCCTCGAATCCGAAAGATAACTTCACTTTCAAATGTCATCGTGTGGAACAAGCATCCAACGTTCAGGAAATCTATCCGGTTTGTGACTGTGTATAACAGTGACTCTTCTAATGCAAGATAACTTGAAGATGCGTTCAAACTTACCATACTTTTATTATCTAAGAAAAGTGCTAATTATTTTACGAGACGAATTCGATACTTCCTTGTTGTGAGAACGAGATGCATTGACAAATTATGAATTCACTTGGGCATGGCTACGGCCTTGATATGATGCTACCGTTCCAGGTGTTAGTTTCGTTGTTTTAAATTTAAAATTTAGTACTTACTACATGACATTTTCTTTATATACAGTCGAGAAGGTTACTGTAATGCTAAAGCCACTGATTCTACCAATCTGTTTATGGGTTTTCTGCAAGGAATTGTTTGTATTGTAGGTTAATGATCTGGCCTTTCATCCGGTCCACGGAACGCTGGCCACGGTCGGTGGGGATTGTCGATATAGCTACTGGGATAAAGATTCGCGCGTTAAATTAAAGGGATCGGAAAAATGCGCGCAATCCATCACACGCTGCTGTTTCAGTGCGCGAGGAGAAGTGTTTGGCTATGCTGTCGGTTATGACTGGGGTCAAGGCCATGAATATAGCAATCCAAATAAAAAGCCCCAAGTTTTCCTCAACTATGACTACGAAAACATGAAGCCACGCAAGAAAACTTGAAATAATGCGACCTGGCGTTGCAGCATACGGTGAATCCGTTATTTTCTCGCATTCTTAATTGTTTTGTATATTTTTCTGGTCTGTAGCGAATATTCCTGAGAATATTCCTATTTTTTACGGACATATTCCCTTCTGCGATGTCAAGATAATTATGATTCAAGCGTTGATCATTTGAAAATGGAGAAATCCGAAATTTCTATTAAAAAGAACAATGCTTCTGATACTCGATCCGATACTCATGCGGTGATTATTCGTGATTTGGTTCGTTGTGAAATGATGTTCAGTGTTTCCATGGGGCATAAAAGACTGATGCCCGATTATGTTGAGTTCCATCCAGGGCTTGTCCACTCTTAAGTTCTCATGAATAAGTGACGTATGAATGAGTGTGATGTTAGACGCCAAATGCCAGTTAGAAGCCATATTAAGCGACCCGTCACGCATTGGTGAATCGATACTGCATCGTTAATCGAAAGTTTAATGTGAGTGAGCTATTTAAAAAACAATTAGGTTAATTGAATATTGGCTGACCATTTTTCGGTGGATTGTATCGACATGCACCCGAATGTGAGTGCGTAGACGTAGAGCATCGAACAGTAACTAGTACTAACTACTGCACTGCTGTATTTTAAACCTACTATGAAGTTTTATTTATGGCTGGGTACTCGGTGGTTCCTAGTTTCCTACTAAAGGTCAGTCGCTGATAAGTGGTGACCATTTATTAAATTAGAACACTAAATTTAAGTGACAGACTAAACTGCTTTGCAGGCTAACCAGTTTACGGTTCGCATCCATGCGCTATGAGCTCGCGAAATGTAACTCAAATTAATTACAAGAAATCATACAAGCAACTGGTCTTATAATATGCAGTATTATGATAAGTACAATCATTATTACTAATGCTAACGATATTACAAATAAATACTTACAAGGGGGCTAGCTTTAGCCGGTTTACAACTTATTGGTTGTATTAAGGTCGGAGCGAAATTACATACATGCATATACGTAGGTAAGTGATTTCGTTACGTCTTGCAGATAATAATATTAAAGATAATAATAACAGATAGTAATATTGCAGACAAGTAGCACTGTACAAGTATTATGTCTGTATAAGTCTGTATTAATGTAGTAGCTAGTTATTAAAGTACCCGCGTATGTATATGACATTTTATATGGATCGATCGTTTTTTGCTACTCTAATTGTAAATAATTGCAAATATATAATCGCAATCGTAATCAGAAGGTGAAATTTTATTACCTTAATTTCAGTAAAGTATTTTTTCAGTACTGAGAGATTTAGTTCTTCAAAAAATATTGCTTATGCGTGGGTGAATGTAATTCAACCCGAGGGTAAGCTGAGCATTGCGTATCGCATCTAATTGCTTTTTTTATCATAACTGTGAAAGTTGTCGGCATGGTTTTCGATTACAGATTCACATAGGTTAGCATACGTATATATGCAAACAGCCAATGTTTATTTGGAACCAAGAAGAAAACTACTACTCTAGTAGTCTAATAGTACTGCGTTAGCTTTCTCCCGATTGTTCAGAGACGTACTGTATTTTTAGCGCATTACATGCATGCATTCATAACGGTTAAATTTTAGGTTTCGTTTCGTACGCAGCTTGAGCGAGTTTGTGTTCGGATTTTCATAGAAATTCAAGTACGCTATACACATGTCGGCATGCAACAATTCCGCGTACCAAATGATGTATGAGTCCTGTTTCCTGTATTTGACTGATCAGTCCCCATGGATCATAGCATCTAGTGATGTGCCGAAAAGATAGCCCTGCTAACGTTTTACCCCCGTCAACGACGGATAACGCCCGGTTGTAATAGTTGTCGGATAAGGAGCTGCAAGACCGACGAGCGGCGGAAATGCCGGTTGAATTGAATCTTTAAGGACTGTCCACACCACCCAGAAAAAATGGATTTAATGTTGCATAAGAACAGGAAAGCCGTAAGAAGAAGATGGACAACGATATGCAGTAGTGCTGTTGATGCACTAATGCGTACGATAAATACAGTAATACATGGTGTGCATCCATCATCATAAAATTTTATATATCAGCTGTTTAGTGGCTGGCTAATTCATTCAAGTCTTTCAACCGGCATTTCTGGGCACTTAATTGCATTGGGCAGTATATGCACGAATTCTATGTAGCTGTAGAAGTGGCATTAAAGCAAAATAGACCTTGGTGCTGCACCCACTGAGGCGAATATGGGAAGAATACGTACGTGATAATAAAGTGTGTATCAAATGCTGCTATGCATGACAAACTCAGCTGGTGTGCAATGGCGAAAAGTACCGGGAATAGTAGCTGGTTTTATCAATTTGGGCTGGGGTGGATAGTTTAGTTTGTCCGTGGGTTTATGATGCAAAATTGGTTAGTAAATTTATACAGTTTGCCAAATGTCCCTTTTAATAGACATGAATGTGTACGCCCTCTCTGTTTGAGAGTGTGCGGTGTAATTTCCTGTTCTTATGACACTCTAGGGAGCGATTTCCCCGGCTTAACCACGCTTCTATGGGCCCCGGCATTTTTATCCACAGTTCAAGTTGTACGGTAATTTTTTGAAAATTAATAGGGAACACAATTCACCCTGTTGGCTTATTTGTCGACGTGTTTAAGTGATCAACAACAGCGACTTGCGATTGTAGACTGTCTGTTGTTTGCATTGAGCTTGCGCGCGGCAACGTTTATTAAAGGATTTCTACATATACAAGGTCTGATCCATGGCATTTAGGTATGGATTATCACCGTGGCGGCACACGCATCGATACGATGCTTATGGTCTTCTAAATGCTGTCGAGACTGCATTTACCGTATGCAAATGAAGTCAGCGTGAGGTTTATGATTTTTACGACTCTTTTGACACCGTTAGTCTCCATATTAAGGAGGACTCCATGATACTAGTACTGGACGTGGCCATTTATCGCCAACTGATTCTGGTTAGTGTTCCACTTAGCATTTGGTTTTTCTTGCTTTCTACAAAGCAGAATGCAACAAATCACGCGTCAAGCTTATGCAAATCCGACAGCCGATTACAAATTCCATCTCCAGCAATTAATTGTACCGAGAAAAATAAGTTGCCGAATGAATCATAATTTGCACCTTTGCATGCTTCTGCTGCCTTAACAATATATAGGTCCAGCCAATTTTTATCAGTTTTTATAAAACTCTGATATATTTACCTATTGTTTTAAAGCATATGTCGATATCATGTGCCCTTAGATATTTGAGCTAGCTAAAACTAAACGCGTAGCTAAAACTTAATAATATTATGCAGACAAACTGATATTTTGACTCGGTAATGCTAATATTGCATTTCTGCATAGTCAACGAAGCAGTTCCAGGCACAGTTACAGTAAAGCATACGGATATAAATAAACCACTGAAAAAGATGACTCCGGGTACGTTTAACAGGTAATCTGAAGGCAGTACAGAATATTTTAAATAGCATATCTGTTCTTAACGTAATATGAACATTCGCCATGTGAACGTTGTGGTATGTGCACTAAAGCATCTCGCAAGTCGCAACCAAACATACTCGAACCTCTTATGCCGATTCACGAACAATATATTACTGGATCGAATTTTATCGTTATGTTAATATTCGTTAGAAAACAACAAAATTTGTTGCGTCAAGCAAGCATCACTGCTGTAGTCGTGCAAATGAGTTATGATTTATCTGTAAGGATGAATTATATTTTATTCTGATGAGTCCAATTAGATCGGGCGATGGTCAAACAGCAAGAAAGTTACAGAGTTCTGCAGCAGTACACGAAATTAAACAGCCATCAAAGTTCTAAAGGGCACCACTTCTTATGAAACTGAATTATAATTTTATACATAATTAGCTACTAGGTATATAGCATGATTCCGGTGACAGTTTCTTGTTTTACGGTTGCATAAAAACTGAAATAATCTGTGAGCAGCTAAGAGGATGTGTGTATAGTACTCACAATGATTCTTATAATTATTAATAGCTAAATTTCGGCAAAAAAACGCAGAAAACGAGTTCAAAATTAAGCTTACTGCTTTGCATTAACTAGTGACACAATGTTATTGTTACTTCGATGCCGTAATTGTAGCGTATAAATGGAGCATATAAATCTGTTAAAAATTCTAATATATCTATATAATGATCGAAAATAGTACTTCTGATTACTGCAGTAATTGCAACACCTAAACCGAATGCATCCCAGCAGTAAACTCAGGGAATGCAACCTACCTAAATATAGTTAAAGGATGCCGTGTTGTGGAGTCGTGACTATCGGTGAAGTCAAAAAATCAGCGGTTGCCGGTTTCTAGCGTTTAGCCCAGCATAAGCACGCTTTGAGTAAAGGTTACCTACGTCTGCAGGGACTCGATATAGGCAAAAGATGTTGACAAGTCCTGACAGCTCGTGCATTTCCTCCTGTGAATAATCGGCATTCTATGCGCTACATACAGAAAAAAGACGTCTCACACGCAGATGAAACGAGCGATCATTAATAAAATAATGTCAAGGAATGCCCTGCACCAGCGCACAGTACTCCCTGTTAATTTGTCACGCAACGAAGAACTTTAAACCTTCCGATACAATCGAGTCAAGACGTTCTTCCCATCTCCGGCTACAATATAGATCTGCTTGTGGGTCCGCTAACAGTTGCATTCACGATCAGCAATGTCCAGCTGAATTCCTTGACATGCGGCTAAACAACATTGCCGCCAGTCGTATTGTATAGGATGTGACAAAATGCGACATGACGTTACATATGTACCAGTTCCTCGAATCGTTTTACGACAACCGCCCGAGCTTACTTCTTTAACCACGCAGTAATCAATCTTGTTTATGGATTTGGTAAAGTTTGCTTCCTGTGGATTTTAAAGTCACTGTGCAATGATCGCTTGGGCTTCATTAGAATGTTGTCCAATTGGACCTTATGCTCGTGTATTGTACATTCATCGCCTATGCATACAGACACATATGCGCGCATTACTGGCTCATTTGTTGCAGGCCATTCATACCGCACTTCACAGTATCACCATCATTTCTGGATCTGGCTGGATTATTCGGCGGCCTGCTCTACATGATCCCGTATTATCCATCTATATGATTCAAAGTCGATGCCTTTGTTGGAAGTCAAACTAAGAGGTATGTGAGATAATTTAAAAAGTGCCAAAGAAAACCGGCACCGCACGTGCCGTATCGTAAAGTTCCTTCCAGCGTCAAACACACCGTCAGATGAAAATCCGTAACTTGTAATTGGTTAGACAATTATCATAAATATATAAGCAGTAAGCAGTTTATATAAATATTCAAATATTTGAATTGAAGGCACCAAAAGCCGCACCAGTCGGAACTTATCGATCAACAAACATCAAAATTTTTTACAAGTTTCAGAGCGCATGTAACGTTGTTGTATGTATTTTTAACGTACGTATGCGCCAATATAGCTTCGTGCAGCAGTCTATGCTCTTAACATTATCTGACGGTAAATTACGGTATTTGCAATGCAGACATGCATATGCATTCAGTTTCTCCAATGAGTACGGTAAGATATCACATACCTACTGAAAACATGATCCTAAAATTCCGACTAGGTAAATCAATTTCGCCACTAAATATAGAAGTAACTTACAGTGGAAGTAACTACCTATATGCTTTGTAACGCTGCGGTTGGGTTCTACAGAATAACATAAAAAACATTGTGCTTCAGCACATCTCTACATACGTTTTCTTGTTATACGACTACACGGTCATCCACTATTAAACCAGCGTGAAGTTAATGATATTTATTGCTATTAATTTCTTGAGTTAAACGGTGCCGGTGACGATCGATCGGCATTAGACAAAACTGAAATAACTAACCTTACCTCGACGACGAGCAAGTGCTATACCATATTTTGCTATAGCTACTGTATAGCTCCTCTGTATTAACGTACTAACAAAATTGTTGCCTTGTACTGTAAGCGCACAAGAACAGGAGACAGCTGTTCTCGCAGTCTTGCACATAGCGCAGCATCAGTAAATTAGTAATAAATATGGACGTTACTTTATTGTGTGGGTATTACTGTATTGTAATTTTGCGTTCCAGACAATACGTTTTGTACGTGGTCACTGGCACACTGGCGGTGATATATAGTCAGTAGTGTATAGCTTGTCCGTCTGATCTAGTGACCCAGTCCTACACTTCCGCTGTGACGTCACGTTGCAAAATCTGACTGTCTCATAAATTCTCCGGTTTTTTTCTAGCATTCAATCTATGAAAACTTCATCGCCCTAACGAAGCGACATGCCGCGAATTCACTAGAAAATATGAAAAATGTTCAGTTCTCGCAATCGGGAAAATAATCACTTGGCGTTCAAATTCAACAATTCTTTGACGAACTTACGCACATCAACTTAATTATGGTTTTATATACAGCTTATTCCCCATGCGCTTATGCTTGTCTAAGACATAAATTACCTGTTACATAAAACTAGTTACGTATTAAACCTTTCAAGAAAATTAGGCAGTAACTACGTATGGCAAAAATTTTGCAGCAAAATCAGTAACTGTGTATCCCACTGATCAAAATTGTACGATACCTTTCCTTATTGTAATTTTCCGTGAAGAGTTGCAT
The DNA here is from genome assembly GCF_019649055.1 of Paramacrobiotus metropolitanus. Lineage (NCBI taxonomy): Eukaryota > Metazoa > Tardigrada > Eutardigrada > Parachela > Macrobiotidae > Paramacrobiotus > Paramacrobiotus metropolitanus. The sequence goes on along the minus strand of NW_026570225.1, from coordinate 3,137,505 downwards.
AGATTGATATCGTCTATAGTCCGTAGAATGTGGAAAAATACTGTTCAATACTTCTATCCTATCATTACATAATAGTGCATACAATGCATGTATACCTCAATAACGCGTCCAAAATGCTCCTTCATATGAATCTGAGTGTTTTTTGATTCCTTGAATAATTAAATTTGATTTCCTTGAATAAACTGTTTCCAGCTCTCATACTTTTTGCCGGTTTCTTAGGTTTCTCGAAGGATTTGTTATAATACGTATTTATACAGGCATTACTGATACTGGAATAATACTGGAATACTTAATAATGGAATACATAATAAAATATAAGACTTGTCTGGGCTCTGAGGATTTTTAATCGAGAGTGACGACGTTACTGCAAGATTATACTGCGATTATACTCGTACTATACTAGCTGGATAACAATGCATAAAATTAAGTGTCATCTACTGGTGTATTGGGGATCTTCTTTGGGTAGTTCTTTATCAGTTTTTCCGTACAGCGACGTCTACTGAATTGATTGCTGCTTTGTTTCGATCAGAATTACCGGAAACTTGTAATGTTCGACTAAAATCAGTTTCATTTCCGAATCCCAAACCGGCAACTTTCCTGATGCACTCTGACAACAATAAGCAGCGATGCCTGTAATGTTATGAGGCTTTTTAGAGTGCATATACAAATAGTTCGACAACGCATTTTGCCACAACGTGTTGTACACCTTCGTGTCACTGCATGGCCATTGACAACAAATGAATACTATACCGCAAATCTCTTACAGCTGTGCTCGTAATTGCAGGACGATATTGTTCTTTGTTGACATGCAAACGTCAAATGTTTTAATACTGATATCCTTTTAAAATCAATATTTTCCTCTCTACAATGTTGTGTAGATGGTGCCCATCGCAATCACTGAAATCAGCCACAGAGTACTGCCATATTGTAAAGTTCTATGAATTATCGACATAAAAACACTTATACATTGATTATTGCAAAGAAACTTATTTCCAATTTATTTAGATGTAACTTAGAAACATTAAGTGTTGTCAGAAAAAATTAGATATCAACGGTATACATTAACCGTATTTTCATCTTAAAAAAATTATTTATGTGTCTGAACTCGTGCATAACAGTTATTTTTAAACCAGAAACTGTTACGAGGAGTTGAAAATAGATAGTATTGCACTGTGTACTTAAACTACCAATACAGTCGAGAAGTAAGTGTATTTGTATTAGTAATATTCGGGAAAGTTATCTTATGTAAACTTTTCGCGTTGTCCCAAATTGAATTAGTTATACCAGAGTCTTCCAATTGGTACCAATTAATGCACGAATGTAATCAGCATTGGCATAATAAATACCGAATTTTGCATTGCATTTTCCACTATATCTCACCGATATGTATGCATTGCTTTACACCACGCTACCTAGCACGCCATAGGTTTCTTTAAGTTAACAAGATTGAAGTGTGCACTCAAAATATAATTAATGCATTCAGACTAAGTCAAGACATTCATAGTGCGCGCTCGTGCCTGAATATTGCATACCGGAATAATTAAATTTAATTATATACTCGTACAAACTAATAAAACAATATCCACGCAAGAGCACGCACTATGTATACCTACTGCTTATACTCGTACTACAGAGGCAACTGCAACTTGGTTTGAATTTTCGAACAATAATTCTGCTTCTTTGCCAGCCTTGTACAGAAACAGAATTATTGATCCTCACCTTGCATCGGCAAGGTGAGGATCGATGCATTTACCTTATCATGCAGATGCGGGAATTGTGGGTGGAAAATGGTGTCATTTCTAGCACATTTGTTCTTCAGTCATTATGCCATACAGGATTAATTTATAAACTTTTATGAACCCAGTTGCAAATAGGAATTGCTTCCTACTATGTCTTGATGTGCCCGGTGCCGTTATTCCTACACTAAAACTATAAAGATCTCCTGGGCCAGAAATGCCCGAAAGCAATTCAGCCAACTAACAATAAGTGCAAATACTTTGTTTTTTGTAACCAATAACTTTCGTGCAATAAGGTTTTTGTAACCTACGTACGACTTTGCTTAATCACGCAATTTTATATGCTTCTATCTGTAGATCTACACATATCTATATACTGACTGATATTAGCTAGCTCTCGCGTGATATAGAACTCATAATATTAAAATCTAACCCTTGGAAAACACTTTTAATTATAGAACCAAACAAAATATTTTCTGCTAATTTTTGGTTACGAAAATGGTAAGCGTACTTAATATTGCAGCTGTCAATAGCATCGTTTCTGACTAGCTTTTCTTTCTCGATTAAAATGAATAATTTTACGACTTTTATTATATGGTCCGCTCTGTAGCCTATATAGCCTTTGAATTTTGCAGTTAGTATTGTCAATCGAATGTGTGTGGTACCAAAATCAAATTTTCTAGTGTTTACAGGAAGTGCACGCACATCTCATACGACACACCGTTTAGAAGTGTAATTTTCACCTAGCTGCTCTGCTGTTATACGAATAATTTAATGCTATTTGGTAGTATTCTTTTCCATATCCCGTATGCCCTTTACATGCAACCGACTCCCGTATCGATTGTTGTCGCAACTGTACCGGAAGCGGTAATTTAACACCACGGTGCGATAGGAATGGCTCCTAATTGGACATGGGAGCATCGAATTGATGTAAACAATTAATTCCCAATTGCAAGTACACTTAAAATATCGCAGCTAAGTTTACTAATTTTCTGTAGTTAGCTACTTACGACGCCATGCTGCGTGCTTCCACCAGATTTCAGTTGGGAGAATTGCATTTTGCAACCTATCGGATTGGATTATGTGTATGCGAGTGTCGTACATACTTAAGCTTGCACGAAGCTGGCATATAGAGATCGCCAGAGATCTCTGAATTTCTCTCTTAGAACTGGACGTTTTATTATGTATGACAAAAGTTTCCCGATGAGTTTGCTTTTAATTACGCTGTTTTTTTGTGGGACAGCCGAACGAGAGCTGTAAATATGTTTATGGTGTGACAATCTGGGAGTGCTTTCACAACTTAGCCCTACTGCATTATATTGCCGCTCACTGCTGTTGTCCGCTGCGCGCGTTGTCGTTGTTCCGATCCCTTGAATACATACATATATGTCCCATTTGCCTGCACACATATGCATGATCGCTAGTAAGTCAAAATGATCCCCTCAGGATAAGCCGGCAAAATCGAGGTTAGAGAGAGGAGAAAATGTGATTTGTATAAAGTTGAATACGTTGGGCAAGAGTTGGCTAATATTGGCGGGGAGAATTCTCAGATTGGAATGATTTCCTGATAGATCGGGAGATTTAGTCAGCTTTCCCAACTGAACCCGGCCCCCAGTTGTATATAGAACACATGCATACCGCATACAGTTAGAAGGGGGCTTAAGGACTGCCATCGAATGTGCAGTGATGTGTACACAATCGCATCACTGGATAAATACAAACATTTATTTGCCTAGACGAGAAAAGACTCCCCGTTCTTAAGTATGTCCTTGAAAGTGCGACCTTTGTGGACGAAAAAGCGAAATACGACTGTTGCTGCTCGTGGATGGACACTGATGTAAACGATGCTGCGGCCTCTAGCTGGCTCATATTACGTCTGCGTATGCGAAATTGAAGGCCGCGTGTGACCCTGTTACAGCATCCTTGTAAAGGGATATGTTTTTGTTTTAACGGTTACATTTACCATTTCCTACCCGATTATGGTTACCGTTATCGTGGATTAATAGCGTATCTGGACAAGGCGACATACAGTATTACTCCGGCGATTCGCAACTGATCTGTATACGAGCGGACATAATGCATATGTTTGTACGGTTACGCTATTAAAATTCATGAATGGATGGGATATATTAGCAATATGACGGATTGTTGGTTATAATACACCATGAGCTGCGACAATTATTGTTAAAGAATAGGTACAACATGGCGCGCGTCAGCCGTGGCAAAGCGTTAGTCCCCTTTCAACTGGGGCTTTGATTGAGCAGTTTCCGGCAACTTTTCATCTCTCTTTTTCCCCCGCGCGGGCACCGAAATGGCACTGCACCGCACAACGCTGGCCGAGCGGCTTCCCTGATATGTATATATGCATATTGTTCTGTTGATTTTCGGTCCCTTTTCGAGCGCTGGCCGATCACTCATGTTGTCCACTGTTTACGCATTTGCATGCTTAGAGCCCAGGCGAGTTTGGGTCGGGTTTTTAAGGAACGGCACAATACTCCCGTAGACCAGTTTGCCGTTTCACTGTTATATGCAGATTGCTGCTACTCAGCCCAACCGGAATGCGGCCAATATGTATGAGCTGAGACTTAGGAGGTTATGTGGACTCTTAAAATCCACTTTTTCCTGCATTCATCATTTGCCGCTGGCTCGGTTATATGAATGTCATTGCATATGATGCAGCCGCTTAGTGCCAACAATACATGGCCATGTTCTTATTTTTGAACTTTGCATGCTGATCAGGACTGGCAAATCAAATATGACATGCAGCATGGATGTGTGCCACGGCCGTATTTAACATGGCCACACATGCCTGGGTGTGCTTTTTACGATCTATATATGGTATTTAGTCCGGGGATCAGTGTGCGATCCCGTAATATAGCGTGACCTTTGTTGCATCACTAGCGCTTCAGCTATTCATCGCGGTTACATATGGTGCGCCGTATCACCTGTCATTGAGCATCCCGCGATCGATACCTTTTCATTCGATATCGTCTTCGTTAACCCTTTGATCAGATGCGAAGTTCGATGTATAGAAAGCGATACTGGCATGAAATGCGCAACAAAACCCTTATTGGTGGGATTATGATGCCCATATATGAATCAGCCAAATAAATTTCCACCAGCATCTCTGATAAACAGGAACGGAATAATTGTTAAATCGCAGTCACTATGGTTCTGGTGCAGAAACGAAGCAGGGGAACAAACAGGTAACAAATCCCACAAATCTAGCGTAAAGCGTGCATGTTATTGCATAAAATAACTGGTTATGCGCTATTTTGTTTTTTTGTATTGACCGTTTTCTTAAAATAATATAGGTAGGTTGTATCATTAATGAGGAGGTGATTTTTTGTTAGAGTTGAAAGTTGGCTGTCACATATGCATGATTTTATAAGGCTAACATCTATGGTAATCTTGTGTTACAATAAACTAGTGGTTGAGTATAAAGTTAAAACAATATAATTATCTGATGACAGCGCACTACAAAAATGGCGTATATTGCACAAGCATGTTAGAGCTTTAATAAAATAACTAAAAACGCAGAAAATTTCTGCACACAAAAATTAAAATTAAGTTTGCAGATTGATGGTAGATGGTGAAAGACGTGTCAAGCATCCTTTTGCGGTACCTAATTGCGCTTGATAACATAACATAAGTAAAAACAAGAAAAGAAATCACTAAACAGCGAATGAGATAATGTGTAGTTTTAGTGTTTTAGTGTGTGAGACTGTGAGTTGCAGTACCACTTTACTGCTATTTTGTCACTGAAATTTTTCCAGCCGACGTACATAAGATTTTTTATTCGGATCGATTAAATTTTAGGTTCTGTTGCCGCTTCGCTGTTCAGCCTTGTATCCATTTGTGCGGTTTAATTAGATTATGTTCTATTATATCAGTTAAGTAATCCCGACCTTTTCTGACAACTTGTAATGGTGCAACTTTTGAATATGTATACAACCAAGATGTCGGGTTGGACCTCTGCATTCCAAAATCTTTCTAAAAAATATTTTTATAATTACAAGCATCACCCACGCATGTCTGATATGATGTCAAGACCACTTCATTACACGACAAGGCGCATTTTTTTTTCTTCTGATAAAAAGCTATGTTACGCCTTCACTTTCTTCGTGCTATTGAAGTAATTAGTCTTTTTGTAATACGCTATCGGAATTTCGGTACGAGCACTTTCAAACACATTTCATACACTTTCTGTAGCATACTCGTATAGATATGAGCATATCTCTATGACATTGTACGAGTATGAGCCTAGTTTTATGCCTGGGTAGCTGATTTAACTGGTCTTCACCTGATTAAGCTATACTTTGCTCGATCTGTGAAATTTTGATTTGCCTAAAATTTGCTTTACTTGTAATAATCGTCAACCATAAATTATCCAGTTCTTACACAGTGCATAATCATATCACGCAGTGGACACTGTTTCTATAGGGTTTCTTGAAGTTTTAATCCCTTTTGTTATTGTTGATTTAAGTAACTGAACCTGATACCCGATCCATGTATATGCCGCTTGGCCGCCTGGTCCTGTCTAGTGAAATGCGCTTTCTGCGGAAATGACAATAAATTATGTACTTGTATACCCGAGTAAAACAACTTGCAAAAGAAACGTTAACTTAACGTTAGGAAACGGCTAAAATTGACACACATCCGTTCACCTAGCGGTACTTACATGTTAAACTAACGTTTTTCCTACAAGCTGTTTTACCCGGGATACGATGCCATGCACAATCCTAAGCAGATTCAGACCGTAGCTTATTAAGATATTTAACATAGTATAATATTTATATTCATACTAGCGATGCGACAATGCCGGCATAACATATATAACAGACTAGCTTTTTATAATTGCCTTTTTATAATTTAGTTGTATTTGCAAGTAGAAAATCGTGTTTGAAGCCGCTCAAATTGCGCACCACATAATTATGTTACCGCACCACATAATAATGCTATTATGTTATATCTGATCTAAATTAGCCGAAATGATTTATAACAGCAAACTGCAAGGAAATTTTAACTTTTTTTGGGGTTAATGGTAAGGAGGTAACCTTTCCCGTTTTTCAGCGTTAGAAAAGTTTCAAGAACAATGTTTCGAAGCTCACAATCATTTTCGCACCCTTCATGGATGTCCTCGGTTGAAGTGGTCCGAAGAATTAGCCCGACAAGCTCAACACTGGGCCGAACATATCGCGGAAAAAGGAGTTGTTCAGTACAGCGAACAGTCAGGTACGTATGTGAATACGTAAACAAACGTCGCTTGAGCAAACAAATTCCATTTGTGAGTCTTCATACAATTACAATTACTGAAAAATTTTTTGGAGCATTTTAAATTTTGTGGCGCTCTGACGCTGTATACGATGCTTCGTAAGAAAATGTTGCTATTGGCTTGGGATGTATCTGTACGATGTCATCGTGCGGAAGGTACTATTCTTGTTTCCAGTAATTATGCAGCTTTGATTACTGTATCTGAAATCTCTATTCTGGCAAATTGAATTGGTGTTTAAAAAATTGATTGGTATCGTTAGTTTGTATAGTACAGTAACAAGCTTGTGGTAATGCGTAAAAATTACAGGAGTCGGAGAAAATATCTGCATGCTCAACATGAGTCGAGATGCGGAAATTCGTGGCGATGTTGTTACGCGAATCTGGTACAACGAAATCCGCCAGTACGACTTCACGGAGCCCGGATGGCGGAAGAGTGAGTAGAAAGCAGCGAAATACTGCCGATAGATGCTGTACGTGGAGTCCGTCAATTCGTCAACCAGCAGGACTTGATGAGTTATTGAAAAAACAAACTGTAGACGGGAGCCATCATACTAATCGTCAGCCGAGATATTAAGATGAAAAGTTATCAACACTTTCCGCCTCATTAGCGCTCAATCGGGTCATTGATCTTCAGCATCGGTCCATTCGTTAACGGCAATCACCATATCTTTTATTTCGTGCGCATCATTTACGTCTTACATCTGCCAAACCCAATTTCACGCTCATTCATTCTTCATCCACAACATTGCTATATACTACACTGCAGGCCGTAATTCCTAATTTCAAACGAAAGTGTTCGTTTGGTACAGAGCTGTTCAACCGCACGAGCTGTGGTTGTCGCAGTGGCTACGCCTACAGATACGGTACGCGAAGCCACCTCGCGAGGTGGAGTTGCTGTATCGCAACGAGATTCGCTTCGAATTCGGGACGAGGCCTAATTATTGATATATCCGCTTCCGATTAGGTATTGTTAGTTATTACGCTTCTGCGTTGACTACTATGCTTTACATGCCTACATGGTGCATCAGCATCTGCGTGCAGCACGACGTTTGTACATGTACAGGTTTCCAGTAAGCCGGCAGCTCTTTGACAAACTGGGCATGATTGGCCAGGGTTCGAATAAATTTACGAATTTGATTACTTAATCTCTTAGTAATCTCTTAACCTAAAAATCCCCACAAATTTCTATTTCTTGCATGGTGTCTTTAAATGAAACGCAAACTGACCACCGGTGCTCGCAAATATCTTGCTGACATTGTCGTAGTCCAAAGTCACTCCGAACCTTGAAACGGAAGCTATCGTGAAAGGAATATTGCTGGGCTGGAGAGCCGCTTTCACAGAATATGACTAACTGTGGATCGACATGATTTGGAAATAATTCTGTGGTTAGGGATTATTAATTGGGCTTGAATCTGAATACAGGAGCAGTACTGACACCCTGCACAATACGTAAAAGTGGCAGAATTTCACCGAAGTTTAAGCGGGGGCAAGTGCACATATGCAGCAGATGAGGCAACAGTTTTCAATGGCAATCAGCTGGTCGGCCCGTTTGATTAGATTGTGTAAACGGGACTAGCGCGTTGTATGGCGTACACATTCAATTTGTGTCGGCGTGGCGAAGCGCGGTTATGTCGACATGTACTCGTAGATAGAGCATGTCAGCAATTGTGATGAGTGATGGACACAGCTTAATATCTGTCGTTGATATTTGCTTTACATTTTTCCTCTTCTTTAATACAGATACGATCCATTTCGCTCAAGTTGTCTGGAAAAAGACATCGGAAATGGGATGTGGGATGGCGCGGAGCACGAAAAAAAGTACAGATTTTGTGATTATTGTGGCCTATTACCGTTCCCCGGGGAATGGCAATCTCCCCGGAGAGTTTGCTCAAAATGTTCCCGCGCCAAAATATCAAGTTCGTTTCAACAGTCATGATTCCGTCAACGGATTTCTCACGTAGAGTGATCCGCTAGTGTTTGCCTGGCCTGACCGACTGTTTGTCCCAAACCGGCCACCATACACGGCAGAACAATGCATTTCCTAATACGCACTTTCCCCGTGTGTGCAGTATATGTGTGTTGTCAGCGGCACTTATCCCGTTTTTGTTTTCTATCCTGGACACGAGAGATTCGCGGCATTTGACTTTCGTCTGAGTGGATGGAAGCCGGCGCATAAAAACATCTCAACGCGGGTGCGCAGTGTTTAGGCGCATGGCAGAGTGCTGGCGAATTGGCGTTCGATGTGTTTGTGCGCCACTGTGCGCCGCGCGCGCAATACTGCCAACTTGCAAGTGCCGGCAGCCATGCAGAACGGACACTTCTCTTCCAGTTCATTTTGCGCAATCTCGTATCCCCCACTCATTGAAATTCCCAAAGGAACATGCCATTGAATCATTCAGGAATGAGTGATGACATTCAATATGTACAAAACTGAGGGTTTGCTCTTTCTCTTTTGACTGTTCCATTCGCGCATTTTCCTATCGGACACAGCGTCTGCGACAACAAGATCGATCAATGATCGTTTATTTGGTCATAATATGTCTTCTGTGTTTAATGTGCCTTTCTTACTATATGTTTCTTCGTTATAAGTGTCTCCTGGAATTGAAACGTATTCCCTCGCATTTCTACGACAGCAAATGCAGCAAAATTAACAAGTTTTGTTGCACGTTGGTCTGTTGTGTGATAGCCGGATTTTTTACTGTATTGTAGACTTAACCATATATGTAATAACTATGTGGTTTTTGTTCACTTTTTTGCCACTGTGCTGTATGTGGACGTACGCATGGATCTATTCGGAAATGATTTGACAATTACGGTGTGGGTTCATGATGTCTAAAACCTGGACAAAAACTTCTCTTTAGGTCTGCCTTAATCTGAGTTAATGCATAGTATCGAACGTTTCTGCTTTTCAGACTTGCAATAATTATCACTTCATCAGCACAATTTTGTTTTGAAACCCATCTCGTATATAGCAGTTATTCAAGTCTATACTCGTAGCAAAACGGCATGCTAAACCTCAATTCTACTGCCTTAATCTGCATAGTATCGCGTTTCTGCTTTTCAGACTTGTAATTATCACTTCATCAGCACAATTTTGTTTTGATACCCACAGAATCTCGTATATAGCAGTTATTCAAGTCTATACTCGTAGCAAAAACGGCATGCCGTCAATTTACTCAACGCAGACGCTGCAACGGTGCGGTGTGCAATTTGAAAAATTGCGGTGCGATTTCGAAACAAAATTGGTACAGGCGGTGCGGTTTTGAAAAAACCACACCGGCGCCACCGGTGTGGTTGGGTAACCGCGTTAACATACACCGGTAACCACCAGTTAACGAATTTCTAAATTCGTAGTGTTTTAAAATTTAAAACATTTTATGCGATGACGCTGCTGGATGGGCACATGCCCACGGGGAGCACGGCTGTGGCGCTTGTAAGTCAGTACCGTATCAGTCGGTATGACAAAGTAGGTAGTACTCAATGCTATTGCTCACTCACAGTCTCACAATCACAAGTTTCAACTTGTAGCTGCTGCAACAACCGGGCTGCCATAAGATTAAAGAAAATGTGTAACATTGCTGCGTAATAATATTGGCGGCTTGATTTTCCACGCTCTACGTTGATTTGGTTCGTCACAAATATTCTTAGGGAAATTGTTTTCGATATTTCACGTCTTCATTACAGTTTTCCTACGATTGGATACATCCTGCTGGTGATGCCTTTAGAAGGCTGAAAGCTAGCAGTGCTAAAGTTCTGGCGATTGATAAGTGATAAAATTGCTAATTGTTGCTTTTTTCTTCTACTAACGTGTGCTACACCGGTACACCGGTGCGGTGCGGTGAAAAAATTGCGGTGCGATTTTTATTTTCACCGCACCGTCCGGTGCGATTTTCGCTTTACACCGGTAAGGTAAGTGCGATTTCTTGTAAAAAACCGCACCGACGGCACACCGGTGTACACCGCACCGCACCGTTAACAACCCTACGCTGTGCTCTCGCAAATTGTACTAACTAATTTTAGAAGACGACAAATAGCTAAAACAATCAGGCGCTTGTGTTTGTTAATAGCTGTCAACTGTAATTAAATCGAACACCTCCAGATAGCACGGTATTCATTATATCATACTCGTATAAATATCATATTTTAATATATACATATTTTTCATGCGATGCTGTTAATGAAAAAGGAGGCGATCACATTAAAAAAAGTACGATTTCAAAAATTACTGTTGGTCAAAAATTACGATCATCGTAGAGATGTTTTTGCAGTGTGTAGGTAAATGTGGTCCGATGAAAATTTAGCGCAGAATTTCACAGAATTATCGGTATGTACTTCTATTTATCCGATAATGCAACTGATGCCGACTGTCGAGCGCCGACAAGGCTAACACGCATTGTTGACTCTGTACTAATTTTGCAATCGTTGCATCCATGTGCCGACAAGTAAGATGCTATTCGGCGATCTCTGATTCCTCTGGTAGAAATGTTACTTCACAATAGGGCGGACAATAGAAATGTTACTTCACAAAATGACTCGTTACAAAATAATCCCCTGTTGCACATGTTGCTTTTGTGCTAGCATTTATTGTCGTTTACGCAGTCATTGTTGTACTAACCGTTTGGGGTGTATGCGCGGACACAAAGGAGATGGTCGTATTTTTCTCGACAATGCCTCCGTGGAACCTCAAAAACAATTCAGAAGGCAAACTTTATGTGACCGCGATTACAATTTACTGTCGAGTTAAAGATGCATATTTGCTGTTAATGCTGGTATAATTGCCGGTGCTGATATGCGAGAAATCGAAGATAGTAATTTGAAAGGTTTTCGAGTTTATTGGATCTGCTTTATTTTTGCATTTTCGTTTGTAACATGGGAAAATACTGCGGTAAAATACTTCTTTTTATCTGCTGGACTGTAATTCTGGAGTGCTGCATGTACAGCTGCCATCGCACTTTCAACCAGGACAACGTCAACGCTATCTTGAATCTTCCACTGTACAATCGCAACACGTTCCGTTGGTTGCTAAAGAAACTGGTGTACCGTCTCGGAGGTGACCACCTTCCCGTTAATAATCGTTCTGATAAATCATCGACATTCCGGAGTGTGGCGCCGCGAACTTTACAAAGTTCCTTACGCGGCGATCCCATGAGTGTTCCAGATCGGAGTGAGCCGGCTACAGATGCAGTGACCGAAGGAGAAAGCCCAACTGTTTTTGGACGCGCCACGTTTGCCGGTATGGATCCCCAGACACCGTTGCATGTGATTCCCGTATCCAAGCAGTTGCGCATGCACGATTTTGCCAGGTTGCTGGTTGCATGATTGGACACCGGCATCGCTTTCGCTGATCAGTCCGAGATGTGGATCCACAGCAGAAATCCTGAACAAAATCAACCAAAACACATTTGTTTAACTGCTTTAATTTTGAAAATAGACTTTAAACTGTTGAGCACTGTGGTTGTAGCAAGCGACTTGGAAGCTAAGGTCACTAGTTCCGGATTTTTCAGAAGTACGGAAAAATTCCCGTATACCGTAACATTAATTGATGATGATCGCGGTGGAGATCATGATTACTTACGCTTCCGCGCGAGGAACTGAGTGATTGTTGAAACTGATACAAAAATGATGTTACAGACAGCATCTTGCATTTTTCAGCTAAATGTAAGTTTATGCAAAGCACGTCCGAGTCTTATACAAATCACAGACAGGCTTTCATGTTGCGCGCGTATTCTCGCAGTTGATCTCGCACAACGTCCAATGACGATTGTCAATTTAGATGGTTCTATTATTATTTTATTAGTTGAAATTTTCTTAAGCATGAACCGTTAAGCATAATTTCTCTATTTAACCATGAAAAATCAATGTGCAATAAGGGAAACTGGGTGGTAGCAAACACTAAGTAATAAAAAACTAAAGGTATATTAATTTTCCTACAGTACTCTGTTCGCTGTGCAGCCTGTGCTCTCTTCACAACATTGATCCAAAAACCGGGCCGTCGATGGTTTACCCATTTTTTTCATGTTAAGATACGGCGTGTAGAAGAACTTTTGGAAGTTATTGTGAGTTCCTAAATTTCGATATAAAATTGCGATCTCTTTACAGTAACTTTGTGTTGGCTGGAGTCTAAAAACAAGCATGAAAACCGTACGACACTGATGGAGTGTACGAGTATGGATTGCTCGTTGATTAGGTTTTGTTGAACTGCAGGCTGCTAAAACTGCCCAATCCCTACGATTATTTAAAGACTTTTGGATTATAATTACATTATTTGTTCTGGTCTGATAGTGAAAATGGATGGCTGGAAAAACAGATCGCCATTGGCTTACTGGGAAGCCCGAAAGGGTAAGCTGATTGTTACATGGGTGCCTGTGATACTCATTGTGATTTGTGGTCGACACGGTCTGTGCAAAATTCTGAATTAACAATAAACGTTTTCCGGTACAGGAATAGGATCGGCGCTTCCTCAGGTGTTGCCAAAGCGAACAGAGCCATTTGTGGACTTGAAGTTCGATCTGTACAGTGATGCAGTTGCCTTCGAAAGGGACCGCTTTCAAACTATCTCGGAGGAGCATAATGTTGCTATTGTGAGTCTGCTCCATGTTAAGTGGTTTATTCTTTTCAAATTTGTAAGGAATTTTAATTCTTCTGTTTCAGGATCCGACAGTGCTCACCTTCGCTAACCGTGAGAAATGCGTCACCTGTTGCTGCTGTTTTAACATATGTTGAAATTTTAGTTTCTTTATTAGACTACAATCATCCACATAAGCTCCTCGTGGCGGACGAAGAAGGGATGATTTATTTCCTGGACACGGGAACCGAGTCTTCGAAACATAAAAGTCTCGCTAGTATGTTGACGATATTCTTCAAATTAAAACAGTACTGTAGAGTAACCCTGCACTTGACAGCTTTTTTTACAGCTCAGAGAGACGTACGCTGTGCCATGTGAGTGCAGTGCAGTCGGCTCTGAGCCAGCTAGTAATGGAATTTGTTCAGTTTTTTTGTGTTGGTTGATTCGTATGGATTTGACCCTGACTTCTCCAGGGCATGCTTAACGAAACAACCAAGTTTAAGTGATTTCTTAATTGATAATCGATTTCTAGCATTGCGAATCCACAACCACGCCATCTTCGACGCCAAGTTCCGTCCAGAGGATCCTAGTTTGCAGTTTATCACAGCTTCTGGCGATATGGGATGCGCTTTGGTCGATTTCAGTACGCAGTCGGTTGTTGGCACTTTCCTGGGACATCATCAGAACGTGAAGTGCTTAAGTTGGCAAAAAGATTCACAGAACAGTACGTTGTTATTTTGAAACTTTAACTGCGATTTCGTCGATTGCGGATGCAGTCAGCATTATTCTGCTTTATTGAGGTGTTTTTGGTATTTGCTTTTCGATTGTTAAAATTCTTTAGTGTTTTAAATAAGAAGGCAAAACACAAGTGGAATCGGCTGATGGTACGTTCCGCTGGCATTCATTGTTAGATGCCATTCGTTTTAATGTTCATTTTGTAATTTTACTATTTGAATTAGTGACATTACCAATGAAATATAGATGTCGTCGATTTACGAAGTTTTTGAAACGTTCTTGTTACTTCCACTGGATATCAATTCGAATAAATAAACGTAAAATCTTGTAGGGATAATTACTTGTCGTTTAGGTTTTTCACCAGTGCCAACACTTGCCTTTTTTTATTTAGATGTTTTTGCTTCCGGTGGACGTGACGGGCACGTTATGTTTTTCGATTTGCGATCCGGACTGCATAGTACGATTTTGTCGTTTTTATAAGTCATTTTTGGAGCTGATGTCGATGAACGTACGTTTAGATGGTAGCCATTATCCAGTGGGATACTTGGTGAACGCTCATTCCCAGTGGACGCCTCGGCAGCCTGCGCTGTTCCGACGAGCGTACAGAGTATCCATGCCGAATGTATCTATCAACATTGACAAACTACGTGAGGTTTACACTGCATTGCCAAAAGAATCGAAAAACCATAGAACCAGCATTACCGATATTATGTTCCAAACGTCTTACGCATTCTGGACCGCTGGCACTGCAGATAGGTAGGACTGGGTATTTTGGATTGCGGACAATAAACCACAATACTATTGTGTGGAAACCGAATCCATTGCCCTGTTACCCTTTCGCTAACATTAATATTCTTTTTACTCTAGCTCAATTAGGCTGTGGGATTTGCGTCGTTTGAACAGCGGGAAAACAGATTCAGTCATGTCTATTCACATGGATAGTGGCTTACCGTTTACATCTTTATGCATGGATTCCACTCGAACATCGCTTTTTGCCTCATCAAGGGACAATGTGATATACCAGTTTAACATTGGGCCTTCTATGGATCCCAAGCCAGTCGCACAATACTTCGGAGCTTCAGTTTCGTCATTTTATGTCAAATGCTCTCTCAGTGCGGATGACGAATTTCTTGGGTGTGGATCCTTGGATGGAAAAGGGTATATTTTCAAGGTGACCAATCGATTTATGCAATGGACCGTCGAATCTACCTGTTGCGCTCGAAATATGACGGCTGTAGCTAATCCAAACCATAACTTTGTTCTTTGTCTTTTACATTTCCAATACGAGTATGCTTTAACTGATAGGTGAAACAACCAAATGCTGCTCCGGTTAATCTGATTGGCCATACAAAAGAAGAAATTTCGGGAGTTGCTTTTAATTCTGTGGACCCATATCAGTTGGCGACCACAGCTGAAGATGTTATTGTTTGGCACGCGGAGCCCTATCTTGACCGATGCCGACCCAGTGAGGTCATCGGAACTGCGCGAATTGATTTGAGGGGTATTCATTCATGTTTTATTGTTATTGAGAATTTCTACCGCTGTTAGATTCATGCTACCTTTGTTATCAGTGGTGAAGAATGTTCAACGATATTGGCGGTACAGGATCATGTCTGTAGGTTTGGAGCAGCGTACGCCGAAACTTCGGAAACGCGAGCGATCGGTATGCACGGCCGACCTTCGCATGCCGCAGTTGAGTGTCTGGTTGCGGGAACGATCCAAGGGAGGGGCATGTTCCCCATTATCTTCGCCGGCAGCAGAATTTAGAATATCTTCTGAAGTTGATGTTACCCACAGCCAACAGTCAAGTGCTGCACCAAATGGGATAGCTATAAGTCAGAGCACACTGCAATCTGACCGCGTAAGTTGGGATGTACATATTGCGCTTGGGTAATAATGTTGTGATTTGATTATGTGCTTTCTGTATGGAGGTGTACGTATAAGAGAGATTTCACTGTAGTGGAAAACGCTACCGTAGTTCAACGGCTGGCGGTTGTTTGGGATTGGTAAATTGAAGTCTGATTGGCCGTTAACGGAAGCCTAATTAGGACTTCTCTTTGCAGAAAAGACGGACAAAAAATCTCACACTGTCTCCATTTTTCAAGCGGGTACGAGTCGAACAGTCACCGTCAACTCTTCCTTGAAAGACAAATCGTATTGTGGCAAATCTTCCGAAATTATTCTGTAACCTTGCAAAATTTTGCGCGTACGCCGCGTCTCGTGATTAGATATTGGTGTTAAAAGTGGAAGAATTGTTGTATATTGATTGTATATTTCTGATGGTACTTGTACCAGTACGGAATATTTTTATAGACATTTTCTATACAGAAGTCTGTTTCAGTGGTTATGTAAAGTCTGTTTGCCGGATTATTTTTGCGGCTCCTGATGATGCCAAACTTTCAATAGTACGTCGTTCTCGTGAAATCAAAAGGAATAGATCATTTCATATCCTTTATTCTACGACGTAAAGTAAACTGCGAAATTATTTATTTCGATACAGCTGCAAGTGGTAACCCAGTTATGAGTGCAACTTATGACTAGTACACAACTTCTAACCGCATCCAAAATCTCGAACTTCAATAATCTGTATCTACGACAGCGACAATTTCGTATGTTTTAGATTCACAGGAACCCGATACTAGAAAAGACCAGGTAACACTTTGCAGGTCGCCGGGAGGTAGTAAGTATATTACTATGCTGCTAAAACTAGTAGCAATCAAACAGTTCTCTAGTAACATTGCATGATGATCAAATAATAAAGCTGCTACAAGGAACGGAACTAGAAGGACATCGGGTAGGTAATGTACCGAGCCAGCAGGCACATATTGCTGATGGAGCAGCCATTACATTAGCACCATAAGACTACACGGCAATATAAATATTGTAGCGATCTGATTTACAAAACCTTCGAGGCTTCAGTCATCGAAGGGTTTTTTCAACAAATCTACATGCGCCTGAGCCTGCACCACTCCGTTTTCCACAACAGAATGCGCGCGGTGCTTTTCCGCTGCAATACTATCCCGATGTCCATTGATCGGCTCACTGACACTGATACTGCGTTCCGGTTGGACTTCTATTTTGCTGAAGTGAAGGGGAGATTTCGATTTTTCATGGCGATTAGCATGAATGATATTCGGGTCCACAATTTCTTTCCGAGACAAATTGTACATCGAGTAAGTTTTATCGGCTGTGATTTCCGCTTCGATGTCCAAAAATTCGGGCAGTGGGATCGCCTCCGTTCGGGCGGTGTACGTTTCCAGAATTTTTAAGCCGCGAATCCTGCAGTCATTAAAATTTACGAGATTCGTTATGGCGCACGTATCAGTAAATCAAGACCAAGCTCAGTACAGTACTGTAAATGCTCGCGTTTCGCCTACGTTCTTCCAACAATAATTGAGCAATTTCAGATCACAGTATTTACAATAAAATTCGTACGTCGACAAATGCAACAATAGACAGAGTATCGTTCAATTACGGCATCCCCAGGCGAGAACTGCACTGCACAGCTAGCATGCAACGCATACTCACGTACTTGCTAGGATTCTTTTCGGTATATATATCAAGCTGGAAATATTGATTATTCCATAGGAAACAGCGTCGCTTCTTGTACAATCGATAATGGGAGGGATCACGTTGAGCAAGGAGCATCTGCGTACACCAAGGATAAACAAAAAGCGACAAAACGTAAATGTAAATGTCAAAATGTGTAACTATACGCTGCGTACAAAATAATCACGCTCCGTGTTGAGTGCGCTGCTCGATATGTTCGTGTTTATCACCAGTTGTAACCAACCGACGAACGGTGTGTAGGTACTGCCAGTGATCTGTAAGGCAAAATACAGTATTAGTGATCCGTGAGCATCCGGAAATTACATTTACTATTATTTACTACCAACCAAACTCCAATTCCTCAACACTGAATGGTAGAATACCCAGTAACAAAATAATCATCAAAAAACTGACTTACTATTTTGTCCTCGTTTACGGAGCCGCGCCTGTTCGAATTCATGCGATGCGGTAATCAGATAATCGTGTTCCACAACAAAATCTTGAACTCATGGAAAGCCTGAAAGTTTCTGGGCTACAAATGAGGCAAAACTTGCATCCAAGACAGATAAAATGCTACCGAATCAGCCTGCATCTCACGAACGAGAAACTTTCTTTCCGACTGTTTGGCAACAAACGATCACCGGTATCGAGTCCAAGACGAGCGCAAACAGACTAGTAAATAAAAAAATCAACACAAATAATTCGCTAACCCTAAAACAACGAGAATACTCATTACGCCCAGGCTTACTTGAACAAGGCGTCGCATCTTCATGTCAAATGTTGTTGTGTTGTCCATAACTTCTAGATAAGGATGACCGATCCAAGCCTAAGCAAACCAGATTTTATGACAACAACCCGTGGATTGTTTGTAAGGTTTTTCCATACCTTCATCACTTTTTCATCTAGTTCTCGAGCCAAATTGACACCTTCACTGCGGCAAGTGTGATTCGCCAAAGTGTAAAATGTTGCGAATTGCAGTGCAGTTCTCGCAGTGCGAATTTCCAGGGTGGAGAACTGCACTTATGTAATGACTTCCCTAATTGTTTCGGATTTTGTCGGCCATGGAACCCAAAAAAATGCGTGATACATACAGTAATTAAGAACATACGAGTACAACGTTTTACGTGTTTATTGTTTATGTGTTTATGGGTTTATGAGTTTTACGTGCCTTTAATTTGTTTTACTAACCAACTCAGCCTTAAGAAAGCATGACATTACTCAGCAAGTCAGCATCAAGCGACTCAGGGGGTCTAATCATAGAGAACATATTCTGATCCAAATTTGCCCCTATATGTGCCGTTCCCGTGGTAGATGCCGTGGTTGATGAGGCTGCAGAACCGGAAAAAATGACCATTCTCGCTTCACCACGCAGAACAAAAAGGGATTCAAACGCTCAAGCTGAACGCTCACGCATTCTCGTAGGGGATGCAGTTACAGGTTACTGCCACTGTTATCACCATTCACCATTATGAGTAAGCAAGTTTTTTATCGTTTTGAGTCTTAAGAACGTTTTGCTTTTACATCGTTCTGAGTTTTGGTTTGAAATCAGAAAAAAGCAAACTGACATTTCCTGGTAGTCAGTCGCATGGGTTGTTGGATAAATACGTGAGCAATCTGAAGAAAGTTATTGTGAGCATCAGTTGAACTGCTTATCTGGTTAGGCTTATTTTGTTTCCCAAACCGAAATCGGGGAATATCTGAATATGGAAGGTGGCAGCGGTGACTGGGGCTTTGATATCGATGGATCTGTTTTGGAAGGAGTAGGTGGAGTTTAGTCACTCTACTTTCATCACGCTAAACACGGTACGAGGGGTGGCCTTGCGAATTTCCAGGGTGGACAGATTCTGCGGATTGCTGTGGCTCTCAGCGCTCTTCTGCAGAAAACTCTGCGTGTTCATAGAATTCGCGCTGGGCGAAAAACTCCTGGATTAAGGTACAGAGTAGCGAAATGCTCTTCTGGCAGGAAACCGCAGAATTCTGGAATTGTTGGAACGTGTGGCGTGTTTTGCAGCAATCAGCACCTGCGTGGCCTGGAGCTCGTGCAGCGCATGTGCAATGGCAGTCTGCGCGGAGGCCAGCTGCAGTCGGAAGAAATTTCGTTTTCACCGGGAAAGCTGACCAGCGGGGAATTCATTGCCGATGCCGCCACGGCGGGGTAGGAACATCGTAAAAGTGATTTTAATGTTAGAAATGCGACAGTGCATGTGTGCTTCGCTGTACAGGAGTGTGTGTCTGCTGCTGCAGATTGCGTTGCCTTGTGCGCTCTTCGCCAACGGCGCCACTGTTCTTCGGCTGAGAGGAGGAACGAATGCCGATGTGAGTTTGCCTTTTTGTCGTAAATCGGAATTTTTTGACATTTTCATAGGCCTGGCTTTTTTAAATATATTTTAAAACGATGGATGCAAAGTGAAGCTATGTTCCAGTGAGCCGGAATTTCGCGTTACCGATTGTATATTTTCTAATCATTTTTAATAGTTTTCGCCTTTATATTGTTTACGTGTTGATGAGGCAGCCAATTTTTGTGGCCAACAGTTTGCTCCGCCAGTGGATTATGTGGAGAAAGTACTTCTTCCCATTTTAACCCGATTCGGTATCCAAGCCGAGATGAATATTTTGCGCCGGGGATATTATCCGAAAGGTGGCGGGGAGATCATCGTGAAAGTGAATCCCGTTGCGGAGTTGTCGGCTGTACGGCTGCTGGAGCGCGGCACGGTGTCGGCCGTGAGTATTTTTTCCTACGTCGCTGGACAACTTCCTGTGCATGTCAGCGAAGAATGTGCCAATCATGCTGAGATGCTGTTAAGTAAGCAGCTTCCTGGACTAAAGATCAATAAGATCATTAAGAAAGAGACGACGGCCAGCGCTGTGGGTACCGGAAGTGGCGCATTGTGAGTCAATTGCCGTGTTGCGGGCTTGTGTCTAGCGAATGAAACCGATTATCATCCAATCGATTTTATAGAATAATCGTGGGTGATTAATTTTGGCTTGGCTTTCGATTAGTTTAGTAATGTTACACTCAGCTGGTGACAGTCAATTACGTGTAACTGGTAGTTAATGAAGTTACTGGGACTTTAGGATTTCTGGGGTAAAAAATTTTGCTTTTTCTGGCATGACATTTCCGACATCCTGAGAAATGTTTCATATCTGCTGATTTTGAGTTTTCAGATGATTCTGTGTTTTTCAGTGTTTGGGCTGAAACATCAACAGGTTGCGTAGTTGCCGGCTCCTCAAATGGATCTCGAACAAAGCACAGCAAGGAAGTTGCGGTTGAGGCTGCTAATATGGTTATTACCGCTGTCTCATCGAATGTCTGTGTGGATGAGCACTTGCAAGATCAGGTTGGTTATGAACTTATGCGCGTCTCGAACTTAATCAGTTATAACATTGGTTAGCTGCTTTTTACATTAGTTTAAATTAGTACGAATTCGCTGATTTAAACAATTTTAAACTCAGTAAAACTTGTTTTATATTATCAGTTAATCATCTTTATGGCGCTGGCAAAGGGATATTCAGAAATTTTAACGGGTCCGCTGACGCTGCACACCCAAACTGCAATTTTCGTATGCGAAAAAATGCTGGGAGTGCAGTTCCGCTTGAATGCGATGGAGAATGGGAATCAAGTGATCGGCTGTGAAGGAGTGGGTTTCCGCAGTGTGTCTGCATGATTTCAGATATGGTTTGAACTTTGAACACAAGGCGATGTGCATTTGATCCGGTCTGCTCATTTCGTGATAATTTTCTTCGTTCCAGAGCCTGCTTGGTCGCTCAATATTGTTTTCGGTTTATTGTAGTGGTTATTTAATAGTATTTTATTTGACGGGAAGAATGATTATTTCGGTCATGTTTTGCTTAGTATTAAACCGGTTTCTAATGTTGGGAAAGTTTAGAGTTAAAAATAAATTCGCATCCGATTTCTAATGCGTTTTCTGCAGACCGGGCATAGCATAACCAGATCGGAACAGGGTGTACAGGTTTTGATGTGTCCGCAAGGTATGAATGCCATTTCCGCCGGCTCTTCCATGCAGATGATGCAATCTTTTGCTTTGTCGCAAATGTCAGACGTCGCTGCAAAGATGCCAAAACCGATTACTTGTACCGATCACGTTTCTTGTCTTCCGATCAATTCGGAAGTATTTACATATGTAGGCATACGCGCTGTCGCGAACGGTACTGCCGGCACGGTAAATTTACAGCCATACAGAGAAGCACAAAAATTATTGTAAATTAAACCGGATTAATATTTTATTTTTGATTGTTCAAGTTATGTGTGAGCTATGTGGCCACCACTGTAATGTGAATGAGTGGATACTGGATAGTGGATACGTACTGTTATGAACTAGCTTACCTTCGAAATTTTCATACGTTTGTTGTTCGGCATTCACCATCGTAGCACTCGTAGTTTCGTTCTCGGGAACATGTTGAAAATCGTCCGAACTGTTGCAGAGAACTCATGTTTTTCAAGATTGAAGCGATATTGAATAGATTTGAAAAGTAAGTGTTTACTAAGTTCTACCTGTAAGACAAGTCCAGTATCAGTTGCAAAAGGGATTCAATTGTCAGCTCTTGTAGCGGATTGTTTTCTCGCATTTCCAGTTCGACTAGTGCGTTGAGGATTTGGTCGCTGTTGAAACCCATGCTTTGCACTTCACGTATCACTGAAGATGTTTTAAGATTCCCTCCTTGAACGGAGGAATAAAATTAGCAAGTAAAAAATAACAGTTTAGTTCTTATGGGTAGTGCTTAGCTTACATGCAATACCAGTGCTAAAACCGGACATCAGGCAGATATGATGCCATAATTTAATCAAATTGTTATTAGGACAACGCGAAAACTTACAAGTATAATGTGGGGTTAAACATACAGTAAAAAGGGACCTCAAAAAGGGTAACTGCATCATTTAAAGAGCTATCCCTTTGTTTGGGGAAGAAAGCATTTGGTCTATGTAAATTTATAACACGCATACTGGAGGCGGTTTCCTTTTGTGCGCAAGCTAGCGATTCATTAGATATTCGATCGGCAGTTGAGCTGGTAGCCGCGGTATCTAATCACAAAGCGCATTATTTAGTTACAGTTGCTATGAGTTGTGGACTGTACAATACAAGCGCCAAAATGTAGAAGGTGAAAACAAAAAATCTTTAATTGCTTAATTACCTTCTTGTGGATTGCTTTGTAAAAAGACAAACGCTTTCGCAAGCTTGTCCTTTTTTGGACGTCGTAGTATCTGAAATGAAAGTATTTTTGTTTGGCTATGGCATCTCATTACTCACAATTTGTCCGTGTCTTAGTTAAGAGCAAAAAAATATATCGTTTCCTTAAGAATTTGTACATTGTTCTGAAAATTAATTTGCGGTGTCGCACAGAACAGGTTTTTACTCGCGATAGCTTTTTACCGTGTAGGTGTCGTGAACCAGCTCCTTTTCAATAACAATCTCGCTTTACAATATCAATTGAAACCATATACGTATAGTTTAAATACTGTAACTATAGGTATAAGTATTGCTGACAATGTAAATTGTGTTGTAAAGTACAAACTACAAAGTATATACATGTAATTGCGCAGTACATATGTACTGTATCAGTACAATAAAACCACCTTCCCAAATAGCATACTTACTCGAATCTACCTGTATATAAAGCGCAAAGACATTCAATACCTGGGAAACTATTGTCACTTCCTCTGTGTCCATCGATATCGCCATCGTCGAAGGACAAACTTTCTTATACAATATGTACAAAGTATTAGATCTAATTTTCCACCTTTTTAGACATAAGTTTCAGATTTGTAGGCTCTGGTATAAAATGTATTATTGGTTCCTATACGACCAACAAAAATTTATTGTGCGTCCAGGAAAGTTGCATTTGCAGCATCATAAACAATGTCCATTTGGTCGGCGAGAGGCGTGGATCCGATCATCCCATCAAAATACATAGATAGATACTGAAAGTGATGTTGTAGGACAATGTACTGTATAAAAAAATAAGTTTAAGGGTGGTCCACACGTGCCAAAAAACAGAATGTACCGTGTACGTTATCCCAGCACACATAAGCTGATTTTTATAAGAATATTAATGTTTTAGAATTTTTTAGAATCACCTACAGGCATCTTTCTGCGTCGCTATAATGAATAAGCATCTCACGGGATACACGTACCTTGTCAAGAATCATGTATATAATCAGTAACTGGTCAGCAGTTTTTTAAGGTGATCTATTAATAGTTATACTTCTGATTCATCTTGTTCATTGGACGTTTCAGGTACAATTTACCGTCTGCACATTTTATACCGGAACACATTGTGGCACGTCTTTAAAATTTTTTCTATAATTAAATATAGTAGTCTTTTAATTTTGGGCTTTTACCCAAGTCATGCAATACGCAGTGCGCACTAAATACTTTGTGAAATTTAAACAATATACTCGAGTCGCTGATGAAATTACGGGATGTAATGGTTTCCCAATCATGGTGACCTTTTGTTCGCGGTTGCTTCCTTTCTCCCTCGATAACTGCTCCCTTCTAACTAAATACAATCTTCCAGAATGAAATTTGGCAATAATAATAATTTATATCGTATGTCCGCAAGCATATATATTTATTTTGATTGAGTACCATGTCGAAATACTGTAATCGACATCTTCATCAAGAGTGCAAATACTTACAGATAGACGTATATAGCAAAGAATTTATAACCATGCTACTGGATATGAGCAAAATTTTACTCACAATCAGTTGGTCGATCAGAAGTTTTGAACCTTATTAGTTATTACTGTTACGTATTTAATATACTCAGATATGACTAATAACCGTTACGTATAAACGTTTATGCAATCATTGAGAAATCAGAAAATTGATTTGTGAGCCTGTGAACGCTCCCATTTTTACGACAAAAACATATGAGTGGTGAGACTTCCGGTCTACAGAACTGTTCGGTGCAACCCATGTGAAGCACCACAGTGACCACACTGTGACTACAGATTTGTTGTCACTCTCACCGTGTTTCCGTTCATTTGGTCGTACCGCTAACGGTTAAAGAATGGTATTTTCACTATTTTAATACGAGGTTTTTCGAATTTTGTTGTTCGGATGCACTGCATATTGCCGCACATTAGTGTACTCAATTTAGAATTTTGGAGTAGAAGTGGTGTAACGGCTGGTATCTCGGTTTGTGAGCCGATCTTCCCTTGTGTAGCTTATTCGCTCTCGATTCTTGAAATGTCGACCGATAACAGCAGCACACAGGCGAACTCTGCCGCGGAATTACCTTCAAAAATCATGCAGTCGATCGAAGGTCGCAAAGTTCATTTGGTCGTTCTTACCGGGGGTAAGTGCGCGCTGTGACAGTAATCGGTGTGAAATTTGGTGTAATCGGAATCAGATGTGCGCGATATGATAAACGGGGACGAATATTATTTTTTACTGTGAAAGCGAACGGGTTCGACTTGCGCGCGGGTACGAACGCTGCAGCTGCGCTCGACTGTCGGGTCTTCGAAAACGTTGTTACATTATTGACGAAACCAGTCTTCTAACTCTTCGATATGGCGAAAGTCGATGATGGGACTTAGTTTTGATCACTTCCTGATGGCTCATAGAATCACCTTTGCAATTTGTTTGCTACATTTCCAAAATGTTCGAGTACAGTTTGTTGTTCGGTCCGTACACTTACGGCTGCTGAAAAGTTGAAGTTCCGGATATACTTTATCTCAGCTATATAATATGCGAGAACGAAACGTATATTTATTATGCTACTATATAAATTTTCGACGTTATTTTACAGGACCCTGTGCGGGTAAAACTACGGGACAAGCCAGTCTGTCGTCGTTTTTTGAGAATCTCGGATGGAAGGTTTACAGAGTACCGGAAGCCGCCAACACGCTGCTCAGGTAACGAAACAGTTTTTCTGCCGAAATTATAGTCAAACAAGGTGTGATTAATTCATACGTGATTAAGTCATGATTGTATTTTATAGTGGAGGGGTACGATTTTCCGAGCTGAGTCCACACGACTGTATGCGGCAGTTATTTTCACCGCTTCGGGAGCGGAATTAACATGCCGAAATGTCGTAGGTCACGTGTTTCAAGAAAACCTCCTGAAAACGATGATGCAAATTGAGCAGACATACATGGCGCTGGCGGAAACGTGTGCCAAGAATTGCTTAATTATCTGCGATCGCGGCACGATGGATGCTTCTGCCTGTACGTCGGTTGTGTTGTGCTAATAGGAAAGAATTAGATCTGATTTGACTTGCGTGAACTGTTTTGTAAATGGTTGCATTTAATAACTGCTATTGTATGTGTGATTTGGATTAGATCTGGAACCGGCAGCATGGGAAAAGATTATGAAACAGAACAATTTGAATGCTGTGGATATCCGAGATAACCGCTACAATCAAGTTATTCATCTGGTACGTATACCAGCGTTTGATTTGCCGCTGGTTGTTTGGGCATCGTTTGTGTGTTTTCGTGATTCGTAATCTGTTTTTTTTGAAAAGTTTTTGGATCATTTATTTTTATGTGTAGGTGACAGCTGCGAACGGTGCAGAAACATTTTACACTTTGGCGAATCACACTTGCCGCAGTGAAGGTGTCAATTTGGCTCGAGAACTAGATGAAAAAGTGATGAAGGTATGGAAAAACCTTACAAACAATCCACGGGTTGTTGTTATAAAATCTGGTTTGCTTAGGCTTGGATCGGTCATCCTTATCTAGAAGTTATGGACAACACAACAACATTTGACATGAAGATGCGACGCCTTGTTCAAGTAAGCCTGGGCGTAATGAGTATTCTCGTTGTTTTAGGGTTAGCGAATTATTTGTGTTGATTTTTTTATTTACTAGTCTGTTTGCGCTCGTCTTGGACTCGATACCGGTGATCGTTTGTTGCCAAACAGTCGGAAAAGAAAGTTTCTCGTTCGTGAGATGCAGGCTGATTCGGTAGCATTTTATCTGTCTTGGATGCAAGTTTTTGCCTCATTTGTAGCCCAGAAACTTTCAGGCTTTCCATGAGTTCCAAGATTTTGTTGTGGAACACGATTATCTGATTACCGCATCGCATGAATTCGAACAGGCGCGGCTCCGTAAACGAGGACAAAATAGTAAGTCAGTTTTTGATGATTATTTTGTTACTGGGTATTCTACCATTCAGTGTTGAGGAATTGGAGTTTGGTTGGTAGTAAATAATAGTAAATGTAATTTCCGGATGCTCACGGATCACTAATACTGTATTTTGCCTTACAGATCACTGGCAGTACCTACACACCGTTCGTCGGTTGGTTACAACTGGTGATAAACACGAACATATCGAGCAGCGCACTCAACTTACGGAGCGTGATTATTTTGTACGCAGCGTATAGTTACACATTTTGACATTTACATTTACGTTTTGTCGCTTTTTGTTTATCCTTGGTGTACGCAGATGCTCCTTGCTCAACGTGATCCCTCCCATTATCGATTGTACAAGAAGCGACGCTGTTTCCTATGGAATAATCAATATTTCCAGCTTGATATATATACCGAAAAGAATCCTAGCAAGTACGTGAGTATGCGTTGCATGCTAGCTGTGCAGTGCAGTTCTCGCCTGGGGATGCCGTAATTGAACGATACTCTGTCTATTGTTGCATTTGTCGACGTACGAATTTTATTGTAAATACTGTGATCTGAAATTGCTCAATTATTGTTGGAAGAACGTAGGCGAAACACCCGAGCATTTACAGTACTGTACTGAGCTTGGTCTTGATTTACTGATACGTGCGCCATAACGAATCTCGTAAATTTTAATGACTGCAGGATTCGCGGCTTAAAAATTCTGGAAACGTACACCGCCCGAACGGAGGCGATCCCACTGCCCGAATTTTTGGACATCGAAGCGGAAATCACAGCCGATAAAACTTACTCGATGTACAATTTGTCTCGGAAAGAAATTGTGGACCCGAATATCATTCATGCTAATCGCCATGAAAAATCGAAATCTCCCCTTCACTTCAGCAAAATAGAAGTCCAACCGGAACGCAGTATCAGTGTCAGTGAGCCGATCAATGGACATCGGGATAGTATTGCAGCGGAAAAGCACCGCGCGCATTCTGTTGTGGAAAACGGAGTGGTGCAGGCTCAGGCGCATGCAGATTTGTTGAAAAACCCTTCGATGACTGAAGCCTCGAAGGTTTTGTAAATCAGATCGCTACAATATTTATATTGCCGTGTAGTCTTATGGTGCTAATGTAATGGCTGCTCCATCAGCAATATGTGCCTGCTGGCTCGGTACATTACATACCCGATGTCCTTCTAGTTCCGTTCCTTGTAGCAGCTTTATTATTTGATCATCATGCAATGTTACTAGAGAACTGTTTGATTGCTACTAGTTTTAGCAGCATAGTAATATACTTACTACCTCCCGGCGACCTGCAAAGTGTTACCTGGTCTTTTTCTAGTATCGGGTTCCTGTGAATCTAAAACATACGAAATTGTCGCTGTCGTAGATACAGATTATTGAAGTTCGAGATTTTGGATGCGGTTAGAAGTTGTGTACTAGTCATAAGTTGCACTCATAACTGGGTTACCACTTGCAGCTGTATCGAAATAAATAATTTCGCAGTTTACACTTTACGTCGTAGAATAAAGGATATGAAATGATCTATTCCCTTTTGATTTCACGAAAGAGAACGACGTACTATTGAAAGTTTGTGACTGGTAATCACCAATCAGGCATCATCAGGAGCCGCAAAAATAATCCGGCAAACAGACTTTACATAACCACTGAAACAGACTTCTGTATAGAAAATGTCTATAAAAATATTCCGTACTGGTACAAGTTGTACAACGCATCAGAAATATACAGCATCAAAAATATTGCGCATTACAGATCCAAAAAAGATGATCACACGGCTACCAATAACAATAATTACAACAATTCTTCCACTTTTAACACCAATATCTAATCACGAGACGCGGCGTACGCGCAAAAATTTTTGCAAGGTTACAGAATAATTTCGGAAGATTTGCCACAATACGATTTGTCTTTCAAGGAAGAGTTGACGGTGACTGTTCGACTCGTACCCGCTTGAAAAATGGAGACAGTGTGAGATTTTTTGTCCGTCTTTTCTGCAAAGAGAAGTCCTAATTAGGCTTCCGTTAACGGCCAATCAGACTTCAATTTACCAATCCCAAACAACCGCCAGCCGTTGAACTAGCGTTTTCCACTACAGTGAAATCTCTCTTATACGTACACCCTCCATACAGAAAGCACATAATCAAATCACAACATTATTACCCAAGCGCAATATGTACTACATCCCAACTTACGCGGTCAGATTGCGGTGTGCTCTGACTTCTAGCTATCCCATTTGGTGCAGCACTTGACTGTTGGCTGTGGGTAACATCAACTTCAGAAGATATTCTAAATTCTGCTGCCGGCGAAGATAATGGGGAACATGCCCCTCCCTTGGATCGTTCCCGCAACCAGACACTCAACTGCGGCATGCGAAGGTCGGCCGTGCATACCGATCGCTCGCGTTTCCGAAGTTTCGGCGTACGCTGCTCCAAACCTACAGACATGATCCTGTACCGCCATATCGTTGAACATTCTTCACCACTGATAACAAAGGTAGCATGAATCTAACAGCGGTAGAAATTCTCAATAACAATAAAACATGAATGAATACCCCCTCAAATCAATTCGCGCAGTTCCGATGACCTCACTGGGTCGGCATCGGTCAAGATAGGGCTCCGCGTGCCAAACAATAACATCTTCAGCTGTGGTCGCCAACTGATATGGGTCCACAGAATTAAAAGCAACTCCCGAAATTTCTTCTTTTGTATGGCCAATCAGATTAACCGGAGCAGCATTTGGTTGTTTCACCTATCAGTTAAAGCATACTCGTATTGGAAATGTAAAAGACAAAGAACAAAGTTATGGTTTGGATTAGCTACAGCCGTCATATTTCGAGCGCAACAGGTAGATTCGACGGTCCATTGCATAAATCGATTGGTCACCTTGAAAATATACCCTTTTCCATCCAAGGATCCACACCCAAGAAATTCGTCATCCGCACTGAGAGAGCATTTGACATAAAATGACGAAACTGAAGCTCCGAAGTATTGTGCGACTGGCTTGGGATCCATAGAAGGCCCAATGTTAAACTGGTATATCACATTGTCCCTTGATGAGGCAAAAGCGATGTTCGAGTGGAATCCATGCATAAAGATGTAAACGGTAAGCCACTATCCATGTGAATAGACATGACTGAATCTGTTTTCCCGCTGTTCAAACGACGCAAATCCCACAGCCTAATTGAGCTAGAGTAAAAAGAATATTAATGTTAGCGAAAGGGTAACAGGGCAATGGATTCGGTTTCCACACAATAGTATTGTGGTTTATTGTCCGCAATCCAAAATACCCAGTCCTACCTATCTGCAGTGCCAGCGGTCCAGAATGCGTAAGACGTTTGGAACATAATATCGGTAATGCTGGTTCTATGGTTTTTCGATTCTTTTGGCAATGCAGTGTAAACCTCACGTAGTTTGTCAATGTTGATAGATACATTCGGCATGGATACTCTGTACGCTCGTCGGAACAGCGCAGGCTGCCGAGGCGTCCACTGGGAATGAGCGTTCACCAAGTATCCCACTGGATAATGGCTACCATCTAAACGTACGTTCATCGACATCAGCTCCAAAATGACTTATAAAAACGACAAAATCGTACTATGCAGTCCGGATCGCAAATCGAAAAACATAACGTGCCCGTCACGTCCACCGGAAGCAAAAACATCTAAATAAAAAAAGGCAAGTGTTGGCACTGGTGAAAAACCTAAACGACAAGTAATTATCCCTACAAGATTTTACGTTTATTTATTCGAATTGATATCCAGTGGAAGTAACAAGAACGTTTCAAAAACTTCGTAAATCGACGACATCTATATTTCACTGGTAATGTCACTAATTCAAATAGTAAAAATTACAAAATGAACATTAAAACGAATGGCATCTAACAATGAATGCCAGCGGAACGTACCATCAGCCGATTCCACTTGTGTTTTGCCTTCTTATTTAAAACACTAAAGAATTTTAACAATCGAAAAGCAAATACCAAAAACACCTCAATAAAGCAGAATAATGCTGACTGCATCCGCAATCGACGAAATCGCAGTTAAAGTTTCAAAATAACAACGTACTGTTCTGTGAATCTTTTGCCAACTTAAGCACTTCACGTTCTGATGATGTCCCAGGAAAGTGCCAACAACCGACTGCGTACTGAAATCGACCAAAGCGCATCCCATATCGCCAGAAGCTGTGATAAACTGCAAACTAGGATCCTCTGGACGGAACTTGGCGTCGAAGATGGCGTGGTTGTGGATTCGCAATGCTAGAAATCGATTATCAATTAAGAAATCACTTAAACTTGGTTGTTTCGTTAAGCATGCCCTGGAGAAGTCAGGGTCAAATCCATACGAATCAACCAACACAAAAAAACTGAACAAATTCCATTAGCTGGCTCAGAGCTGCACTGCACTCATGGCACAGCGTACGTCTCGTCAAGTGCAGGGTTACTCTACAGTACTGTTTTAATTTGAAGAATATCGTCAACATACTAGCGAGACTTTTATGTTTCGAAGACTCGGTTCCCGTGTCCAGGAAATAAATCATCCCTTCTTCGTCCGCCACGAGGAGCTTATGTGGATGATTGTAGTCTAATAAAGAAACTAAAATTTCAACATATGTTAAAACAGCAGCAACAGGTGACGCATTTCTCACGGTTAGCGAAGGTGAGCACTGTCGGATCCTGAAACAGAAGAATTAAAATTCCTTACAAATTTGAAAAGAATAAACCACTTAACATGGAGCAGACTCACAATAGCAACATTATGCTCCTCCGAGATAGTTTGAAAGCGGTCCCTTTCGAAGGCAACTGCATCACTGTACAGATCGAACTTCAAGTCCACAAATGGCTCTGTTCGCTTTGGCAACACCTGAGGAAGCGCCGATCCTATTCCTGTACCGGAAAACGTTTATTGTTAATTCAGAATTTTGCACAGACCGTGTCGACCACAAATCACAATGAGTATCACAGGCACCCATGTAACAATCAGCTTACCCTTTCGGGCTTCCCAGTAAGCCAATGGCGATCTGTTTTTCCAGCCATCCATTTTCAATACCAGACCAGAACAAATAATGTAATTATAATCCAAAAAGTCTTTAAATAATCGTAGGGATTGGGCAGTTTTTAGCAGCCTGCAGTTCAACAAAACCTAATCAACGAGCAATCCATACTCGTACACTCCATCAGTGTCGTACGGTTTTCATGCTTGTTTTTAGACTCCAGCCAACACAAAGTTACTGTAAAGAGATCGCAATTTTATATCGAAATTTAGGAACTCACAATAACTTCCAAAAGTTCTTCTACACGCCGTATCTTAACATGAAAAAAATGGGTAAACCATCGACGGCCCGGTTTTTGGATCAATGTTGTGAAGAGAGCACAGGCTGCACAGCGAACAGAGTAGACCGCGTGCGATGACAAAGTGCTGCTTGTGGCAAAATTCAAAATGCACCATTAATTGGATTTACGCCCATTTTTTTACTGGAATTTTCAATATTTTTAAGTTAAGCAGTTTGACATGGTAAAGGTGCTGTGCGACTGAAAAAAGGCAGTAGCAATATGCATGGAGAAACATAAATTCAAAGATTGTTATTCGTAACTGCTAGACAACGGGAGTACGGCACGACGACACAGTAGATTTGGAATTTCAGACACTCTCGGCATCTCCCGAAGATGAAAATGAAAATTCAAAATTCGGTTTTGGAATTTTCAGAAGATGACAGGTTCAGCCAAAATGCTTAGCCTGGCAAATTTCCGAGCCGAGCTAAAACTCTGACCAATCACAGCTTCCTTGGCGTGACGTCAATTTCAATTTTCGGTAGCACGATCATTTTCGACTTCCGGTTGCATTTTGCTTTGGAGCAAATCGCACTAGGTACAGTGTCTACGGAAGTTCGCGCTTTAATGTGACGTAATCGCGAAGGCGTGGTTTCTTTAACGCGCAAATCAGGCGCCCGCGGTCCCCGGTCGGCAAAGATGCAGGTAGCGGCATGCCTTTCGCATTTCTTTAAAACGACCAAGCAAAAACCTAAAACGGTTTAAACTCAAAATTTTGCGAACGGAGATGGCAAGTAAATAAATTCCCCTTTAACACGACTGCGAACATTACAAAAGAAGTTCTGTCCGCAATCCGCATTACTGTATGTTACACAATATGTGTCCAAGGTCTAAGCCTCCTAACCTCCAGTCGGTCCAGACACGTAATCAGAATCGGATATGGTCAACGGATTATGGAGGAACGAGTTTCACACTTTGCACTACTACCTTGTTGCATCGGATACCAAGATATGGTTTGTCGTTTAAAAAATCCCCTGACGTTTATACAAAACATACATTTTTCAGTGCGTTTAAAGTTACTACAGTAAGGCTGAGGAGGGTAACTAATACGTACTTATGGTAATAGTACAGTAGTAATTGACCGAATACGAATTTAACGAATTCGCATACGAATTTAACATGCAACCTTTGTTCGGCTAAACGTGGGAAAATGCTTTTATAACGTATAATCTGCATTCAGTGAAAAAGTTACAGAAACAACATGAAGCTTTGATTCTTGTGGTAGAAATGAATGGTTCAATTGTTTAATGCGTTCACATAGAATGATATAAGTATAAAGCGCTGTTCACGACAGTTAATGGATAAAAACGTTGTAAACCGGTGGAACATAGGTATACAGTAATTCCCTTAAACCTTGAGGTTTCCCCAGAATACACAGTCAATCACAGATTAAGCCTTAGACACTGCTAAAAAAATTTTGAGAACTGAAACGACACAAATTTTGAACAATCACACATATAAACGATCATTTTTATCCACCGCATATATATTTCACTACTTCCGGACGAATTTGTGCTCTAATTCCATAATCCCTATAGACTCTTTAGCGATTTCGTCATAGTCAGTCCACTCCTGGGGCAAAATATTAAAAGACACTTGAAAACACTTAACATAGGTCTCTCAAGTCTGCAATCAGCACTACCACATCCCGTCGCACCTTTTCTGACAGGTCAACATCCGAGAATTTTTGACTGGAATGAGAAGCGTAAACGCAATATCCATGCTGCAAACCAATCAATTAAAAAAAATTAAACTCATGATATTAGTTCATGCTAAATATCAAAAACTCTAGAAGAGAAGTTCTGAAAAAAAAATTTAGATTTTCGAAATTCTAATCTACGTACCCCGAAATCGAAATTAACGGGTTCCAGTCCGCGACAGTCCAAAGTGCAAACCGACTTAAACTGTCCGCTATCTCCTTCACAGTATGGAAATGAGGCCGCCTTTTCCAGTATGTCTGAAATTCAAAACGGATTTTCAATTATTCGATATACATATAAATATGTTGTCACGAGTATTCTAACCGTAAGCACAGTTCGAATTTATCAGCGATCAAAGGTCGACATACCGACTGTGCCCTTGTTCCCGCAAAAATTGCATGTTTCAACCAGGTTTGATTCACCGCGACTGTTGCTTTGTGGAAACTTTTCCTTGAGAAAAAGAAAAACTCAAGGTAGCAAACCAGAAAAAACTGGCCCAGCGCACTACGTAAGCTGCGTGTAAATTTTAAATAATATTTTGCGCAACACTGCTTTTGGTTTTCACAATTTTATTGTGTCGCGCATTCTATTATCACAATCAAAAAGAAGCTGGACTCTGTTTTGTCAATGAATATATATCACCCGGCCCACAAACATAATCGTGAAGAAGTTCTTGATGTTTCAGCCATTAACTGTCGCCTATGACACGCTTACGAACAACAATCACAAGTCAGAATAATTGCACATGACTTACAGTTTGTTTTAGTTTCCTTACCCATGGCGACATAAAACAACATTGCGTATAAAAACACAATTAAAGTCATATAGGGGCAATAATGGTGCGCTTACAATTAGATCCGCAACTTCAATTTAACTCACCCCGATAGTCACAACACGAAACGTATCGCGTTCCTCGTTGCAGCCGGTACATCTGAACTGCGAAGATCGAAATAACGGTTAAAATTAAATGCATTTATTTACTTGTTAATTAGTAGATACTGCAAACGAAACCACAGCATATACTGTATACACTTCTACAGTTCTACTAACCTTTAATACTGTCCTTGCATACTGTACTTGTACTGTACTGTATACTGTACCACACCCGGCAGTATAAATTTGTAGATAAACTAATCATAACTCTCATTAGTATCAGCACGAGTGCGCACGCAAAACCACGATCAAGTGACCATCATTTTTCAGAAAACGATGTCTCACCTTTATTCGCCATTCAAAAGTTTGGATCGAAGCCGGAACGAACTCCTTCACATTTTCCAACTGGCATCTGATATCTAAGTTGAATTTCTACAACCCAGAAAACACGAAGGTTTAATTAGCGCTCACTGGCCGTGGAGCTATCAGGTTCAATCAGTATTATAAGGCCTAGGACACAACACATAAAGCAGCCACAGAAATGTTACATAATAAAACTTAGAATTGCAAAATATTAAAAAATACAAAAGTCGTGTTTGTCCAGTGTCCTCGCTAAAATATACAAAATTTAAATATGATTACCACAAGAATTCCAGACTTTTTATCATTTGTGAGAACCTGCTAGCTTCGTCAAATACTTTTAAACATACCGGCATTCGTGATGTCGTGCCGAAAAGAATAGGCGTAGAGATGACAGATTTTAAACAACGGTGCGAATAACAATTATATGCACTAGAAACAGGAACAAAATGATGGTGATCCAGCGGTTCTTTCAGAATCTCTCACGACCACTTCCGTCCGTCTACTAATCTACCAACTGACTGCAAATTTTAACTCGTTCTGCAAAGTCACAAATCGTTCCATACGCGGTCCAAGAGCGCTGCTGAACAGGTGCACCTACAAAGCATATTCTTTGAGTCTTGTAACATACAGTAACTGCAAGGATATTCGGAGAAGAAAATGAAAAAACGTCCTTTTTCATTTATGAACTTCTTGTCGATCTTGTCATTCTTGTGCAGTGTAATGTTTTCGTTTTTAAAGCTTGTAATTTTTTTCTGGCTAACTGCCGCCGCCAGCAGTCCGCAATATACAATGGAAGTAGTAAACGGGATCCCTTACGGCAAACGATGACACTAATTTATTTATGCAGCACCGGGGTTTCGCCCTCGCACGAAAATCATGCTAACGTGGCGACTGATTGCGAGTGCGAATCTCACGGTCAGAATCTTTTTTCATTTTTGCGGCTACTAGCCTTTTTTCCATTGCAAATCCACAAAACTCTTTTGCTTTTAATTGGTTTTCCATGAGGAACTTTTAGTCAGTGTTTCCCATCTGTATTTCAAGGTATGGAGTTTACAATATGGTGTATGGTAGACGTTTTTGCAAAACTTCGTTCTATAAGTAGCAGGCCACATGCATTGCAACTATGCCATACTGCTTATTTTATCCACCGCTTTTTTTACCGTATTTTTCAACGTTTAACACTTTCTTGACCAAAACTTTCACAGTATCTTAGAAAACATTAACTTATTAAACATCAGTCGAGAGGGGCGGCCTAATCACTGAGAAAATTTGATCTAAATTTGCTCCCATCGGCGCTGTCCCCGTGATCGATGCCGATGCCGTTCCGCTAGCAGCCAGTAGTGAATCAGTATAAATTATGTACGAGTACTTCGAAATACTTGTATTTATGGAACTACTACGGTAGCACTTGTTTTATTTACGACCGAGACATCATTGAATTTTGAAAGTAAACCTCCTTCGTATTTAAGCAAGCCTAATTTTTTATGTTGGGACAGTTAAGTGAATTGTGGCTATGTGAGCTTGTATGTTTTTAGGTTCCAAAGGGATTCGAGATTTCAGCGCCTTACCCAAGCGCACCACAATGGTAAACTGATATCACGATTGCAGAAACTGCAGATTTCCTGATTTAAATTGAGTGCTGTACTTTAATGAAAAATGATTTATGATAAATCTGAGTTACTGTAAAGTTATGGATTTTGAAAGTTGTGTGCATTCTTGTTTTCCGAGTTAACGATTGTGATCTTCGTGAAGAAATCTACCCGGAGACCGAGCTTCTGTAACCGAAAATTAGCATGAAATACAGCAGTATACTGATATCACTGCGTGTACAATGTACACTGATATTATTTTTGCAGGAAATACCGAAATCCGAATTTTTTGATGTGTCGACATATTCACGATATTCCGGTGAGTACAGTACTTAAAAGAAAAACCCTTTGCATGCGTTAATATGTATGTAATAGTTAATATGCGTATGCGTTATATGCGTTATATGTATGTAATAGTTAATATGTATGTAATGCGTTAATATGTATGTTTTTGCATGCGTTTGTATGTAATAGAAGTTTTTGCAGGCCCTGTCGATGCTGCCATCATACCGCTGATGTCGTATCTGCTGCTGGGCGCCGGGTTTTTCTTCATGGCTTATTTCTTCGTGTAAGATTAAGAAATCTATTATTTGCAGTTGGCTG
The DNA here is from genome assembly GCF_019649055.1 of Paramacrobiotus metropolitanus. Taxonomy (NCBI): domain Eukaryota; kingdom Metazoa; phylum Tardigrada; class Eutardigrada; order Parachela; family Macrobiotidae; genus Paramacrobiotus; species Paramacrobiotus metropolitanus. The sequence goes on along the minus strand of NW_026570225.1, from coordinate 3,100,095 downwards.
CTTGCTATATTCTGTGGTTTGGACTACTGCAGGTACGAAGTGACATCTACGAAATCTTCGCGAGAACTGCGGAAGGAGATTTTGGTTGCCACTTTGGCCGCTCTGTTTTTAGGAGTTGGCACAGTTTTCGCCCTTCTGCTTGTTGGAATATACGTTTAACATTTCTGAACAGTGACGCTTTTTTCGTTTCCCTTTTTGTTGCGCTTGTTAAGGTAGTTTTCTTATAATTTTAGAGTCTATTAATTTGTCGACTGCTTTGCAATCTGTTCGTTGTTTTTTCCATGTGACCAGCATGTCTGACTGAAATTTTTGCAGTGTCCAACGTGCGGCAGTTTTATAAGGACGTCACGTCATTGTGATGAACTTCTGGCTGTGCAGCCTGTGCTTGAATTTCGAAACGGGCTCATGTTGTCGATATTAAAACCTGCTTTTTATTTTATGTCATTTTTAAGCATAAAAAATTAGTCAGAGTTTGTACAGTATCGACGGACGCATCAGACAAAGTTATTTCAGTTTTCGTAGCTGGCACTGATCGGTAAAAACGCGACCACGGTTTCATGATCCCAGATAGCATCTATCAGGTTATCCTGTCCTTTGTTCTCCCATTCTTTGGCAGCCAGATCGAAATACGTCAGAGACACCTGTCGGTTTTTGACCAGATTAGATTTTTGTTGAGGCAGACGATCAGACGCCTTGAGGGACCCGCCTCCGATGACCGCAAGATGTTTGCCGGTGAACACATACTGCTGGAAGGCTTTAGCGAATGGTACATCCCAGTTTTCTCGCTGCCATCCAGATTCCGGTGTAAAAGCAAACACTTCCTTCAAAATAATTTGTTCGCCTGCTTTAACTGTCCAGCCGCCGACGGAGTAGACTTTCTTGGCGTGATAAAACATGCAATGGTCGTTGCAGGTCACCGGCAGCGGCAGCAGTCGTGACCACAGCGCATTTTCTGGATCATACGCCCAGAAATCCCGGCAAGGGGAATCGAAGTTTTCCAGTCCACCGGAAATCAGTATTCGATCTTTGGTAGTGCATAATGCGAAATTTTCCGCCGAAAACGGACACATGCCGATGAATTCCCAGGAATTGTTGCATAGGTTGTAGCGTTCATATGTCGAATGGCCGTCCTCGTCGCCGCCAAAAACGTACACAAAATTTCTGCAATAAGCGATAGCCGGCTTCAATTAAGTTTTCAGCGTACATCTAGCTGGCACTCTACATTGTCTACCACACATCTAGCTGGCACTCTACATTGTCTACCACACATCTACTGTATCGCATTATTTTTAAATTAGAATTTTTTTGTATAATTAATTATAATTTCGCAGTTGCAGTACACATACTGGCCGCGTTAAAGTTTCCTCACCTGAACCAAACCGAAACACACCCGGATCGGGCTTTCTTCATTGAATTCGCCAGTATCCAGCGATTGTTGTGCACATCGTAAATGTACACTGAAGATGTGCGTGATTCGTTCATATTATCATCAAAATAAGCTCCACCACAAATGAGTATTCCTCCATCCGGAAGGGGACAAGTCGCAAAGTCCACGGTGCGATATTTCATCGGCAAACGCGTCAGCGGTTTCCAGACTGTTCCGACGTTACCAGTTTTGTTGTTAATCGTGACAAATTTAATCTCGTTAGTGGGACCATCCAGACCAAATCCACCCAGCATCAGAATACAGCGCTGCATTCCGCGAGGTACGGACGGTGGCGGAGATTTGCTGCTGTCGATGATCAACTGTCGCAGCGGCTTGACACATTTGACGGAAACGGCACGCGTATCGCGCATGTGAATGCGATCCCAGTAAATGTGGTTTAGGAATTTTTTGGCATATTTCTCCCGACATTTGTAGTTGAACTGAATCCACTGCACGACAATGTTCAGCACCGTGGTTTCCAGCGAGGTAATCACAGTGTCCCGCAGTAACCGTATCATAAAATCACCTTCAAACCGCAACAGAACTTTCTGGTCGATATTGGTCAGGTTTCTGCCGGTAAAGTCCAGAATACGGTTTTGCAGCCGATGTAGAGAAAACACCACAGCATGGTGCCAAATGTCCACGCAACTATCCAGTTCGATCGAGTCAATCAAGAAATTTTCGCATACTGCGATTAATTCGTCCACCTACATTAATGCCAAAATTAATATTGCTCGATTTTACTTATGATTAGGAAATTAAATATCTATGTTTTAAATATTCGAAAAAGAACTTTAGCTGGTCCAAACTGACGGTGGACTGTGAAGATTGACTACGCAAATGACCAATGTCCAGTTCCAAATGTACAATCGATAACAACCGCCGCATGGTGCATTTGGATTACATAATCTAGTACAATATTTTACCTGTGTGAGGGTCGCAATTTTCAGAGCCTCTTCTAGAAACTCCATTGACAATGTGATTTGCCCAGAATAAATAAACTGGAGCAGCAGTCGGATACCCTTTTCCGTTACTCCTTTCAAAACGATGGTTTTCTTCTCCGCTTCCACAAAAGCATTGTTCCGCAACATGGCGTTAAAATATGGACTGGCGGAGGCTAGTACGCATTTGTGCGCGGGAAATTCGATGCCGGCCTCTTCGGCCGACAGTACAATATCCGTCCATTGATAACCAGCTCGTAACAGATCCAACTGGTGTAACGTTCGGGCTGTGTATGACCGAGTTATCCGCGAACAATCCATAGATACAATAGTAAATTGGGAATATTGTAACTACAGGATATCTGTGAATATTGACTACGGGTTGCGAAATATGAACACTAAACAGATTTACAACAAGGCTTCGGTCAGGATTAAAGAACGTAATTCGGCACCAGCTGGTATCTATCAAATATCAATCGTACTAATCGCACCAATGATTTGTGGAAGCGCTATTAAAACGAGACCGGCTACGAATAGATCAGCCAAAAGCAGGAAGTTTACACAGCCATGATACAGCGACACGGCCTTGATCTCTTCCTAGTCTACTGGCCCACATTTCCCTCCATTTCCTGTTTAGAGAATGTCGTCATGCGAGCGTCTTTAACCAGCACTATACCGGCTGCCCGAGTACAGACAGGTATGCTCCAAATGAAATTGTTGCTAACTTGAAAATAACAATAAGGAAGGATGCCAATCATGTCGTCAGTCGTAAAATCAACATACCCACTGGTCCCTCGTCAACCACATAAATGAGCAAATCACACACACACTATCTATCGGAAATCTAGCTCTGTAAGGTTGCGCAATACTAGTACTATTAATTTCAACCGGGATCAACTTTATAACTACCTTTTCAACAATCTGCTAAAAAACCCAAACCAAGGCAACGAACTTATTCGAGAGCAAACCCATACTAAAACATCAAAACACCACTTTTGTACACTCGATAATTTCGCTCGTTAGGTCATTTTCAGCTGGGGTTTGAAAACCGCTTCCGGTGTTCGACTTTTCCCTTATCCATATGGAATGCAGGTGTCACAAATGTCCCACATGGGCAACGTTCACCTACCAAAGCATATTAATTAACGTAAAACAGCAAGCAATCCCGATCGAAATTTCAATATTATACGTATTACGTAACACCACAAAAACAGGAATTATTTCCATGCATTTACTTGTTCTGTTTGTTTATAACATTTGTTGCTTACCAACCCACGAAAAGGTCCCCACTTTCTTTTTGCATTTTGGACAATTGAGCTTTCCACGTGTTTCCATAATTTCGTCTTTCATCCATATCACAGGTTCAATGAACAGTTCACCTCGTGAGCAAGTGCCAGATTCTGACAACGGTTTGTTGACTTTTGATGGAAATGCCGCGGAAGTGTCAGCAACATTAGCATCGGATGGCCGGTGAGTCAAAAGGTTATCCGGCAGAAATAGGGGACACCTGCATGAGTGCATCGAAAATATGATTGTCATGCTTATTCACTGCCTATATATAGATATAAACAAGTACAACCCACGCCGAATACAATGTTTCACGCTATTGTAACCTATGTAGTGACAGACATACCGACATATTCTACAACAAAAGCATTCTCGTGCAGAATCCGTCGTTTGCGGTGAATCCACCAGCACGGATTCTATATCGCCCTCCGGAATTCCTACAATTTTACAAAACAAACACATACCAAATTACCAATGTAACAATGAATTTAACTTGCCGTTGATCACTTATACATGCACAAACCACCAAAGCTGTTTAAACGATTAAACAAACACTCTGTGAAAAAGCATAACTGTAAAACCGATTTCTAAAATTAACGCAACCTGTTGGAGCGGCCATCTTCAACTTCCACTGACGGTACAGTCTACTAGACACATCGATTTTGTTTCCCATCAGTTCATATAAGCGCAATTGCTCCAAAAAATTTGAATTCGGCCTGAAAAAAAGAACTGTAATCGTAAAGTCAGTCTATAACAGCACTCGTAGTCGATTTAACAGATTTCTTGTACCGTGAGTACCGCACCACGAGTACAGGACTTGTATAACAATAATTTACACAGACTATTATAAAAGTACGAATTGAGCGGTTAAAAAATAATCTCGATTTCACTTCGTTCGTGAATTCAACGACACTGTAATTTTGTGGAATATAGTCAATAAGGTACAGCAATTAACAGCACAAAATCAGAAGTAAGTAAATCAATCACAAAACTCACATCACTCCAGGGCGGTGTGTCCGTATCAAACCCAGAGCATCATCAACGCCAAAACACTTTTCCCTCATCAAATATGCGGCAACGACTGTCACGCTTCGTGAGATTCCTGCATTGCTGCAACAGTGCCAAATGGAGCATATGGAAATTTAGTCTCTTTTACTAAAATAAATTTCGTAATTTCGAGTAAGTCAAAAATAAGTTCGTCAAAGTCGTAACAATGCCGCTGCGGCCTTGCAAATCCGAGCGTGTCGGTTTTCTCGGAGGTGGCAACGTGAAATATTCACACCGCATACGTACGTACCAGTGTACCAAAACATGGGTTCGCGTTGTGCGGTTGTCGTGGATAAAAACAATGGCTTCGTCAAAATGAGAAAGCAAATCACAACAAAATGAATCCTCCACTTTAATATATTTGTAAGAGCGGCATGCATTTGCGACTTCCGGGGGAAGGCGTTGAGTGTCAACAGTCAGAATCGCTGATTTGGAAAGCGTATCCCGTGTTAAAGCCAGTTCGGTGCTTACTGTAGCCGCTGGACTGTCAACTTCCAAGGAGGAACTGGAAATCGCTGAACATGATTCTTTAGCGGCATCTTGCAAGGCACAGATGGATCGGTAACTTCCTAGATACAAATTGTCCGCCACAAAGGAGAAGGAATCAGGCTGCTGGTTTTCGCTGTCCATTATTGATTACAGATTTGTAGTGTACTGTGTACGTAATCTGAATGATCTGTGTCTTCTTCTCCATTAACACGTCATGATATTACCATATCTGCGGCCGTTGTCTGGTTGCCAGTGCCATAGTATCCTCCAAACCAAACACTTGCTGCAATACTTATAAAAAAATAATTAGGAAACTGTATTAACCATCAAGTACTGTTTCATGAATCATGATAGCCGCGAAAAGATATAAAATTGTAGATAATTATAAAGTAGGTGATAGCCCTGTTATTGCACCAACTTACTGAAATGCTTTCGCCGCGGGCGAAAAAAACAAGGAAACTTCTGTTAATGGGTATAGTCAGCAAAGCGCAGTAGTCTACAGACTCTACACTATATACTCCACGGTTAGTCACAACAAAAAATTGAAGGGAAACAAAACATCTTCGGAAAGTGAAAAATTGGTGGAAAAACTGGTTTCTGTCTTTCTGAAGAAACGATCCCCTCCGCCCTTGGGAGCAGGTACGTTGCTCCTAGGAAACGCTTGCTGTCAAAAACACGAAAAAGCTGCAAGACTCGCAAAACGTGTTTACGTACAGTACTTATTTTAATTTTTAACGTACTTATTTTAATTTTTAACGATGAGTTCATAAACAGGACAGACTCATAAGACTTAAGAGGACAAGATATTTCGATGAAAGAACACTCTACGCCAACGACAAAGGAAAAGGTTCTGTTTTAGAATTAAGTTTTGAACAGTTTTGCCTGTCAGTCTGTCACTGGTAAAGTACCATCGCTACTTCACCAGCACAATAAATACTGGCTGACAGTGGCTGACACAACATCGAACGGCAAAAAGTGGAGATTTGGAGTTTGGGAGTTTGACCTCTAGCAAAGCTGCCATTGTAAATTTTTATGGACTGTTATTAATAATCCCATATCAGATTTGAGGATCGGAGAAAGAAGATGGCTCAGTGGAAAGATCACGGCATGGCAAAAACGTGGGTGATGTTCCACTCTTGCGTTCTTGGCTGAGACACAATGAAAGGCAGTGCTGCGGAATTTTACTGCGTCTGATCATTGGTAAAACCTAACATGGATTTGTTTTCAGAGCCATGCCAGTTCAGTACGGCTTCGAGGACGTTAGCGAAGAAGATTCTGCTGCCATTACTGTAATACTTATCGAGGATTGTGTAAGTGACTGGTGTGGCGTTAAAGTAGAATGTCTGATAAAAGTCATCGTTTTTTACGCACACATTTTATTTTGTAATTAGAGGATAGCAACTTCAAAGTGCTTTTTCTTGTATTGTACGACTTACTCTGTAAAAGTGAGTCTGCTCAATACTGATCTGTATAGCAACTGAAAGTTTTTATTCTTGTGTTTTTCCGTTATTGACTTCCATTGTGATCTTAATTGCACAGGACGAATATCAAGATGCTGTTCAAATCCAACAGGATGCAGAACTGGCCCGGGTACTTTCCGAAATGCCTGTATTGTATGACGAATTGCCTTCGTCGGCATCTGAGAAGCGTGACATGGTGAAGCGAAAAGTGCATCCTGATTATAATTCGGGATTGTCGCCCGTGGATCCAGAATGGGAGATGCTTGACCCAACTCCAGACATACATGCGTTGTTTATACAGTTTGATCGCGCGTACTTTGCGAACACTCTCGGCAATGTGGAAGTGAAGTGGAGCAAACAGATGATGTCGTAAGTTAACGGCTAATATAAGATTTCACATTTCATCGTGCTTCTAACAGTTCGATATGTTTAGTTACTAGTACCCTGACTTTTTTTAAAGTCCTCGGTAGCCATTGCTTTGCGAGCCGCGTACTTTAAATTCTACCTGATTTTAGCCTGCGTTTAAAAATTTAGGTTTTAATTTAAGTCTTACGTATGTATGGTATTCGCTCAGAATATATTTGGTTTGCACTAAAATGATGGGTAATTTAGATGCGCTGGGATTTGTCGCTATCAGTATCGAGCCGGATACTGTTCCATTGGGCTCAGTTTACCCTTGCTCAAGTTGCGTCCGCGGAAAGATCTGGTCGAGACATTACTGCACGAGATGATTCATGCGTATCTGTTTGTTACTAACAACAATAGCGACCGCAACGATCACGGAGATAATTTTCACGAGCACATGGATCGCATTAACAAGCAAACGGGTGCTAACATTACGGTCTACCATTCTTTCCATGATGAAGTGGAGCACTACCGCCAGCATATATGGCGTTGCAACGGTCCTTGCCAGTCTGAAAAGCCATATTTTGGGTTCGTCAGGCGTTCACGTAATCGTGCTCCATGCGCCGCTGACAATTGGTGGCCCGCTCATGCTGCCAAGTGTAACGGAGTGTTTATTAAAATCAGTGAGCCGGAGGGGTTTAAGAGCAGGAAAAGAAAAAACCCAGATCTAGAGGTAGTCCAGCAAGATGCTGTATTACCTGGACCATCGGGAGTTTTAGCGCCGCGGCCCTCTGGAACCTCTGGTAGTGACAAAGGAGCCCCTTTGCACCAAGTTCAGCGCTGGACAACGCGGACCCCGGGTTTACTGATGGGCAGCGGAAATGAGAATAAAAGCACGACTCTGCTTTTCAACCTCCGTACTACAGGCGGTAGCAGTGGCATAAATTCTACCAATGGTATTGATGCCCTTGGTGGAACTAATCGCCTGCCAGACCAGTTGCCTGTTGTGAAAAAATCATCGAAACATCAGTCCTCACTGGATAACTACTTTGGGATTACTGGGAAAAGTGCGGTGAAAGGTCCGCTAAAACCCAGTGCTTCGAATTCGGTGGACATCATTGTCATCGATTAATCGATTAGCGTGAAGGTTACGAAACTGCATAGTATGCACAGTATCCAAGCTTTGAATCCTATCAGCCACTTTCTTACGTTGTATTTTGTGCGGAATTCCTTGCTCGGAATACGCAAAGCATCTCTTTTCGATGCCTTTTGAAATTTATGTGATGAAATACTGATACTGGTTTTTTTGTTTCACTTTGTAACATGTGGATTTTATTCTTTACCTGTGTATTTTGAATTATGATCTTGAGGAGCCTTCCTTTTTTTCGAAATGGGATGTTAATACTGCTACTTTTTGTAACCATTGCTCAAAGTTTGAACTTCAAATGAATCTCGCGTTTGGATGTTGAGATCAGTGCCCCCACAGCTACGGTAATATATACAGCAAATCCTGAAGGCGATTACGGCTTTCTTGTACAGAGCTTGTTGCAACTTTTGGTACAGTGCGAAAATACTTTTTGAACTCAATGAGCTGCATTCGCTGTTTTAGTTTTTTTTCTCGTCATACGTAACCCATACGAGTACTGCAGCATTTTGTACCACAACATCAAGACAAAAACCCAGGTAAAATGACTATAAAGATCAACAAAAAATTTTTACGGAACATGCAGATCGACTGGATTAGGTCCCAAATTAAATCTACTACAACATGCGAGTCATTAAAAAATTAGTATCATTCAAACGAGGAGGCGCAGAAGTATAAGCATTTTTCGTTTTGTCCAAAGCATTTTAAAATAAAAAACAAGCATACTTGCGGCGCTAACTCCGAAGGTCATTGCGCTCCCTTTGAACTGAACAAATCACGCAAGTAATGCAAAAACTTCACACAGATGACCTTTGGCTCATAGATAAGCGTCACCTGAAAGGAAAACAAAAAACATAAAAACTTACGCCATGATACAATAACTGAACTGAATAAAGGAAACTCAACAAACCCAAGCAAAAACAGAATAAAACAGCCTACCCGGGAGTTTTCATATAAAACTTGAGCGATCACTAAGAAAATAAAATGCAATATCAAAAGGCCATTGTGCATTTTTGTAAGAAGTACCAAAATCAAATTTTCCAAAACTGGATGCAAGCTTCTGCAAACAAGGTATTACGAGCCAGCCTAAGAAAGATAACCACTACGGTTGTAGTGTTCTAAAAAGTCAAAGTACGGCAAAACTTGGGCTAATTGTCTTCTGAATGTTATACTTCTGTAAAACGCTTGTGGACCGAACAGTAATGAGCACAAGAAAGCTGCAGATTTTGCGAATTCACACAAACAGGTTGGACCCGCGCTAATGAAGGAATGGACGACATGGAAGTACTGTGCGGCAGAAACCGATTCTTGGAAAAATGTCGTGTGCCAGGGTGCGGGTGATATTGTACAAAAATTCGGGATGATGTGGTGCCATCCCAGGGCAGCGTATTGCTACGCTTTAACATGCTGTGGTCAGGCTGACGGCGTACTGCACTGCGGGAATTCGAAGCAGCAGGGAACTGCCACACCTTGGAATTCTTCTGATTGTTTTTACGTCTGTTTTTGCTTGCTTCAGCTGTACTCATACGAATACCGGACGGCATACTGGATTGCGGCTTGCCTGGCGCCCTTTCGGGATAGTACTTGTTGTCGGCATAGTCGTATCGGTAGGCGTAGTAGGGCGTGGTGTGGCCGTGACCATTGCCGTTGGACGCGGCGCCGGCGCCGGCACTGGTAGCCAAGGGTTGATAACGAGCCCCGTTATAACTGTGTCCGCCGGCGGCGACACTACCGCCTCCGCGCGCACTGGCGGCTGCCGCGGCACTTCCGGCTGCAGCGCCGTTCGCCATGCCGGGGCGTTTTCGTCGGAAGAATCCGCACTGCATAAAATTTAACATCAGCACGAATACAGGCTGCGCAACGTAGCGGTATTAAAAAAAATTTATGCCAAGAATCCAAGACCAGAATGTTATATGGCATGCTTAGTAACATTGTAATTCCGTGATTTCCGTCATCATGAAATCAGGGAACTATGTCTTGAACAGACGCAACTCTGAAATTACATATCAAAAATTTCTCTAGGAAACTTCGCGTAATACACATCTAACAGCTAGCAATCACATGCAGCCTGATCATTATTTTACATGTATCGAAATTGGTGTAAATGATGTCCATCTGTTATTCAAGAAGTTAATTGATCGAATGTATGCAACTAACAGAGTGCTTCACCATCGTCAGTATATTATTCTGGAGTGTACCATCATCAGTGTTATTATGCCACAAGGAAGTTTTGTGTGATCAGGCATCTAGCTTACCTTCCAACAGACTAATATGATGACGACTAGTAATAAAAGCCCAATAAGAACTCCAACCAGGATCATCCACCATGGGATGGCCATTTGCACTCTGGCTGGATCGGAAGGGTTTATATCCGTTTTTATCTGCAGGAAAAATCAATATAGTACAAAAATATGCTATATACACTCATTTAATACGGTGTACCTAATATTACAGTAAAAAACTACTTACTAAATGCGTTTGGGGGAACGACCGTGGTATACGAAGGAAACGATATTTACTACTTATTTATCGTCAATACTTACTTAAGTAACCACCTGCAAGTAAGGCAAAGAAACCGATGTTCTGTTGCAAAAGCACCACGACTTATAAAAAAATTTCCATAGTAATTTCATGATAAAAGTTCCAAAGCAGAAATAAATTAATTACACCAAAAGCAAGTAAATTAAGTAAGTAAAGTAAGCTAACAGAAGCAAAAGCAAACCGATTTATATCACTGCTGAATTTGTAATTTAATTATGCGCTGCAGTGCAGTTTTGCACTAATTAATACTGGATAAACACATCAGGTAACTAATTACCGCACATTGCAAAAGTGACCCACATTACGGGAAAGAGGGGAGATGTCCACTCATATCAACCAGTAAAGCAATTAAAAGGAAGAGAATTCAAAAATACTATGCTTTGCAGACTTTCCAAAGAGTTCCGAAAAGGCTTGCGAAACATATATACTTCAAAGGAAAGAGAAACAGAGTGCTAAAAGGTTTCGTTACTGTAACATACCACGACCGAATAGTGCTGATTAGATCGTGGTTTTACGGAATGCGCCAGGGACTGAACATAAACAAGGGCGGTAGATGATATGGAAATGTCATCAAACTGCATTTTCCGCAGACTTTCTTCCCATAATCGCGCACGGACGGTTATAGCCACAGTTTGTCTCTCCGCCAAGCCGTGTATATCACAGGTAATATAAACACATTCGTAGGCATTGCAAGCCTGCCATGAAGATTTAACATTAACAACAACTTCACCAATACGACAAAAAAATTCACGCGTTATCTTACGTCTCTTCTTAAATGGGACTCCGTCTGATCCAAATACGAATCGGTTTGGCGCTTCTTCTGCTCTTTAGGTTGACCTTGTGCATTATCGGTCGAACGTGGTCCGCGTGTCGGGGATGCTTGGGAAGGTGACTGCGCCGGATGGATTCGTTGGTGAAAATTAAGAGTTTCATTTGAATCAATCTGAAAGTAATGGATAAGGTAAGACCATTACATCCAAAGAAGGTAGTTCACCGCTTTGAACAGATTACGTACAATTTGTTCTGCGTAAGGAAATCGTTATTAACAGGGAAATTTTTACAATAAAAAGGGGAAGCCAATAATATAATAACTATCTGTACACGAGTTTTGCACCAAAAATTTACTTATTAGCAATTTTATCGCGTTTTTGCCGTTCCAGATTACCGACACACCTCAACGCGTTCAGTATTTGCCGGCACTTTGTGGCACGTTACGTTTTGCCCATCAACGAACGGTTGCTCCATCAAATACAGCAAATGCATTTTCTTGCGCGTATACGAAGGCCAGTGTATGCGTACTTGAGCTTTCTCGATCGTGGTTGGTCCATCATTATAAATCTTCAAAATCAACAGAACACTGAATTTGCGAACTGAAATAAGATCACAATGAAATAATTCGCATTAAAAATTCAAAGGTAACAAACTTACCGTGTACATATGCTTTACTGCTGGTCCAATCTGTCGTTCTGTGTGGTAGCGCGTGGGCGTTGCGCAGTCGACACAGTACTTGACTTGCTGCGGGGAAGATGAGCTACAGCACAGAACCCATTAAAACTGTAGCACTCCATGAATGTCTTGTCAAGTGGCAGCTACATTCCAACCGGAAGCGTCGTACTAACCCAGAAACGGCAAGCGATGCGTCGGCCGATATTTTCAGCCGGAAATCCATGTTGTTGTTCTTCTGGACGTAACGCGGGTTTTCTGCGTTCGAACTGTTGACTTTAGCAGAAAAATTCAGGACTTCCGCTTCCAGCTGGGAAGGGACAGGTTGCAGAAATATCTTGAACGATGCCTGTTAAATATCCATTACGTGGAAATTGTCATCATACAAACATAGTTTGTAACTCAGAAAGTTGAAGAAATCGGTTTTGACCTTTTGTCCGGCCGGTAATGGATTAGCAACGTCACAGATCACAGTATTTTCTCCTTTTCCACTCCGTTGACTACATGTAACTCCAACATGCTACAAAAACAGTTCAATGATTGTGAACATTCTTTGCATAAGGTCGAGTCAATGTTGTCGCCCACTTACTGTATGTTAAAAACATTGCGCATTTAAAAAATAACTACGTTGACAAAGGTCTCATGAAAATTATGCAAACGGGGGGCAATATAATATCTGTACATTTTTGGCATATGTACTCGTACTCGTAAAATGAACCTTAACAAAGTTCCATGTGAAAACGCAGTACGTATGACTGCCTTCCGAATCAGCTATTCGTTAGAAAAAAAACGTCACTTGATAAGTCATTGGGCTAAATAGGCGAAAATGACCTAATTATTTTCATCGTAAAAAAACGTTTTCAGGGTTATGTACCGGCTGATTGGCGTCTTGTTGGGCCTTGGCGTACTGGACTCCCGGTGGCAGATTCAAGAAAAACATTGTTTCGAACGCATCTTCACCCTCATTCTCCACATTAACATCCACGCTTAATGGATCCGACTTCCCCAAGATATATTCCGGCTTCCCTGAGCTTCTAAATTACAAAAACAACTTTTGTTTTTGTTACTTTTATTATTTCTGGCTATCTTTTCGACAGAGTTACAAGTGCAATGAAATAAACAGTTCATGGTTTTCTCCTTACAGGCGGGTATTCAGCCGTAAAGCAGGGTGGCAAACATCGTCCGGCCCACATTTATTGCCAATGCGGATTTGCTTGGAAACTGACGTGGAGTTCAGCTGATCCAGAATGGGCGTAATATCCCGCCGCTGGCGGAGGGGCAGCGCCTGCTGACCTGATGACCATGACGCCGCGCCACCTGGACTGCTGGACCAGGATGGAAAATTGGCGTCGACAATGCGATACTTGGCTTCCATTTTAATAGGGCTCAGCTTGTCCCGAAAGTAATTCTGAATTCAAAATAATGAGAAAATTGCATCCATCAATGTGCATGGTGGAGTATCAGTTGACGCACCGGCATGTAAACATATACACTGTTGTTTCGCTGCTGATTTTTGGCCAGCTGGTATGTCGTGTTGAGTCGGCTTTTGCCTTCTTCATGTCGGAAGAACGCTCGCGGCACAGGAGAACCCGAATCCAAAATAGTTTCCACTTCGATGGTTAAATGGTCGGGAACATTGGTACCAGAATACTGAACAAATGTGTTGAGCACGAAACTGAAAAACGCAGTTTTAAAATTTATTGGAATTTATTTTTTCTATTAAAAATATGGAACAATCATAGTTTGATACTTTACGCACCAGCTCACTCGTGTTCCATTTCTTAGCATGCAATTTCCCTTATTCTCCAAATTCACGGTTGTAGGCATATCAAGCAACGTTGTAACCGTAACCACCGGACGAGACTTCAGTATGACTGCGCGATCAGACTTATAAGCTCCGACAACCAAATCTGCAAAAAACGCCTATACAATAATGCCGCGACAGCATAAACCGGCATACTTGTTCTGAGTTTGTTCTTGATCTGCGAATACCATACAATTTTTAAAGTATTTTTGTACTGTTCCAATTGTATACCTGGGTAAGAGTTCCCATCGAGATCGCTGCCGCCCGCCAAGGAGAAGCCGAACGTCGTCAAATGGACATCGATATCACGGGCGCCGATGACTTGCGTCGGTTTGCTCACAATTCCGTTCTTCCCACCCATGTAGATGTAAACGAGGCCGCGTCCGTCCTCCCCCGCGTATGGTGCGCCCACGGCGATATCTAAAAAACATTTTCCCACTTCAAATCAAGGGCCATCAGCTGCGCTAGGATGCGTCTCAAGTGTCACAGCATACGCTCACTGCCACTTGCGACGGTTTTGTAATCTTCTCTTTTTTAAAAAAAGTTCCTTGGTGCATATTTAGTACAATTTACAATTTACCACAGATAATTCCGCACTGGTTTTCGGTAATTTTACATATCTGACAGTAATTGTTTTTCAAATGCGATTGTGCATGTGCTACATACATAATAAATCTGCACACCGACAAAAGCGATTTTTACCTGCGAAACCATCCAGATTTAAATCACCGGCAGAACAAAGTGACATTCCCAAACGCCCACGATTAAAATCGCCATCAAGAGTATCCGGGCTGGAAAATCGATGCTAAAAATCAAGAAAAACTTGTACGTTAGTGAACCCGCGTAGTAAATCCAGCACTAACACGGAGTAAATCCAGCACTAACACGGAGTATCCAGCACTAACACGGAGTACACACCCTTTCTAATTACCCCGACTAACAATCGCGTCAAGTGTGCATATTTTGATACATCGGCTTACCGTCTGCTTTTGGTAATATATGTAAACTCGTCCTTTTTCAATCGCATTATCGTTTGAACTGTAATTCGTAAACAATGGTGCTCCAACAATCAAATCGTCCAGTCTAGAAATCGTAAAAAGTATTCTGCAACGTGCTCTTCTCCGGACAAGATTTTTGAGCTAACCTGTCTCCGTTGATATCGGCCACCGCTAACGCATATCCAAAATAACTTCCCATCTGCTCACCCGTCAAATTTAGTAAGTTACGCAACTGCATGTCGAAAAGAATGACCTACAAAACATCACACACACTGGTAATTTGCTACCACAAGCAAAAATACGCAGCTAAACCTACTCCTGTTTGTAACAGTACAGAAATAAAAGTGCTTCAGAGAAACAGCAGGACTCTTGCTTACCGCTCCGACGAGGTTGTAGCCACGAGGCATTCCAACAGCAACGTCTAAATGTAATCAAAAAAATTTATTACAGTAGCCATAACTAAGAAAAAAATTGCATTAGGGCTAATTCATGACTCTTTATTAAGCGGGGACTCCAAGTTTAAATGATAATCCAAAAGTTGACCTTTAAGCAATATGGGTGGTTTCGCGAAAACAAAAAGTATTTGTATAAATTGTACCATCCACTTTATCGCCGCTGAATTCGCCCACTACGGTTGAATAGCCGAGATAGCTGTCGTCGTGGTGTGGAGGACTTTCTACAGTCGCCAGCACTTCATCACGGTTCGTGAGTGAAGCCGAATGTTCTTGCCCTGTAACACGACTGGTCTACAATTGCGCAGCAAACCAAAATTATTCCGCATCATATATGTGCTCTACAATAAATTTTACAAACCTTGCCAGTACCACGTTCCAGGTGCCCCCATAAAAAGTCGACTTCCATCCTGAAAAGAGCGAAAAAATAATAACCATAAGTTGGCGAAAATATACTGCAGTAGCCCGCCATTTGGAACAATGCGCTTGGAGCGACCTTTACAAAAAGTAGCAGTTTTCTTCTCACCCTACTGACTGCAGCGGAAAATCCCGCTTGGCAGCTGCCTTGCTGATGATAGCCAGAAGATCCGGATCCTGCATGGTAATATTAGCATTAACACGCTTTAGTAACGAGCGCTTAAACCACAAGCTATACTAGTCAGAATTGCAAGTAGACAGATATCCACGAACATGCAAAGTGCAAACTCTCATAAAATTAGGTAGACAGAGAAAAATGGTCCATATATGTTGATAAAATTCCGTCAAAGATTCAGGTAAAGCATACATTAAAGATATTTTGCAGAAATGCGCCCACCTTGCCGGCATGGTGAATACTCCCTGAATTCGGTGAGGGATTCGGTTCCGACATAGCATGTCCCTACTGGTTCTCGTTTGGAAAAACTGGGTGAGAAATATACATAGCGGGGTGCACAGACCTGCAAAACGTTTTTATCTTTTTCATTGCTGCATCGCACAATCACAGATGAAATTGACTTATGTTCGTCCGCAGAGGTACGTTTTGCGCTAGTTCATCATCACCGAATGCCAATGGGGACCAAGTGTCATCACGGACAAAAGGATAGCAAATTTCATAACTGAGTTAGTGCCTAATTAATTGTTATTCACATAACGGGAAAAGTTGAAACCTTACTAGCAATCTAAGCGTGAGTACGTACGACAAAAATAAAATGTCAGATGTTACTATAGGTAAGCCTTAGTTGATTGAATTATGGTTTTGCTTAAAGTTGCCGCACGCAAAGCTTTTCGAAAAGTACACATTCAACAAAATGTCACAAGCCATAATATATCGATACTAGCAGAGTATCGTGTACCATACTGGTTTTTACCGTGTAATGCGCTATCAACGCTATTTAAAAGGATTTACATCCTTTAGTTAAGTTAAAAGCTCAAAAGCTTTCACATTTTAAAAGGATTAATGGAGCAGAGCATAAGGGTTCAACTTGAGGCTGGACGCAGCCGGCTAATCAGATCAACGCAATGAATTTGTTTGCACTGCGACATATTCAGTTTTTAATCGTAACAGCAAACAGGTTTGAAAGTCGCCACCACGGACGCCAAGAAAAACCAAAACGTAAACTGCTTATATTATTTTTTAAAAATGCATAAGTGCAGTCAGAAAGCTATTGATGCGACAACTCAAACCGATCGAAAGCCATAAAATATGCATTTTTATCACACCAGTCAGATACTACCGTAACATGGGTGTGACGACTTCAAAACTTATAATAGTTTAGTACGTACTACGTACTTAAACATATCAACTGGACAAGCAAAATTAAAAATACCGACTCCATCGCTACATGCTGTATCGATGCTAAAATTGGAGATTCACAATACTAGTTCAATAATTTTAAACTCAATGAATTTCTTTATGGGTTTTACTGAAAATGTGAGTAAGATATCGCTGCTTTTTGCCGGTGCTAACGAGCTGGACTGTCGTCAACGGGTGATACATTAGCGTACGTGTTACGACAGCGGCTGACTCAGAACTGGTTGCAAAAATTTCTCAAGCACAACACACTTGTCATTCGAAACATAACTTCGATCGTGGCGGCACTGTACGGAACCTATTACCTGCAGCGCAGCATCCATATAAGGCAAAAGAGCACATAAAACAGATCTGTTACTGATCGACTACCTTACAAACGATGCCGCTAACATCACGATAGTCAAGTTAACAGCAACTGGTCATTCCAAATGCTCACGGAGTTAAAGCATCATTAATACTAAAAAATAAAAATTTCTCAAATATAGCAGCAGAGTGTTTTTGCACTTTCCGAAATTTTCTCTTAATTAAAAAGCTGAAATGCAATGCTTTTTTCACCAGAAGTTACTTACACTAATAAATTAGGGTACAGACCTGGAGTTGATTACAATATTCAGCATCACTAAATTAATAACATTACTTTTAAGCGTTTCCACAAACAACAGGATCGTTCGATGCTTTAAGGAAAGACAGATTTGGTGGCAAACACGGCTGGTTTGATGACAACACAGTGGAAGTGAACTATGCCTTAAATCATAACCTTGCATCTAACTGGTCCCCATTTCCAGAAATAAAAGTCTATCATTCAGGTTATTACTAAATGCGAAAACATGCATGAATTTGTAATCACTTACTGCCACAGGCCCGTCTGGGCTGGCAGAAGCTATGCTGGCGCCCAACCATTGACCGGATTTATCATCCAGTGGCTCGTTCGCGCGCGTCATCGGATTCGGCACGATATTTGGCCCTGAAAAAACAAATTGCTATATTCGAAACATCATACAAATAATCTCTGTGTTTTATTGGAATAAATATTTTATCCCTATTCAAGTTTGAAGTAAGTAATACACAATAGGCCGGTTTATCGAATTTAGCACTCAAATTCTGTACTTTAAACCATAAGGTAAAACGCATAATTACATTTGTAAAATTGCAGTACGCCGCAGTATACATGGAATATATTTAATTAACCATAAAAAATGGAATTATTCAAAATGATAAAACATGAAAAATTTGCAGAAGTTGTCTTACTGAATTTTTGAATGGAAATTTAAAATTTAGCACCAATCTAACAAAACGACAATTATTTGGAATGTAAAATTCTTCGGTCCGTAATGTTTACACGCTGCTTTCCTTGCAGAATTAATCATCTGCACCCGTAAACCGTAGGCGTTTTACAGGTTTATTAAATTAACAATTATTTATCTTTGCCTAAATGCGAGTGTCCTAATGTAACGCATTAAGCGCCTTTTGTGTATAGCAGAAATCTGCAAATATCGGCATTAGTAGAATATTATTTGAACTGCTAGGAGATGCATTCATCAATATATGGTAACGTAAACATTTGCTTAATAAATCATCGTTACCTTTTGAATCAAAAATGATTTCTTGGCACACGGGCTGAGTTATTGAGCATTTAAACACTGATCCGCCCTTTATAACATCTGCTTGCGTAGTCTGCGCTTCCGGAGCGCCAACGAGCAACCTAAAATAAACAGAAGCATACCATTTAAAGTTTCCTTCAAAATGACGGAAACACCGCACCTTGCGGAGATTCTCTGAGCTCAGAAGGCGGAATACCTACTTCAACTTCCGCACTGATTAACTGTAAAACTTACTGGACAAATTTACAAAATTGGATATCATCATAAAATCCAGTAGATAAAATCCAGTCGGTATGGGGAATATACGTTTGCTGACTCCTTATATTTTCAGACGGTGCTGAGATTTTAGCGCACAACACAAAGGCCGGCAGATTTTTTATGACAAATTTTAAAAGAAAAGAATTACCATAACTATAAAAATAAACTGAAATATTACTACCCTTTATTACGCTGACACGGATATTTCAGTTTTTAATTTGTGTGGTGTGCCGGTGTTCGATATGCATTACGTATAATAACACGATAAAGTATGATTCTAAAAGGTGAATTACGAAGAAGGAAATTAGTTTTTCCAGCTATTAAGTAGACTGCAGTGCTGCACGAGTCGCCTTCCAACACGCTGAAGCCAACCATATTATACGATTTAATTTGCCAATAATTTTGATTTTACTTTATCACCTTGTTTATTACTGACATAACAAGAAAGGCGAAAACTGACGTGCCAGAAATAATCAGTACCTTAAAAAATAATTAAATAAGTACTATTTTTGTTGACAACGTACATTTGCTTGCCCTTGTCGGTATGCTGGAGTACCGTGAACCCGAACATGGAGCCGGCTTCTCCCTGATGGGTGACAGCCGAGCTCAGATCCAGGTTGAAGGCACTGACGGATATGGACGATAAATTAGCCATTGCCATCACAGTTATCACAATGAGCCATTGATAATACGGGCACAGTAGCGCCCGGCCGGACCATATTGGTCGTCCGGCTGCCGGCGACCGATTATTCCTGTCCGTTAAACTACCACGCCCATTACTCCGGAAATTCCTAACAGAAGCATCCATTGTAGCGTGGCACGGGGCTGACAGTTGCGATGCTGTCAAATTGGTCAGCCAACCAATCAAATTGGTCAGCAAAACAAACTCCAACAATAGTCGCACACTGCAATTTGGACAGATCACGCAATCATTTCGCTCGTCAAATTCATAACTTTATATCCAAAAATTAATCGATATAATTTGGTCCAGTGGGAGTGTATAAATCATTCTTCAACCATCATATCCATCGTAAGAAGAATTTACTAAAATATTCCATATCTGCTATAGTGTTTCGGAAGGTGAAAATAGTTTCGGCAGACAAAAAGAATAAATACGAAAAATAAAGCGGAATTCGATGTGAGGTAACAAACGTCTGCTGCAAGTAGCATCAACTTTCGTGCGAATCATAAAATGAGTGGTCAGCGCTATACATCGCCAAGAAGATGCTGCTGCTCTGAATCAGATCTCGTCGAGTCACTAACATGTGCTAACTATTTTGGACAACAGCTAAATAAAGATAAAAATAGCCTCTCGTCCCCTGTCAGATTCTCAAGATGCCGACAGGATTATGCTGCGACTGGTAAGTAACACATGTCCTGTTTGCTTGACCAAGCATTTCGTTGCGCGCTGGCTTCTGTTCCCGCTGCTACGAATGGAAGACGTGTGTATGTATGTGTGCAGCGTCTAATGGCCTCCACCATTTATCGTGTTAACAGTTGGATAGCAGCAACCGCGCAACAGTAGTCCAACACATATGTCCCACATTATTAACCCGCCACTAGTACAAATGGGAGGGATATGGCACTCCGGGAACATACGGCGTATAATAATTACACCACATCCGCTCTAGCTAATTCGGCAGTCAGTTGACGAGAACGGGAAGCGGCTTCAGCGAAAAAGATTTGTTTTTCACCGTTCACAAAATAGTACATCTCGACGAATGGTCAAGCACTTACTGACGTCGACG
The DNA here is from genome assembly GCF_019649055.1 of Paramacrobiotus metropolitanus. NCBI lineage: Eukaryota > Metazoa > Tardigrada > Eutardigrada > Parachela > Macrobiotidae > Paramacrobiotus > Paramacrobiotus metropolitanus. Next base: position 3,079,322 of record NW_026570225.1, on the reverse strand, counting down.
CCGCTGCCTGCCTCCGCCATTACGAGCGTATAGGCTTTAATGTCAAACAGTTAGTATTTTCTAAAAATACAAACATGTCTGATTCGCTACGCCGATGCAGTTTGTATTGTACACATAAATTCGGATAATATATCGAAAGTATGCAATATCGTAAAATATCGCACTGGCGTACGAGAAAAGAAAACCGGTTGGTGCTATCTGCACTGCCGTGCGGCATTATTGATACAAACTCGATTTCGGTTAATTCTTCTTTAAGCCAAACACTGTAAGAAAACTATAACAATTGTAGCGCTTTTTGCGCAGTTTTCGGATCATAATTGTAGTTCCGGAGATATACTTCTATATATTTTGCAGTCTAACATAATTCAGCCAGCATACATGCTCGCGGTGTGTTGCGCATAGCACTGACAGTGTCATTTTATTCTGAAATATGTAGTTGTTCAACTTCCGTTTACCCGCGCAATGTAAATCAAACACTGCAAACAACTCAAAAATTTCTGACGGTTAAAATTTGCTTTAAAGAACACAGAACTTAAATTCCGAAATCGACCCGGCAAATTAATTATCAACTTGATCGGTTCTGACTTCTCAGTGTACGAATCTTCCAGCTATAATTTTATGACTGCGTACAAGTTAGTACCATGAATGACGCGACTGCTTGGGTGGGCATGCCGGTACAAAACACATGCCGAAGTTTCCGTAAAATCTGAGCGATATTTTGAGAGGAAGGGATGTGAAAATCAAGTTTAACGTGCAATTGAAGGGCGGATAATCGTCGAAGATAATAATATGCTGTCTCCTTGCGCATTATGTTTGTGATCGAGAAATCAAATCGACGAATAGGATACATAACTGCACACACGGACACAGGCAGTCCAACAGTTCACACAATCATAAGATACAAATATAATCCATTACGGTTGAAAAAGTGTTTTGAATTTGACAAGTATGATAGTCATATTACTGTTATTATCTAAGAAAGTAAAATATTGGCTCCAGCCAGTCGCATCCCATGAGCGTTTTTAATGAAGTGCGGATGCATCACATTAGAGTATTAGACAGACATGCGCGGAGAAAACTTGTTCGCCATAATAAATTAATTAATGCAGTAGATAAAGTGGTAATCACTGCCTTGCACCTGTTTTTGTTCAACAATCTGAGGCAGAATTCTACTGGATTTCAGTTATAATGTATATTACAGTACAACCGAACTGTAATAAGTAGCAGTTGAAGACTATCGACTCGTGCAATATGGATGACGGGCGACTGTTCTGCCATATTAGACCATTGTAAACCGTTTCAGACGATTATTCCTGGTCTTACAAATGCAATTAGAAATCAAGAAGTACCAAGAACTTACTATCTATATAGGTAGACTTACTATAGGTAACTTACTATAGGTATCTCACACTATAGTAAGTACTTGGAAGTACTGATAATCGCCATGATTTACCACCGCAATCTTGAACTTTAATTAACTCTGTTTGCAAGCACTTCTTTTATCAGACCAAGCCATTTTTTCCTTTGGCTAAAACATTACTTACTTTACGTTCACGAGTTCAATTGTGAACTACAATTTACTGTATACCTTGATGTTTCAGCACAGTAATCTTGACCTTTATATCACTTCCTTATCCAAAGAACACAGATCAAAGAAAACAGAAATCTCTCCGGAAATTGTGCCATCTTATCCGCCTCTGTGATAACTCATGAAATTGATTCATAATTTCTAATCAGCGTATCGAAAAAAAACGGAGAAAAGAAATATGCGCATCAGTAAATGGAATTCATAAATTTTTGCAACCTGAGCCGGAAACACCGCAGCTCACTCACATTAACAACGGGACCATATAGAAAATATCTATTACGAAAACAAACTAGGTATATAGATATGTAGCTGAACGACAATACAATATAAAGCTACCCCAAATAGATCCGTACTCATTAATTAGCCTTAGACAATTAGATCCACGAATCCTGATTAGCATTAGCAAACTGTCGAATCATCATAAAATTTCAGCATAATCATGGATTCTCTGCATCGATCAAAATCGCGCATCATGTCAATAAATATATCATATACTGCAGTAAAAATATCAAACAAATTATTAGAGTTGTGGGAATCTTCAAGTACAGTAATCAGTGTCCACGGTTGTCGTACATTCTTAATTTTTACAGCGCGCTGTTCCAGTACCGGGATCACTGATCACCGGATCCCAATTCAGCAGGCGCAGAAGGAACAGGGCGCTTCCGTAAATCAGCAACGCTGGCCCCGAACGATCCCGATTCCACCACCCTGTGCAGTTTCTCTTCGCTATCAATATCAATATCTTGATCGTCCTGTAACAGACACAGAAATACTGACTACTATAAGTGTGGAACAATTACCTTCTGTCACCAGAACTAGAAAATGACTTAATATTATATACTAAAGTAACATTCGCATGATCGCATCCATCTGAACTGGGAAAACAGAGCAGAATTCAAATCTATTAACAATGCAGTCAGGCAGCACGCGTGTTATTACTGCATCGTTAATAATAATACGAACGAACTATACGATCTTAACAAAAGAATTTCATAAATGATCTATTCTAGTATTGAGGTCATCCAGGTTTAATGCGACACCTAACTAATAACATTTTTGTTCTTGTTCATTTCCCCCATTCCAGATCATTCAATCGCATAATTATTATGTAACAGTTAATACGACCTACGGTGCATAATGCGTATATCTGTATATCGTAACAAATTTTTTAACTTTTACGCGTTTCTTCCTTATCGCTTGAAAGATAGTAGATACAGCCTAATAAATTAGGAAAACTTCATATAAACATTAAACATGGCTTCCTTATGAATTAGAAGATCACTTACTCTTTTCTGAAGTCCGCTGCGTCTCTTTCAGAAAAACAAAAAAAACAGTAATAATAAAGTTATCATCCATCAATACACTTTACGCAGAAAATATTATGATGGTTACAAAAAAAAATTCATTTGTACGCAGCAACTGTAAAAAATAAATTATCAAAAGTTCAAACTTCATGCATAAAATAATCAGAACTGCCAAAAAGGCATGCCATAGAACGATAGAAGTATACTTGATAAGTTTTAAAGGGATCGCACACGGTTCTTGAAATCACATTTATCACGGTTATGTGCTTGAATTTTCATTCAAGCTTGTTCGCTTTTCGGCTTCAATACTACTGTTGACTGTTAACAATATCCTTGAATAAATTTTTTTTAATTTTTTTAAAGCCATGCCGGGAAAATCAATATAATTATGTGCTTAAACGAGCATAAAGAGAAGCTCAACGTATTTCAGCTAACACTGGGCAATTAATTGGTAAAATACAGAAACTTAGAACAGAAGGAAAAGAAAGCCCGGAGGAAAAACAAGTAACCCCAGTCTAAAGATAAGCGGTCCTTGCTAGAATAATGGCGCAGAGCGCATGCACACATGAGGACACAGAACTGAAACAGTGCGAAATTCGGATACAGCAACGAAAATTTTTGTCAAACCAGTCGCCATTTTATTAGTCTTTACCTCATCAGGAGGAGCAGAGGCTGTTGGCTTAGTCTTGATGACTCCTTGTTTATTCCGTCCGCCAATGGGACATGCGCCATACCCAAGGAACTTGGTCTTCAAGGGCTCCAGCCACGGTTTTAGCCAATGATCCAGTTTATCCAAAACTGGTCCCATGAACGGACGAAGAAACCGATAATACACCCACAACAGTGCCGGAATAACGATGCACGGGATGCAGACCATTCTCCAGCTGTTTATCAATTTGACGAGTTTCGAAACTAAGCTCGAAAAAGGAAGAATTCCTTTGCTATCAAGGAAACCTTTAAACTGACTTCTAACCAAGCAACCGTAAAAATAACTAACACTGTCACAATCCTGTTTCCCGCAGTCGACAAGATCTGGAATGATATCTTATACAAGAAGAAAGAATTGAGAGACCAAATATTCTAATACACAAGTTTCCTGAGAAGAATATTTTCAATAAATAAACAAAACCTGCATCCCTGGGATGTATTGTAAATTTGTAACTACTGTATCTAATCGGGACTGTGGCAGATTGTTCCAGAAATGAATCACTGGGAAAGCTCAAAACGAATCGATATTTTTTTTGCTACGACTATCCGTCACTATCGTGTGCATAAAATTTCGTATCGTACTCTTTTGCACGTATGTACAGGTGCACATAGAAGTATTGTTTTCCTCATATCTACAGTATAACATAAAATTTTGGAAGACAAAATCACGTAAGTGCCGCCGAGCTTTTGTTACGCATGAACATTATGCCACCCTCCTTCAGGAGGCATGTCGGCCTAGCCATCCATACATTTTTCTTTTGTTCTCGTGCCACGGTACAAAACAATATTTTTATTTTTGAATTGAAATATATTTTGTGCCGTGTTCGTACTGTTCATTTCATTGTTTATGTCATTGTGGCATCGTGAAACGGATGTGGATCTCCCAGTCTCTGGAGACGGATGGATGGGTCGAGGATGGTTGTGTTCGAACTTTGCCGGTGTTATGACCGAAGCAATCTGGGCTCTTGCCCTTACAACGCTCATGGGATCCTTGATCCCATGATTTTTATTAACTTGTTGTTGTTCCCGCTTTGTAACGGAACGGTCTGGACTCTGGGGGAACTTTATGGAATGCTTTATGGAACGGTCGTGCCAAAAATAACGCAATCTCTTTTTTATACGGAGAAATTTAACGAAAATTTATTACTAAACCCATTCAATCAATAGAAGTAGTGTTTATAAATACTTAAGCCAAACAAAAGAAATAGAACTACACAACGCAAACATCACCATCACTAGCGTCTAAAAGACGTCCAACAAACCGGAAGGTTGAAGCCGTCTCATAACGATAATCAAATCAGGAATTCAGAAGAGACAAAATTTTTTGGCGCTGGGGCGCTAGCCAAACCATTATGCGCCAGGCGACTGGTCTGTGGTGGAATTAGCATCCTGCTTTTGACTGGGCTTAATAATAAGATCCTCGTACCACGCTGCAAGCTCTTCAAACTGTCGCGGTGCCGGCCCATTTCTCCGGAAGGCATTTGGACGATCAAGAGACTTATTGTACCGGGGGTTCCTGTAATAACCACATAAAAATTACCGACCAGAATGTTTCTTAATCGGATAAGTAATGTGGTCAGCAAAGCAGGAAAGGAAAGCCCGTATGTATACCGTATTTTCGCAAATTTTCGTACAAACTTACATTCCCGTTTTGTAAATGTTAAGATCACGATCCAACTTCCTTTTCATAATAGACCGGAACGATTTGGGAATCCTGCAAGCACAACACCCATATAGCCAGTCCTACAATACCCATACTCATACCCAATTAAACGTAACAATTAATCAGCCCTGTCCCTTACTTATACACTATTACAAAAAAGGTCCAATACACCACGTTTACTCACGTATTTAAATCTGGAATGTAGTCTTCTGGTGCGGCACAAGCGTCCCGCTCGTCTTCAAGCCGCGGTTTACCCATAATAGCAAACCGGTAGGTGGACATATCCTGAAGGAATCGAGCAGTAGAGGAGCCATCCGCTTCGTCATTTTCGGAAGAATTCTCCAAGAGATCCCAGCCCGGATCCGAGGAACTTGGAAAGCGCATTCCGCAATGAACTTCACTAAGTTTAACGAAGGATTCTTCCATAATGATTGCCTCTTCATTTATTCCATCGGCCTCTTCTTCCACCGCCTGAAGACGCTTGCCACTGGCATTTTTTGATGGAGATTCTAAAGGCATACACACATCCTGTGTGACAGTTGTTGTTTGCTAATAGTGACACTTGATCATACCGTACCGCTCACTTGAGGCAGTCGTTCAGTACGGTAACGGGAAAGCAATACTCGTTTGCTAAGATCATTCCACATCGGAATGCGTGCTCGTGTGGCATCCGAAATACTGCCAAATTCGGCAACATCGATGTTAACTGATAGACCGGAAAGGTGCACCTTTTTAACTTGATTGACCATTGAATCCGCGAGGTAACGACGAAGGGGAGAAATCGTATCGCCATCGTCGACTCGGTTATATGCCGGAGCTAATAAATTCAAACAAAATGTCAACAAAAGTGCACTTATTTCAAAATCAGTATTAAACTGGCCACCAAAGAAATTCATTGTACAACGAATATGAAAACCAGTTGACCCGCATTTTTATGAAATCATTACAATTGATCGCATCTGAAACAAAGTTCGAAATTAAACCGGATAACGGGAGCATTGTACACCAAAAACCAACATCATTATTACGAGAGCACGAACACTGGAAGCAATGCGAGTGCATACCATTAAGATTACTGCGGAGTCGGACCGACTGAATCGGTGAAAGACGAACCGACCCAAGATTCGGGTAATATGACAACGCTTACCTGGTGCAATTAAACCACTAGTGAACTGCCGCTTCATTGGACATAAACGTTCATGATTATCCAGATCTTCCTTGGTTTTGAAGTAATGCAGCTGCGAGAACTGGCATTGCAAGAACCCTTTTCCATATTTCTACAAAATAAAAGAATGAAACTTCAAGGAAAATATCTGCTTGCAAGTCAGAAACAGTAAAGATGCGAGGAAAAATACACACGCCGCGGGGCGGAAACATACCGCTTTACAATCAGGGATGTGATAAGGCAGTGTTTTACGTTTCAGCTTATGCTCCGGAACGATCGGGCACTAAAAAAATTAACAATAACGAGGGTTTGTAACCGAGGTTCAGTTCGAAACCATCTAACGTTTTTTTTACAGCTAAGTAGTTTGGTTAATGTTACGATCTAATGAAAAAGACATGCGTACGAATTATTACGAACTACAATTGTACAATCGTACGCCTTACAGTTACGATATCGTCCCGATCGAATCCTTCTGCCTTATACACAGCTCGCCGTAATTGTAGATTCATGGCTTCGAACAATGCAAAGGTCAGCTGTTGCACGGCACAAACAACATCCAAATCGGAGAGTCACAATCCCTGCAATCCATGGAGCGACCGAGATCCCATAGAGCTGCGTGAAAATGTCTTATCCATCGACCATCGATCAGTCGGAGCGAAAGTTCCGCAGTACTACAGTAGCATCCAGGATATCAAAGAAGAACTCACACAGGGAAAACATTTCAATTACGGGTTACCCAAGAAATCAACGCTTTTCAAGAGCCACGCAGCGGATCCTCAAAAATCTGGTGTGCCTCAGTAACCTGTCAGTCTGTAGAGTCAGAGAACAAAAGTACAAACTGGAAAGGGTTTTTTCTTTGGAAAACAACGTGATACCGACGCAAGCAATGCACGGATGCGCTGGTGTCCAGTGCAATCGTGCGACTGCAGTATTCGCTGTTCGATGCTTCGTTTGAGAACTCTATACGAAGTTGGTGAACGATGAATACAATAACGCAACAGGTTGTACGTACAACCTGTACAACCTATTTTGACGGGGTGTTGTGATCTCGTGCCGGTGGCGTATTGCACCGAATGGTCGGGTCGGCACCTTGATAGCTGGCTAAAAATCGTGTTGACCCAAATATTTTACAAAAGGTGAATTTTGTTGAGTGACGGGGACGAGCTTTTTGGCTACGGGAATGGCTATTGTTGTTAAAATTAAAACCGTATCTGACCGTCGTCAGGAATAGTTCAGATTCTGATTAGCCGCAAAGTCAGAGTAGACAGGAATGCTAACGGATCTATGAAACTAAGCGACATTGACCGCTCTACTGCTTACTGCTTTTACGCTGTAGCAGGTCCGGTCACGCTCGCATCCCCTCACCTACCTGCGTAGTTTAGCGCAATGGCTGCCATGATCCCTAAAGAACATGAAGAACTGCTGGACTGGGATGTGGATACCGGAGAATTTGATGTTGACGAGAAAACGGTAAGGTCGATAAGCTGTGATCGCCTTCATTGTGTGAAGTGGATAGTTATTCTTGGTTGTCATTGTTCTGCTGAATAGCTGGAGACAGTGATGACAAGCGTCCCTGGAGAGCGCCCTGGAGGCCAACCGGAAACTAAAAAGAAACCCTTGCGGAAAATACCTTTGGAAGATATCAACATGGAGGGCGTCAATCCTGTTGATTTTATGGGACAATTGGAGGAGACGGATGAAGACGATATGGAAGAAGAATCAGAAGGCGTCGATAAACCGAGAAGACGATCGCGTGAGCACCGGCGACAGAGCGACCTGGATCATCACAAAACATCCTCCTCAGCCGACAATGGTGTGCATGGTGAGTTAACTAAGCACCGATTTTGAATTCGAAGGATTCGTAGACAATTGAATTCACACTCATCTGACTTTTGTTTCTTTCTGGTAATAGACAGAAATAGCATCAATATTTTCTGATGAATGACAAAGATTTCGGAGGCATTTTATATCGACGCTGTTATTGTGATTTGACTTCGGTTAGATACGTGCAATTTGAGAATCACTTATCACAGTACATAAACAATTTAATATGCTACATATACTCCGATGATCCTCTCAAATGCGAAATATTTGCAGTCTTCGAAGATATGTCTTTGTTTTCAGAGATATGAACAGGTTAATTTGGCCGGACAGTGTAGCTCAATTATTTGGAGGGTTTTTCGAGAGTGCTGTTGCTGAGAATACGAAGCACTCCTAAACAGACACATTTTGAATTTTTTGTGACTTTTTATTATGGGACGATAAGCATGCCCACATAATCCCTTGCCTCATTCAAGAACGCGACTTGCATCATATTATAATATAGCTACAGGATCTTGCAAACGCAAAACACTGTCTATGTTTTTGCTGGATTGGCCCAGATCGAAGTTCATCATCATTTTCTGTCTTAGAAAAATCAATTCAATCTGTTGTGTTACAACTTACGACACTGTTTCAGGATGTGTCGCCTTCAGCTGTGGTCTTGAGGCATTGTCCATTTTCAGCTCTAACTGGTATATAGAAGTACGGATTACTGGTATCCGCTATAGGTTTTCACGAGCAATTGTTATAGCGATAGGCGCTTCCCTTCCCATGCGACTGTCAGATTGAAACTGGCAGTGTGCACTCGATCGATAGCTCGATTCTTTTTTCGTTGTGAAAATAGATTAATTTTTTATGAAAGAAGTTTCTTCGGATGCAAGTGTGATTTGTATCATCATGATTTGCTGAACGTGTGCATTTTGAAGGGAGTTTATAATTACATCGAGCGCCCAGTTGACCAGTAAACTACTCTGTACATGATGAACAGTTACTTAGTTAAACTGACTGACTGCTGTTGACCTTATCAAGGATCTGTAAGGGCATTCTGTCGCGTTTATGATAATTCAACGATTGATTTTAATGATGCGAACGGATAAATAAATAATTCGATTATGGATAATTTGATTTTAATTATGTCACGTGCAAAAATTTGCGTATCGTGACTATCGGCATATGGTTTTTTTATGTTTTTGATTATTGTTGACTGGTTTCATGATTGTATTGCAGGCTGTCATTAAGTTAAATACAAGTCTGATGTGTGTAGGTAGTTGCCCACAAGCAGCACCAAAACGCACTCGGATCAGCTACAACGCGGAAGCATCTTCCGTTCCAAAGCCACGATCTCGCTCTCCGAGTCCAGTGAAAGCGGAACCCAGCAGCAAGGACTCTACTGCTGCCAAGCCGACTGTCGTGCAAGTTGCCAAATCTGTTGACGCGGACGGAAAAGAAACTGGGCCGGCTTTGATCATCACGATTCCTTTAAGCAACAAGGAAGAGCCGTCATCCGTGTTGGCCAACATGATTACTCCTGAGAAAGCAGAGACGGGTTTCACGACGGAAGGAACAGATAATTATCTTAAGTTTATCTCATCCTTGTTGCCAAAGGACGATGTGAAAAACAGCGATCGAGATCGACGCAGCAGTAGACGGCGCGTGTCGGCGTCGGGACCGTTGCAGACTGAGAGCGAAACTTCGCGTGGTAAGGATCGTAAGCCCGATACGAGTTCCGACAAGCGATTCAGTGACGAGAGATCATCCCATCGGTCGAAGGGGGATTCTGGAACGTCTGTGCGTCGTCGCGACGATCGTGATAGTGACCACCACAGCACAAAGCGGTCCTTCTCCACTGAAGATCGCCGCGGGTCAGCGCGTACGTATGCAAGCGTTGTCCCTCCGGGTGGGGCGCAACCTAACGCGGAGTCAAGAGTTTATCACCGCCGGGAGGATGTCCATAACGCCAGACCACCAAACCCTCCTGTGACAGCCTCTGAAGCGAACTCTCAAAAAACATTTTTCCAGAGTAGATGTGCGCAAGTGAAGGAAAAGGTATTTGTGCATAAGGATAAGTTTGCAATTACTCCGGAGGACTTGCTCAGGCAGAATGTGAGATTTTTCGATACTACGTCACCAGACGCCGTGGACCCTTTTTCTAAGACAGAATTTAAAACAGCGGCTGAATGTACTGATCGACCGCTGAAACGAAGAAGTGATACCGGTTTGGACAGTTCTGTGGACTGCGGTTCACCATCTTCTATGCAAGACCGAAAGCGACGCGGCAAATCTCTCCTTCCGCTCCCTGCTCCTGACCAGCGAAATGTTGAAGAGGGACCAAAACCTACCGATCCTCGAGGATATCGTTCTGGTTTCATGATAGGTATTCCACCGCCGGGTTATGGTGGGAGCCCTAACGGGGGCCCTTTGATTCAGTTTAACGGGACGAATTTCATCTCGAACGGCACGGTGCCACTTGCTGGACCACCAAATCCTCATCGTGCTATACCGAACGCTGGCAGTGCTGTGCGGGGCCGGTCGACATTAGGGCTACTGGGACCGAAAGTCCAGAACGCCGGCATCATACCGGACCCTAGGTATGTGCCGTATTTTTGGACATTTAGAATGCTTTCATGTCATCAAATTTTGGTGGTGATTGTTAATAATAATGGTGGCTTTGGTGTTTTTATTGTTAGGTTACCGTTTCCGAATCGCCGGCGGCAATTCATGCCGATGGTGAACGCTGAGCTACCAAATATTGACACTTACGGTACACGTGATGCCAGCGCAAGTGATATTTCTGGCGGAATGAAAAGGTCCAGCGGCTACGGGCGTGCGGTCAGCGCATCAGACTTCGAGGCCAACTATCAGGATTCTGGCATTGTTGTTGGTAAGCAGTCGACTGGTGAGCTTTCTTTTTCTGGTTACGCTTTCCGTGCGCGCTATCGTGATCTGGACATACCAGACCAGCCGTACTGTATGGAATCGTTGCGCGAAGAGGACGGATCAGATTTTGACCATCTGCTAGAGCAATCCATGCGCAACAAGACATAGTTTATCCTTGTAATGGCATGCTATAGTGCGTTCGTCTGGTTTATTCACCGGTATAAGAGATTTTTTCTTTTAGGATCGTGATAGGTACTATGTCGGAATAAGCTAGCTTCTGTGGTCGTTTATGGATAGCATTTTCCTTTCTGAGTTGTGATTTTTACTTTGATTTTTGCACTGGCGAAGTGATAATCTGGTGATTAATTTTGTAAGTACGTAATAAACTTCAAGAACTGGTGAAGGTCAACTGTTTCGGGCTTGCTTGCTGTTAGGGCTAGGGCTGCTCTTCTTTTTTGTTCTTACCCCGGGATATCTGAAATGGAAACCAGGATGTCCGGAGTTCTAGCACAAAGGATTTCAGTTAAGTCACGCTGTGGGCGGAATCGAAACTGCTAAAAGTTGTCCATATATTTTATTTAATTTGTCCACTGTTGATAAAGATAGAATTTCATAATCGACTTCGAAAAGACGTTGTGGATCGTTAAGTACCAGTGGCCACTGGTACGGAAAGCGCGGGTAGTCGTATTCCGGCTTGAATCTAAAAACAAGACTTTGTTAAAGGCAGACAAATCGCGCCGATCGTAACAATCAGTAGCCACCTTTAATTCCCCAAGGAGAAGCCGGACAGCATGTTCGCTCGTAGTGCTTACGAGAAAGCTGACGTTTTCCAGGACGGTACTTGCTGTTACTATGTCGTCCACATCGTAGCGGAAGGTCCACCAGTCGTCGGCTGACGAAGCAGTTCGCGCTATTGCTGTTGGATAAACTGTGCATGGGCTGCAGTCATTCACTGCTGCGTTTTGTTCACTTAAGTGAAGACGTATTTTACGGGTTACTAAGCGCTTCCTTATCGACAGGATTAGCGCGAACTGGTTGTTCCCATCAAACGGTAATTTTGCGGTAACCTCCACAAGTAATGAACTTTGTAATGGTGCCGCGCAAGCGAACAGAACGCATTCTTGATCAGATTTCGGTGGAAAAAGTATTTCCAACGAACTGCTTCCATGCCAGCTATCCTGATGACACAAGCGCATTCGATAACAGTTATCCGAATGACACTCTCCATTACTCCAGAGAGGTTGCAGGCCTTGTTCACTTAAATTAACCCACATTCCATCACCTTCTGCCATCCCGTTATCCTGTTTCCAAAACCGTACAAAACATGAGTAAAATGTTGGAGATAAGTATTTGTACGTTAGACCAGAAAGAAATCGACTGGTTCAATTACGCCAGCATTACCATGCTATATAACCTTTGACAATAAGCTAATGTACCTTTTGCCCAGCACGGTGACGACAGTGTCCGTATCCAGCACAAAATGTTGTATGCAGAGGAAGGCTATATATTTTGTGCTGCGGCAAAAAGGGTGCGATGGTGTCCCAAAACTTGTTCTGATTATCGAAGAACTTATCCTTTTCGTTGCACTCGAGCACCCAGCCGGGAGCGAATAAGGCCACAGACATATCGTGGTCATTGATTACTTCCAGTGCTAAATTCGTATTCCAACCGCCGCCACCGTAGCATCCCCGTCCGAACACATCCACCCCGACGAAAACATCATACTTGCGATATGGAGTGGCGGTCTTTTTGGCTTTGGCCAAATCGGACAGCGACCAGTTGTAATTAAGAAATATTCCATCCACGACATGAAAGAATTTCCTAACGTGCAGCCGGCGATATACGCTAATGTCTACAGGCTACAGTAGCTGCGGTATAAGAAAAAATCGGAACTTACATGTTTTCCTCGTTCAAGCAATTTTGCCATTTCAAACTTCCTGAAAGGTAAAGATACGGAGAGATCATTAGTGTTATATGGATTGTACCAAAAATATTTGAAGGATTTGCAAACCTTTTATGGTTATGCTATCATACCAAATAACCGACAAAGGCTTTTGAGGGCGATGGCAAACAAGACGGGAACGTTGGTGAAGCAGCCGCAAAAAGTTTACCACCTGATCGACATTCTCAGGCTACAAACAAAGAATAGTCAAAAACTATAACCGATGCTTAACTCTCTGTTGATGTAGAGAAGATTCCATTTCGAGTCTGCTGCTACAAAAAAAAACTACATACTGGTTTAGTGCCGTAATATTCTCCTTTTATTTACAGTATCTTAAGAATATTTCAGCCTTCAGCAGGCTGCGAATTGCGAACCTCTATTGAATTTTCAATATTTATTAGCCACCCTTCAAATCCGTAGTAATCGGCAATCTGAACTAACAAGGATGCAACTCTTGTCAGCAGGTTTTCATCATTCAATAAACGCTGCCAGATGGCTTTTCCATCATCCCATTCGGTGATAAAGGTACCTGAAAATGATAAAGAAAAGGTGCAACAAGCACCTGGCGCTGGAAAACCTGAAACACATCATATTTTATATCTAACTCGTATCAGACGTAGTTTTATACGAGAAAAAAGCTGTACCAAATACAGATACGCCATTTTTATGAGCAGCATTAATCCAACCAGTCGGCGGGATGGTCACCAGGTTATGACTAAAAAAAGTAAAACCCAGGTAACCGATAATAAAAGTGTGCCTGTTGTTGTTTACAACAATATGTAAATTCTTAGCACTGGTTTTCGTGAAGGTTAATAAAATTAAAAACAAATATCTGTACATGCTTGCGATGCGACTGTACACAGTTGTAGCAGTTACCACTTACCGGTAACTGTGCTATTACTTAAACCGACATTTATTTTACGCTAATTGCTGTACATTTCAACTGCAATACGACCTACAGTATAATGCGAAGTTACGAACATTACTTCATAATTTTTAGGATTAAAAACATTTAACGTGCTATGAAATCTTGAAAGACGTTTATGTACTGTATACGTATAGATATAATTATATATATAAATGTCGTACACAGTATTTAGAACTACATAAAGATTTATAAACCCAAAACTAGCAATATTGTAAATGACAAATACAGCTTCCTAAAAATTCCAGAACCCATAACCAACCTGAAATAAATAAAAGCGTGAATGGACGCCCAGTGGTAAAAAATGTAGGGTTCGTGAGGTTCAGTACGGCATCCGTTCGTAAATCTGCAAGCAAAACTAACAACTGTAAGCAGGCTGTAAGTCAATACCGCTCACGGGGCTCAGAAGTGACAAAGTACAGGCAAGTTGAGGCAGCTGATTTGAGAAATCACAAAATCTCACCGATCACAGAGATATCCGCCTTGCATATCATGACACATCAAGGTGCGTCTCTGGCACTTGTTTTCTGACCACGCATTCCGTTCGGGAAGAGATACAGCGGCAGGACATCCGCTGGCCAACTCTGGAATCCAGTTGAGCAGCTCATCCAGAGTTTTTAAGGGCAAAGTCTCAGCTCTGGAGTCAAGTTCCATGGTCGTCATTTTTAACACTGAAATTTTAAAATTTTTCAACACTGTTCACTCACGTACCAGATCGGAGGAAAAAAAACTATGAACTTAAAGCGTTACCCAAAAATCAGAAAAGAGTCGAGCGACGAAACAAGCAAAGCACCAGATCGAGATGCTGGCTGTTCAGAGCGGTTTCAAACGGCGATCATAGCCACAGCCACAGGTTCACCGATCACGGCAGCAGAATAAACGTCCACGATAGCTTTCTACTTCGAAAGTAATCCCACAAATAAGCTTTGGAAATCGAGACGATGTGGAATAAAACTAAAAGAATTAAAATCAATTAGAAATATTGTGATTTCTGTTTGCAGTTTAAGAAGAAAAAGAATGTTCCTAAGTCAGCCACCTCCGGAAGCCAGCCGTTATGTACAAAGGCTAATACTTACAAGGCTCTTCTTACAAGGGCGGACGCCTGCGACAGGAGAACACTGCTGATTTTATAAATGAAATTTAATTATGAATTTCTGAATTTACCGAAGATACTGAAGAAATAAAAATTTGCAGATGACGGGACTCGAACCCGTGCCAGCTGCGCCTGTAGCCGTCCGTCTTACCAATGATCTACACCGGCGTGCATTATTAAGTATTTCTTTTTAAGATTTTAGCGCACTGTGCGACTGCCTATCACTCTTACAATTTTTGTCTTTTTAAGTCTTTGTGATCACAGATTCACAGGATTTTACTAAAGTGTTAAAATCAGCATATATCATAATAATAGATATGTAATATCCTAAAGATTTATTAAGGACTAAAATTTGGTCAGTTCGGAGTACGAGTACCTATACGAGTACACCAGTACAGCGATTCTTTGTTATATAATTCATAATTTTGTAAGTGTTGAGATCGACAATAGTGCCGAGCCACAAAATTATGCAAACAACGCATTGTGCAACGCATTAAAGAATTTAATATGGTGCTGTCCCTTTGTGATAACACAACTATAGTAACGTTGGAACAGCCTGCATTCAGGTACAGCATACTGCAGACCACCGGTATGCTTTAAGAAGATAAATTCTCTATCAAGCTTATGTGACCGTATTGTGCAAGAGCGTACGTTTTTAACGACAGTGATTCACTTCTGTAAATACCAGATAGCAAGTCACTTATTTAATCATGGATAAGGAACTATAATTGGGTCTACGGTTACAGTCACAATGTAGTAAAAAGATACAGCTCCGTCAACTTTTGAACACAATTCTAGATAAAATATCAGTATGATTGCTCTGTACGCGAACGCGTACTGCATTAAACAGGCAGCAAATTTTTAGCAGACTTCTTTTCTATTATAGCACACACATATTTTTATAATGTTGATATAGCAAGCAGATGAGTCACACCGAAGATATTATTACGGAGCTCCTGTATCTGTAGGCGTACTGGATAAGCATTGTATTAAATTAATTAAGGATGAATTATCAGCACGGAGCTTATCGGTGTCGCGTTGCTATATTACCAAGGAATGGTGCACATTGGAATAAATTATGCTACCAATGTTGTGACCGCAGTCAGATTATTAATTTTAGCCAGCCTTGTGCATTAATGAGGAAGGTTGGAAATGACAAAATGCACAATGCAATAACTCAGCCGTGCTGGATGTACAACGCATTGACTTCGGAATATTCCAGCTCGTCCATGTTGACCTCTTCATCGCCGGTATAATCACCCCTCTAAATTAAGCGGTCCTCTAACATCACCATCAGTACACTCCTTGTTTTAAGGTATGCCCTTTTCGAATGTGCTCGATGATACCTTAAACCAGGATGACTATAAAAAGCATCATGCGCAACAACTGTTTGTCATATCGAAGTTTGTAATCCTGTTTTCGATTAATGTGCATGGTGTCAGTAAACTTCTCGAAAACGTTGAATTAATAAATATAATGTGCATCGCGTAATCGCACAATGATGTACGTACAAAACTTCTGCATGGACAGATAGGAGGACTAGTACAGCGGCAATATGGAAAACACTCCACCTCCTGTTCCCCCTCGTCCTACTCGAGACTCAAATAAGCGGGGATCTGAGTCCCCGTATTGTCCGTTGACAACATACTCGGGCAGTCCATCGAACAGAACGAATCATAGTGATGGATGCCAGCTAGAAACGATCCATCAGTCAGGTATTGCGCAAATCTGTGTACAAACATATTTAACTGTGCTAAAAAATCGTCGACGCTTTATGACAGATTTCCCCCTTCTTTTTGTTTGGGCTTACTTAAACACCCATTTTGAAGCATTGCGTGTGCCGCGCAGTTTATCATAAATATAACAAACAAATTTAGAGGCTTGCTAGTACAGCTTTTGAAACTTTTGACAGTCTTTGCGACCTTGGAATTGTTAAGATAAATTAACGAGTTTGTAGTGTATGCCATCGATACACGTACTGTATTATTTTGTATATATTTGTAAAGGTGACATGTTTGCGGTTAACAGGAATTAAATACCTCTGAATTTAATATAAAGACGCGAAAGCAACAACGAATTTAAAAGGTTTGCTCGTTTTTCAGAGAACGTTTGTGCAAGTGCATCTGGTGCAGCAGAAAGTAGTGCTCCCAATGTGACAAGGCCGACACTTTTATCGAGACCGTCGCATTCGAGACCGCACACAGTGCATGGCTTGTTGGTCGGGCAATCTGATATCGGCGCTACTGATGCTTCCATAAATGCTCCATCCGGTGCGAATAACGTAAAGCACAAACAGAAAGGGCCTTCTGTACCGCCACGTCCGGCGTCTCTGCATCCGACATCAGAATCGTCCCCAACAACTCTTTTTACTACGATAACCAGGTACGTAAACTGGCGATGACTGATACTGCGAAGATCATTAACTTGTTTCACCATAAATTTGCGCCGGCGTCTGTTCACTAAATATGAACACATCTTAAATTGTCTTGTTATGCTCATCCGGTGCAGCAGCCGATCGGAAACAGCTATGTCCAATGCCATTTTGTCACCCACCGGGGAGGACTCCGATTCCGATGTGGAGGACAATAATGACGAGATAAGCAGCAATACAAAACAGCAGCTTCCTTCCGGAAGTCTGACGAATATGGTCAGCACAGTGAAGATGAGCAAATACGAAGCGCGCCTTTCCACATTCGCCGCATGGCCTCTGGACCATCCGCAGGATCCTAAAACCTTTGCCAAATATGGAATGTTTTACACGGGTAATTTACTGCTGCTAATTGTTTTAAAACTGGCGACAATGAAATATGGATGCCGCCATTATACAAAACATATCATATCAAATTTAAGCAAATTATCAAATAATATCAGTTGTATCATGTGCAGGCGTAACACATTAAGATGACTACCTACCGCCAGAAGCGCAATCTGTTAATACGTAGTGATGATGCTATACTGCACTCTGCAGTTCACTTATTGACAATCAACTCCCACAGTTTTTGTCGGCAGGTCATGCAGACAAAACGCAGTGCTATTCTTGTGGCATTGTCATCTGGGGTTGGAAGTCATACAAAGGTTTGCCGAAAGCGCCTCTGATAGCGCATAAAAAGTTTTATCGCAACTGTGGATTCCTAAAGAGTCGCTCATGGGCCGATGCGGCATCCAAGCTGAACCTAACCGGAACAATGATGGAGTGGGAAAAGGCGGACGCGCCATTCATGCTGTTGCAGCAGACACGGCTGGATAGCTTCCTGTCCGATTCCAACTTACTGTCATATCTGCAGTCGTCGGACCAAGCCAAGTGCTTTGCCGAGGCAGGATTCTATCGCAATGCACCGCCCAATGCGGCAGGTTTGTGTCAAATTAAATCGAGGCAAAATGTTTCGTTAATTGAGATTTGTCCAGTTATTTAGCACGAAACAGTACATAGGTGGCAAAATAAGATACTCGTACTGGTAATTATGCTGTGGAACCTGTACTAATAGGATTTCAAACACATATACATCACAACAAAATAGTTATCTGATTTTGCAATTCTTTGCACTACATAAGGAAAAGGTAAATTATCCTCCATGATTTAGACCTATAAGGTAATCCAGAAATATATCACTGGCATAATTATACCACATACATATACTGTATATGCGGGTTAACGGTGTATGATTTTATCGGTATGGTAAGACAGTTGCATTTTCGAAATTGCAACGGATACCGCCATGAGTCGACATTTAATTTTTGATTTCAGTTATAACTTCTGTTGTTATAAATTATTTTTTCAGATACTTCTGTCATTCGTAATCCCGTTATCAAATGCTTTTACTGCGGATTGCATCTGTTACACGGCGATTTCACGAAAGATCCCTGGATTCTACATGCGCAGATGGCCCCAAACTGCACCTATGTCAAACGCAAAAAAGGTCCTTTATATGTCCGGAAAATTCAGAAAAAGCTAGAAATGGACCGTCTGCTGGAATATGGTGCAGTGTCCAGCAATACCAGCACCGAAACGGATGGGGGTTCGACTGCGTCGGCCTTACCAGGCCCATCAGTGATAAAGAAGTTCGTCGCTCGAAAGGTCCTCCCACGCCTTAATCAACTGTACAAAACCCAGTCGGCGCCCAGTGCTGTGTTGATTGACACATCCGACGATCTGCCAAGCGTTCGTACAGTCAGAGCCAGTGTTCCACTAGCAAGTAATTCGATTCCGCCACCAGATGCAGCGCTCCAACACGCGCAACCGGAAGTTGGAATCCGCACTGAACCCGTTGCAGGGACAAGTAATCTAGTACCTGTCCGTTCTGCGCCGGTAATACCGACTGTCAGTAGCAGTACTTCAAGAGTAACGGAGCATGATAGTAATCATGACTCTCATGTGGAGGATTTCCAAACCGCTAAAAGACATGCAATTACCGGCGTATTGAAAATGGGTTTCGCTACGCAACAGGTCGAGGATGCGCTTGCGGAATGGGACAGAACTGCTTCGCATCAGCATCTGACCGTTGAGCGATTGGTGCAAATCATTTGTGAATCTGAAGAAAGGTAACCCAAACGAGAAATGCTCGATCACACGAGAGTTTAATCAATTGTACTTGTATTAATCAACTAATGCTTATTGTTAGTAATCGATGGCTGGTATCGACTGTTTTTGCGTATTTTCCACATCGGTGTGCAACTTTTTGTGTACCATACGAATACGATGCACACTACGATAAATGTGCAATGTTAGGGGTACATACATATATATAGTAAGTTTTCCGAATTATAAATAACTGATTTTTTTCCAGAGAACTGCCGCTGACAATTGACCGGAGTGAGCGTCCTAGGACAGTTAACGATGCAACAGAGCAGATGCACATGATCTCCATATCCCCAGCTGATCCTACCTACAACACCCATACTGGTGACCTTTTAAATTTTGACCCAGATCCAGTGCCAACTGTAGCTTCTGTTAGCAAGCCAAAGAAAAGGACGGAAAAAAACGTTAACCAACGACAGATTAGTGGGGATCGAGTGTGCATTATCTGCATGGAAGAACAGTCGAATTATGCGTTCGTTCCTTGTGGCCACGTGCAAACCTGTCTGCAGTGTTCAGTTATTTTAGAAAGATGTCCTTTGTGTCGGCATGAAATCAAGGATCGAATACGCATTTATCTGTGATTTTTTTGTTGTAAACAACACGCGGCTGTTTGTTTGGTAACTAGAAGTATTCCAGTAGCTTGAAAATTGTTGGAATTTTGACATTAAAACCCGAATTTTCGTGGTGCATTAAATTCTAATTTGACGCCTCAAACTGTATTTAATAATATTTCGTTACAATTTTTGTACTCTTTTAACACCTGTCTGACCTTACAACGTGCACTCCCAAATGAATATCTAGCTGCATTCACTATCCGCAAGCTGTCAATCGATTTTCCTGCTCGGGATGAGCTAAACCTGTGCAATCTGTACGAAGCAAGCCACACTTTTATCGATCGAAAACCGAGGTACCACCGTACTACAATTGCGCCATTTACGTCGTCGCGAAATCCATGATAACACTGTCAAAAAGGTAAGTCGTGTATGTACCAATGTATGCAATACCGATCGCACCTGCATGGACAGCCGACCGAAAACAGTAATCAAGCAAATAGAAAAATGGCAAATGCTCCGCTCAGTATCTACATGCAGGCACTTTGGTATTGTCAGCTAATAAATACGTGTATTTTTATATTGTATTGTGTTTGGAATTCACTATAGAATACTTCTATGCTATTATTACACAATTCATCGCAGTGAGAAAAACTTCGTTTTTTGCTGATGGGATTCGGCTTGTTGTATGCAGATTAACACAATGCAGTCCGTTTCTGCTGCTGTCTCCAGAATGCAGGAAGTACTAAAGACAAGGCGATGCTGTGCAGGTGTTCCACCGGGACGATTGTGGCTACTATTTTCCGTGAATATTTTTGCAATCTTTATTTGGTGGTTTGCCATTTTAGGTATGAGAAAATCTTTTTAGTGTATAAAAAGTGCGTGCTGGGTCACGTATACGTAATTTTCCTGAATTCTAAACCCGTCGAAATGTGAGTCACGTATCTTGTGTACATGTAAGTACTCATGTGTTGATAGAAATGGACGTGGAAGTGTCCGATACACGCTACTGGCGCCGACCACCCTCCAGCACCAACTACACATCCACATACGGCAGCGTTTTCCGTAAAGGTCAAGCCTCCATGAAAACCTACAGTCTGTTGTACCGCGTGTCCATTCTTTTCCACCTGAGCTCCACTTTCACAGCCTGCATCGTTTTCTTGCTGTTTCGTGTCATTGTACTGCGCAATCCGCAGCGTTTATGCATGTACTGCGAAGTCGCCAAGGTGGGGTTCAGTGCGGAAGACGTGAACAACTTCCAGAAGAAGATCCAACTGTTATGCATCATTGCCTGCATAATCGACATTGTGGGATGGATATTCGATATGCATTTGCTGTACGGCCTTCTATCGCCGGGTGTGACCGCGACGCTGAAGAAAGCTCAAATTGCGTATCACATCAGCAATGCAGCCGCGTTGATGTGCCATATTTACGGAGCGATGGCGACGGTACGCCTGCCGAAAGCATTCTTCGAAGAACTAAAGCCTGCTTTGAAAACATACTGCTTTCATTGCTTGTATCCTGTAAAATTGACAGTTGATTAAACTTATTTTAGGTGAGAATTTTTTTAACCAAACTACTGTGCAAGAAATACAGAGTACACTTTTAGCTACCGAGCCGGGTGTATAAAAAACCCCGGCCTGATCCAGTCTTTCGTTTACACTTTAGTATTTGCAGTGTTCGTACATTTCACAATCATTCTTCATTCTCTTTCACAAATAATTTCTGTATAGAACAGCAGCATTACTTAAATAAAATGTCCGCATTTCCTGCAGTCAATAGTCATACGTGCCACTGTCACAGCGTCAATCGTCTATGTTAAAGCATTCAAATGGTTTATACTGCCATTAAACCCTTAACAATCTGCACTGCATTTTAAGTAACAATTACGTATTGTAAATCACTTATAGGAATACCATAAACTAGATACCATTTCGTCAGATCAAAAAGCCGAATTCATAAACTGAACGCCTCCAGCCAATAATCTCAGGAAAAGTCCCGATATGGGTCATGATCTGTTTCAGCATCATGATATAGGGTAATGCACAATTAAATGCTTCACCAGGCAAATAAAAACAGCTTTCAGGCACCAAACAACGGCACATAGCTACCGGGATATTTTATACAAAACAATCACCAAATGTTTAATTCACTTAGGAAAGGAACGTCTTGACTGTGCCACGAATTCCCCGTCGACAGAGGCTACAAGTCCTCAGAGAAGGTGCGCATTCACTGCAACTGATTAAGTGGCCACATGGCAAAAATACTGTCGATACTTCTCTGTCCAAGCAGATCTTACAACGTCGCTGCTGCTTTAGAATACGATTTTCTTCGGTAAGTTTCTCTACGGAAGCTGGAAAATACGAAAACGGGTGTTGTATCGCTTTCCAGACATCAAGTCATAAATAACCCATTCTCTTACCATCCTTCTCGGCGTCTCGACTTAATGAACGCAGTTTGGCAAATAAACCGCTCACTGGCCGGGGGATTTTGCCTTCGGGTCTGTAATAAGCCAATTATGAAACTTGGTTTCACAAAACACTGTTCAGACTGTCAGGCAACTTAACCATGTACCGTCTGTTCTTGTTTTCGACTTCCAAAACACCGTTAATCAATTCCTCAACGTTGTGCACTTGTGCATCGTGATTACGGGCGTGCCGGTCGCGGAGGGCCTGCTCCACGGAAGGCTGCGCGAATCCCATTTCCAGTGCTCGCTGCACGATACTTTCCTCATCGGTTACCGGCGTCGTGGGTATGGATTCAACTCTAGGGTCTGTTGAAAAAATAGATTTATCCAACGAAAACAATCCTATAAGACAGTTAACGACAATCTTAAAACGCTCTGTAACTTACTCTTACATAAATAATTTGAAAGACTTTTTAAAAATTAATTTAAAGAGATATTATATCGTTGCTCGCTCTTGTTGCTTGCTCGCGAAAGGAAATAAATTTTCAAAGATTTTCACGGTATTTGCTTTTTATTAGCAAAGTTTTGACCATGCGAGCATCGCTCATAGAAAATAAAATGAGATAAAGAACTTGTCTCAAAACAAACACATACAAGAGAAAGAGGGCTTTGTGTTTAGCTTTTTTTGTTTTCTTGAGACTAAGACAGTTTATGGCAGTTACAATTACAGTACAGATCCGTTTTGGGGATCACTGCAATTTGTGCGCAAGGATTTACGATGCAGCGTGAAAAAAAGACAAACTGTTCTAACGACACGATGGCGACGCGACCGCCCTGCTAACAAATGTTGGCTAACTTGTAAGTAAAAGGTTGTAGACTTGCTGCCGGCTAGCTTATAATGACATTCAAAATTGCTTCGCTTTCACATTAATCATTTCCAACTTTGTAGTATAATATCAAGTACGAAATTTTGTTTACACCAGTAGATTTGGAAAACCTGATATAAAAACCAATGTTAAACAAATAATAAAAACTGAATGTCTCATTCGGATTTAATAATGAGCTAACCCGATTCATAGAAGCAATGGCACTGGGTTACAATTTTCAATATCAGCGACGCAGAACTACTTCAAAAATTGGAACGACATCCTGTTTTATTTTATTTTCGCTAGCTTACCCGGTAAATTCTCGCCCATGGAAGCCTGAATTTTCTCCACAAAATCGACACCTTTGATTTCCAGAAGATAAGGACATTTTGGGAACCATTTTGCGTGCTCTTGCCATGCTTCGTCCTGAGGATCCCAACAGCGCAAACCGCCGTCGCAAAAAAAACAACGAACGTTATCATTCACGCCTACAAACAAAAGAAAGGAGTTATTTTTAAATAAGCGAAAAAATTAAACTGGCTTGGCCCCGCAACAAATCCAACCGGCAACAACAAAAAATACACGAAGTAAGGCCATAAAGTGTAAACCGGCAACAACAAAAAATACACGAAGTAAGGCCTACAACTGTTTAATCACCAATTTATTCAAACAACTATCGCATATGAACCATTGGAACATTTGTTTTAGAATTTTTCATTATTGCCGATAAATGTATGTCTAACCGGTATAAAAGAAGCCAGCGTATGATAAGTGCTCCGGAGTTTGTATGCGATTGGGAGGCCAGTTCTTGAATGTCGCTAATCTGGCTTGATAATCACTCAGGTATGGTGAAATGGGAAACTTCAGTGGCACGGCATTCGATGCAGCAGCGAACAATCCACAAACATCCTGACCATGACCGTTCCACGTAGGCGACGACTGCGTTGATGAGTATTCACTACTATATCCCTTCTTCAAAAAGCTGCACCATGGAAATGTTTGTGATGCTCCGTGAAGGGATTATCCCCTAACTGCCACATGCCTAGTATGCCACCGCAGAAAGCGCATTTCACACGATCCTGATATCCGGTAAAGAAAAACCCGGCTGTAGAGAGATCCGGAAGGAGAAATAAAGGAGATCGGCCATTTAGCAAACGAAACGCGGCGCTGATCCTCGAGCCGCATGTCTCGGCCATCCATCATAGCATCTGGTATGTCGTTATTCAAGCCTCCACTAAACACTGACGAGCGCCGGTGTAGACTACGGTAGGCGCTATCGGCAGTATTGTAACGACTCCGGTGAATGTCATCACGGGATCCTGACTGGTAAATTGAAGAACACGGTGTCGTTGGCCGGCTGACACTGCGATCAAAGCCGCTATCCATGGATTCCAAGAGCTGCAAATGCAGCTTGGATTCCAAACCAGATTTATAATAGGGAACATTGCGGGATGCGCCACGAACGAAACCACAATCGGGGAATGCCTTCCGATGCCGCTTCATTACGTCCTGCCAAACCACCCCCAAAACAGGATGAAATAACAGAACAGACATTTCAAAAACTCTCTTAACCCAAAACTATTCATGTAGTTAAAACTGACAGAGTAACAGTAGCATACAAATAAACCATTCATAAAACTTATCGTAATGACGTAGCACCAAAATCTTCATGTAAAATTTACTTTTTTTAACGGCATTACACTTACATCGCCAAGATTCCAACTGTCCAAGACGTTATCGCAAGCGAAACATTTCACTTGATCTCCGATTCCAGAATAAAAGAATCCTGCTCTGGCCAAGCGTTCAGCTGAGACGGGGGCCACAGTGGGCCACCGAACGAACGTCATCAAACGGTCTTCCTCTTTGTTCATATCTCTTTGATTGGTTTGTGTGTCCACCACGGCAACCGGAGTCGCTGCTCCAGCTGAGTCTGGCTCTTCGGGCACCGTCGCTATGGAAGCCATAATGCGCTGCCGACAAGAATCAAGAATCGTTCGGATCGCCGGCGAAATATATTCTGGCCATGCCACGGATGTTGGTGGACAGTCCAGCATTGAGATATTCGGCAAAAAACAGAAAAAATGCCTAAAACGACATTAATATGTAAAAAAACGGCAAATAAACAGGTTCACGCTCGGACAAACGAGTTTCGTACGAAGAAAATCAGCCGATTTGATAATTACGACTTTTGCTGACTGCTTTTCAGTCGATTTACTAGAAAATGCTCTCGGGCAGTAAAACAGCAACCAGTAATTCCTGTCGAAATGCCTTCGGGTCATGAACGCGCTACTCGGAAAATGGCGAAAGCATGCACCAAACCGAAACGCTAAAACTACTGTAAATTTCATGAAAATAAACTTGAATACGGAAACGACAAACGTCGAAAAACAGCATTTCCGCATGCTTCAAAAACATTATTGCTTGTACACAACCCGATGCTCACTGGCGCATCACATCCCGCTTACGTACATTTACGTAAGCGGTGTGGTACATTTTGACATAGTGCTTTCAACTTTAACGGACATTAGAAAACCCATAAAGTAAAAATGACCTGCGTGCATGCAGTTCAGTGTTATTAAATTTTGTTATTTTTCATTTTGAAGCTGACCAGAGAAAATATTACACAGTCAAGGTCATAGTCATTTTTATCAAACGGGAAGGCAACAGACGACCAACACAGTTTTGACTTAAGAAAATATGTAACATGAATCGCAAAAAAATGATATAGATATGTCTCATACAAAGCTCGAAGTTTATGATGAGATGAGTTCAAAATGTATTCGGAACTACCATTAAAATTCTGGAACTGACGATTTTGAGCCGGAAACGAAACTTAATCAGTATGTCCAGACCAAAGATGTTATGTAACTTGCCCTAGTAAAACATGTACAAAACTTAAAGTCATAACCTGAAGTCGCAACAAAATTATACACTTCAGTTACTACAGAGCTTGCATAATACATAATATTCTATAAGTATATAATATATTAGTAGCTAACATCCACTTCGCAGTAGGATCAAATCAGCCAGCAATACCTCGTACTGATAGTTTATCAAATTAGCCTGAAAATCACTGAAATTCAGTATAAAAACATCCCTATCATAATTGTTAGCAACCATCGTAATGATAAAAGGCAAATTTGCGTAAGTGTAGGCGAAACTAGCAATCAAGAGTGAATCTCATTAAAAAACCGATTTACCAATTACGTACGACTCGTACAGTATTTGAAAAGCTGCATCACATCAATACTTTGAGCAAAAATAATCATGAATGTTTAACTTGAATTATATTCTAAAGCCAATTAGAGCACCCACCTAATGGCATTGTATTCCTTCCGGTGACGATTCTGGATTACCAGGGCATTGCCGACTGCCAGTGCTGCAACTACCTCCTAAAATGCAAATCTGTAACAAACAAAATCATGAAAACTTCATACAATCTGTTAAAAGTTTGACACAAAATTCATTGACGTTGCGGATGCGGGAAACATTCATGATCGCTCTAACAGGTTGCTCCGGCTCGAAGCTCATGAGTCATGGGAAAACGAGAAGTGAACAGAAATGGTTAACTGCACCTACTGGCTACTGCGTTAGTATATTAAATCTGTGATTTGACTATTTCTATCGATTTTTGTCTTTTAAAATAGCATTTCATTATCAGTCACTGATAACAGCGCACATTAAGAGTGTACTGTGACAGAAAAAAGTTCAAAATAGCTGGGAATTAACAGTAAAAAAAACCTGAGAGGATGCACCTATGAAGGGTGCTGTACTGTAGTCAGTGTAGTGGTGGTGTTGTGCAAAGTATACAGTATACACCAGACACCACCCTCCATTGCACAGCAATAAAAATATGATAACTAAGTTACAAATTAATATCAGTTTTTTATTCGACACCTACATCTCTGAGCAGTGCTTTTTCAAGTTGCCTCCACAAATATCGAAGAAAATAATTACTATAATATAAGCACTAGATCCACATGAAAGAAATTTTCTATTACCCGTATATGGTCGCAGGAAACGGTCAGAAAATCCTGGCTAAACCGCAACGTTTCAAGGATCTGAATCTATGACATTTTCCCGAAATATTCTGGAACAGCAAAGGAACAAATCCAAATGTTGCAGCTGATAGAATAATAAATTGTCTTAATTAAATAAACACGATTATACGTATTCCACTTACTCAATAATCACAAAGTCGCCAACACAGCTTGAGTTACGGCATCCTCGAACCAAATCAGCACGTAAGTAGTGTTTTTTTGGACTGTTTCAAACCAAATTCATGCAGGATAAAACAGATTTAAAAAAGCGGAGGGAAGGCATCCAAAGTTTAGAACGAAATAAAAGCAAGCAAAATTGGCAAACTACCGTTTAATCAAAGCTTTGCTTGGCTAAAATTGTAAAAAAGCTAAAATTATAAAAAAGTACAGTACTGTACTTACAAACCAACCGCGATGACGTAATAGAAGTTGGCAAAAGTCGACCGCAGTCTCATTGTAGGTTGCCATTACGACGCAAGCGCAGCTGATTTTTACTGCTTGTAGAAATACTTGCTGAATAGTCCAGTGTGCCATTGCATTTGAAACTTTGAAAAAAAATTCTAGTCGCTAGTGACTGCAGTGTAGTTGCAGAACGAAAGGATACTGTTAGTGAATTTTTATGTTAGTGAATGACTTTGTTAACAATCAAACGGTAGCAAATGATAGCTTTGGTTGATTTGAAGTTGTTTCTGATACCCTATACATCTAGACTCTAGAGTCTATGGACCGCGAGCGGCGAACTGAGTGATTACTGCACTTGCTCGTGCTGCGTTTTGATGGTAAGGCGAAAATCTCGGGAAACTGTGGCTTGTTTTATCCTGTATGGATAAGGCTATGAAAAATAAATATTTAAAAATTCCTCAGGTTCTGGGATTTCTGTTTTAATTGGGCCTGTGGAATGGCGAAAATCGCCACTACCTTGTGGACGCACAAGAAAAAAGCCGCTGTACTGTTTGGAGCTATCGCGTGGGGGACAAATTATGGCTTGGAAAAACGAAGGTACAGTCGCCTGAGTTGCTTGGAGTT
The DNA here is from genome assembly GCF_019649055.1 of Paramacrobiotus metropolitanus. NCBI lineage: Eukaryota > Metazoa > Tardigrada > Eutardigrada > Parachela > Macrobiotidae > Paramacrobiotus > Paramacrobiotus metropolitanus. The sequence continues at coordinate 3,050,770 of NW_026570225.1, read as the reverse complement.
CAGTCGCAAAAAATGCCTATTCAAGTAATTAACTACCCAGTTGAATGACTAACTACTCCACAAGTTTCGAGTCCAGTAAAAATTTTTAATCAAAAACATATCCAACCATAAGGCTCTATACACTCCATACTCTTCCGATAGGCTACTGAATCTACTCTACATGCGTTCTGCGAAAATGCCTTTCAATTTCTAATTATAAAATGCTGTTGGTTTTGCAGGATTCATGAAATTATGCGAAGCTTATGTTTGGAAGCAAAGGTTTGCAGTACCTGAATACCTCATGGATCATGGAAACTACATATGATCTACTTTAACTGTATCGTATACTTGTAAGGCTTTGCCGTAATCGGTAATCAGTGACCGAAATATTGACAAAGAATGCGTGCATTTTATTTTTTGCCTTATGTTGTTAATTTGAGTAGTGTGTTGAAGGTTTTCTTAGGTGCATTTTAGAGTTTTTAATTTTACTATTTTCAGTTATTGTTCACTACCGGCATTGCCAATAGTTTTATTGCAGAATCAAATTTTATTTTTCTTATGTTAGAAGTTTATTTCATATTATACAGATCCGGATTTATTCTGAAGGTTGTTGTGTTTCTTTCAGCAATTTGGTGATCGGCCGATTCCCATCGGTCAACAAGTGCGGAAGGCAGTTGTAATTTTGAATTATGGTTCACACAAAAGTAAAGCCAGGAAGCTGTATGAAAATTATGCAGCACCCTTGCTCAATTTGGCTGGAATACAAACCACGATTTATGCCACGGATGACACGACTAAACTGCGTGAATATCTGGAACACATTGAACAAACGGATGCGGTGATTTTCGCAGGTGGTGACGATACTGTTTTTGAATGCATCCAAGCTTATTTCAAACTCGACAAGCCGGGACTATCAAGTACACCGGTGGGAATACTGCCGCTCGGATATTCCAATGCTGTTTACAATGCCTTGAGGCCTGAGAAACTGGAAGATGTACTGTAAGGAAACTTGCGCAAAGTACAGCCACAAATTTTTTTTGTTAAAGTTACGCAGATTCTAGTGTCAAGTATGTGGATTAATTGGAATGTTTTAGCTAAGCAAACATCGGTACAGGCCCTTTCTCGTTATTTGACATCTGTCTGGATTCGATCTTTCAGAAAAATTGCTCAAGCCGCTATGGCAGCCGCAAAAGGGGCATGCGCCGCCAGTGATGTGCTCGAAATAAAGGTGTGATTTTAAATTATCACTTAATAGGTAACGGTCCTGTCAGACAATAAAAAGCCAGGGCGAGTGCAACTGTATTAAAAATTGAATAACATAGTAATAAATTGAATATTACATAATACGAAAATGAAACTATGAACTAACTATGAATGTATTGAATCGTTAAAATCGCGTGTTATATTGCTTACATGGACGTTGTTTTGCAGAATGGTGACAATGCCGAAAAGGACTATGCAATTGTTGGACTTCAATGGGGAAGCTTAAGAGATGTGGAAACCGTTGTTCCAAAGTATGTAAATGTTCCGCTGACGGCTGACACAGGACAAAGCTTCGATTTTATTGCGAAGTCCTTTTGCATAAGATTTTTAGCAATTACCATACTTTGTATTTCATTTTAAGAAACTGGCGATATTTCTGTAATTTAGGTACTGGTATCTTGGTCCGTTTGCACCGCTTTTTACCTACTGCTTAGCGACTGTGAAGGTAAAATCCTCAATTGTCATTTTGTTTACTCTAGATAGATGACTAAAGTTTCGGGAAATTGTTTTTAGCGTTCGCTTACGTCAATTTCGACCGTGCTGCAGTATGTTAATGTGTGTCCCGGCTGCTCGAAGTGCGAGCAATTGGTTGTGACCACCACTACCATTACGAATGCTCCCCGAACTTGGTGGCAGAATATCATTTCTCGTAGGAAGCACGGTACGGAGAATGAACTTGCGCACTTTGCCTCATTGTTCAACGGGAAACAGTTGTATTTTTATTGCAATTTACCCCGTGCTGTTGCCGTTTTGGTAGCGTTACTGGTGGTACACGAAGTGATCGCTAACGAGAAGTAACTGTGGTTTTTGTGTCTAGATTTAGCGGTTCCACACAGCACACTCCCACAAAAATTTTCTGACGAAGTTAACGAAGACTGTGGGATCATCCACGAAGATTCCTTAGTCACGGAGGATTTGCATATTTTGACACGGAATTGCACAGTGCCTGTACATTTACATGTACGTGCTGCACACGTTCTTCAATATTTAAAGATATTTTCCCATTCTGAATTGTAGAGTGATGAAAGGTATTTGTACTTAACGTTTCGGCGGCCTGATATTGACACTTTATGGAGCAAGTCCAAATTACGGTAATCTTTGATAAACTGCGCAAGACACTGTGGTGCCTTATTAGACAACGCAAAACGGTATTCAAAGGCAACAGCAGTAATACAGTAAATTAAGTTGCACTCCGTAGCAGCAGAACGTTTTAGTCATTTTTTCTTCACTATCTTTGATGATCGATTCTCACAAATTGTTGCAGGAGTCGGTTTCTAAACGAAGTGAACAAACTGGGAGATGTTGAGCATTACGCTAAACGAACTCTTCAAGAGGTCCGAATTCTGCCAAAGGAAAATGATTTAGTAAGTATTCAGGTCGGCTTTCTACAGCAGATAACACTAAACACATATTAGCTGTGTTGCATGTTTTCGAGTTTCGTTACGTGCAGCCCATAAAATGAAGTATGCTTTTAAAAAGTGCCAGTGAAACTGTGCTTGCTTTACAAACTTTTCCGGCCCAAAGTGCAGAACCCTGACCGAGTTTCAGTGAAGGGGCCACCGATCACTAATATGCATTCAGTTCAGTTGCCATAATTCCAGCAATCTTTTTTTCGAAACTTATGATGGCGACAATGCCTTGCAATCGTCATCCTGATTCCTGCAGGTACAACATCCTAAAATGGAAATCGACGGCCGTGTTGTTGAGATCAAAGGTCCCCTGCACGTGAAATTACATCCGAAGAAGTTGTTTCTTTTTAGTCCGGAGGTCGGCTAAAGTTCTCCCGCTCGAGGACCAGACATAAGGTTTCTTTGCTTCTTTGCTTTCTGTTTATTTTTTACTTGTTTTTCCTTTTCTTTCTGAAGAAGTCGTTGCGTTTCTCTTTCCTAGCAGTAATTAAAATAACAAATGAATTAGTTCAACGATTAGTTATGTAACCAGCTGGAAAAATTGAATAAATGGAAGCTGGTTAGATGTGCAAAGCCCAGTTTGAACTTTTTTCCTTGACTGTGATATACTTCCCGTGTGACAGACAGTTACCATACCTGCATTTTATATGATTCAGTAAACACGTTCACATATCCTTCTTTCCTGGGAATCAAATTCAGCTCTTGTGACATCTATCAGTAAAACCAGAAATTTGAAAATAAAAAAAAACGGACCGATCAATACTTCATAAAAACTGGCAAGCAATTCCAGAAATACTTACCAAATCTAACGTAAGCAAATCTATTTCATCAAGGAAACCGGTAGTGTTGGCGTAGCCAACTGCCCACTGCACAGTGTCCCGTGCATTTTTTTCTTTCTTTAGTACTTTATGCACAGCGTCCGGAATTCGCAGGACAGCGTCACCCAAAAATAAGATATTTTCCAGAACCAAAGAAACACCTAAATCAATGCAAAAAATTAACATTAAACCCGTAGCATGCAATCTCCAGTGAATGATTCAAACGTCGGCTCACTGTCTCGATCCTGCTGCGACAGCATATCATATTGGGATGCTTCCAAATTTTTCGGCACCCGAGATTTCGAAATTTCCAGAATCTTCAGAAAAAAACATAAAACGTTGCAACATCGTAAATCAGATTCTGATCGCGAATTCCGAGTCTTCCGACCTCTAGAATCTTTTTCACCATTGGCTCGACCATCTTGATTTGCTTTTTCAGGTCGGACAGTTCTGATAATTTTGTCACGGCTTGTCGTTGCTCGATCCGCTTTACACGCAAAACCTGACGATCTACGGTACACCAATGGAAATATTAAAGCTATCAAAAACCATAACGGGAAAATTTTCCCAATTCTTTGTTCTTGCGAATACCGAGTCTTTATTCCTTACATAAGAAAATACCATTTGTTACCGTAGGCCTCTGCGCAATGTCGCTGGCATCAGTGTCTTTCCCAAAATCTTCGTGAACAACAATCATCAGCAGCATTACAGAAAAACTGAAACTTATCGCATCTATACCCATAGCTGGAGTACAATAGGTTGCGAATAAGACTACTCTAGTCAATATGAAGTGCAGAACCAGTGCCAACAAATGTTGTCAATTTTATAGGTGCTCAGTTACTGCCCGAAACAAAAATTTATTAAGTTGAAATTTTTTTATAATTTTTTTAATAACAAGCCAGCTGATCGCTATAATTATCATTTACATGTTGTCACTTGAGTGGCGAGGCAGAAAAACACGTAACCGCCTCTTATGTGTTTTGGTTGCCGTTGACCACATCTATATAGCGCGTTCGCCCGTAACAGCTGACTACAGGTTATTATTAAATATTACAGTTTTTTAAGGACAAGAAAGTTGGAAAGACTAAGGCTCTCAAAGCAATCACGAAAATTATCATCGCGAAAAATATTTTCTTTGTATCTAGCATTGTTGAACTGTCTTTTCTGGAGTTCTGGAACCTAGCACCATTATTATGTCAGGTGCTTATGATAATGTTCGCGTAGGCAAGCTCAAACTGAAAGGAGCTGGCAAATTTGGCACTTCTGGGTAAAGACTTCGTGTACGAAGTATTTGACAGGTTATTAACAAGGATTAAGATCTTGCAGATTTGTTTGCAAATGTAGCACTGCTGGATTAGAAACGTGTTTTATCCTTAAATGAAAACCATAAAAATTATTGACCGCACATTTGTTATTTGCTCAGGTCTGATGCCAGAGAAAGGCAAAAGAAAAGGAAGAAAGCGACTGTTGTGGTGGATGAAGATGCGATTAGACACGGTGGATGGTGGAAAGTGGAAGAGTTTTCTCAGATAACTGGGCCTGTGGCTATCGAACTATTCCCTTTTTCTTACATTAAGGCACTTGATGACGGTAGTTTCACTCTTGGAGCACCCCATCCGGAAGGTACTGGTGTATAAAGTCATGAGCTGCTTTTATGGGTAATATATGTTTAATGGGCGGTATAACCGTATAAAGTAGGTTCTGTAGACTGTATTCGTATGTATACAGTTTATTTTGATCGGGGAAATTGCTGGGCTTTGTTGATTCAAGTGTTTTTTACTCATACTGTAGCAGCGGATTGATCCAATTTTTTATTTCATAGGAGAAGGACCTAATCCGGAAGAGATTCTCATTGCTGTTAGAGTTTCGGACACAAAAATCGCTCTAAAATCAGGATACGATAAGTACCTTGCTGTATCGGCCAGCGGCAAACTGGTCGGTAAAGCCGAAGCCATTGGATCTCTCGAACAGTGGGAACCTGTTTTCGAAAAAGTAAGGGTGCAAAACCGGTACAAAAAACTGGGATTACTGCGGACGGCCTCGCCATTTGCACACAGGGGTGCGCTTAGGAATACGTATAGGTTCTACTGTCGCTTGCCATCCAGTAAAATAAGTATGAAATAAAATGAATATTTATATAAAAAATAAAGTACGAAATTAACTTGGAGATCGGAGGTAAACTCGTACGGGTTACATTCAGTGAACCAATTGGAGCAATTTAGGCAAATTTACCTACGGTATTTCAAAGTAAAGTATAGTGCTCTTATGACGGAAGTTTGTTAACAGTTTGTTAACAGTTTATTTAATAAAATTTCCCTTTGATATTGCTTCGTTGAGTTTTTCGCGGCAAGGATAGGGGATGAATATTGTGTTTTTGATGTCCCACGTTTCTTTCTTCTTGTGTTTTGTTTATTCTGGTCTTAACTCTGGTTTGCTGCCATAATGCGAACGTTCTCGAAAGCAACTGTGGTAAAGTGTGCACGATTGCAAATTGGAGGGTTGCTGTTTATAGATTAAAATGTGGAAGGTGCTTTTTCAAGTTTGTTTTGTTGTGCAGGGAGAAATGGCCCTCGCGGCCAGTAATCAGCGGTTTCTTACATGCAAAAACGAAACGGAAATCATGGCTTCAAGCGACACGGTAGGCATGGACGAGAAAGTGAAGGTAAGAGTTTTTTTCCGGTCTCACATTGAAACTTTCTCTTTTTAAGTATAAATTTCTTAGCTTTGTTTAAGCACTACTAGTCACATTCTTATGTCCACACTTCACAGATTCGATCAAACGCACAAAGAAGTGAAAAAACTACGGATGAAGAGGACACCGATGCATCGCAAGTGGAACTGCATTATGTGTACGCCATAAACGCTCGCGATTCGCAAAGTGAACACTGAACAGCGTAATTTAACAACATCAAATAATTATTTGTAGAAAGCAGTTCCAGTGTTTTCAAGACAAGAAAATAAAACTGAATCCAGGAGCGGTGGCTGACCTTGAAACTGCCAAGAAAGAAGGAAACGTGCACGAAACTATGTTGGATAGGAGAGAAAAAATGAAATCTGATCGCATGTGTAAATGAGCAATCTATTTTGTTAGGACTCATGATATTGTAGTTTCAGCGATAGAAATGGTCAGGAAAGCACTATCATTTGACATTTTGCTATTGATTTACATGACACTGGGAACGAGACGGATTCACCTTCAAGGTTTTTTATTAATCAAATCCAGAATACTGTTCAGCTCGTCTTTTTGACTCTGAAACTTCAGCTGTTCTCGCCGCCACGCTTCGATGCTTCTTTTGTATAAGCCCAGATTAAGTTTGGGTAAAAGGAAACGGCCAAATTCATTCTTTTTCATCGTCGATTCGACGGATATTAATACATCAGCAACAGATTCGCGGCACTTCATATCTCCCGTTTTCCATATGACATCGAAAACGCGACTTCCATGCTTGTCCAAAACCAGCTTCGGTATAATACTCACGAGCTTCTTCAAAAAAGGCTGAGAAAATCCCTTACGATTGTTCTGAGTTTGGATTACAGTTTCCTGTGAAAGAATGTGAACACGAAAATTAACGTAAATCGATATGAAGTACCAACCACATTCAGTCTGCCCATAATATTATTCGTTCAGATTCAAAAACTTACTATTGTGTGACTTCCACAGGCATTACAGCACAGCTGCAACAATAACTGAACATCCATTTTCAGAAATCCTTGGGTTATCAACGACGGATCCTTAAATGAACATAAAGCCTGTAATATCTGCGATCCCGGCATACTCGTGTTCTCAATCGTGCTCTGTTAAAACAAAAACCATGTAAATCATGAACACGTTAGAACGAGAAAGGATCTGTTTATCAAAAAACGGTTTAAGGGCCACGTTTTCTCACCTCAATGTGTTCTCTAATATTCTTCGGATAAAGCGCTCCAGTACAAACGAGCACAGCGGCAGTTTTTTCATGAACTGCCCACGAAGCCGAAATCGACGAGGAATAAAACGAATTCAGGGCTTTACTAAATACGTCCTGACACTGGTACCATTGTTTTTCATCCTCAGAACTTCGGCAAAGTCGCTGTTTGGTAGCAGAATTGGACAAAATCTGAGCCAGTTTTACCAGTAACATCCCATGTCCGCTTTCTAAAATCCCCGCACAATTAGCCGAGACTGCTTTACACATTTCACAGAGAAGCGCGACAGAAGAACAACTCATAACCATTCGGATAATAGTATGGTGGGCGTAATGGTCACGCACTAGTCTATCCAGTACTTCCTGTCCAGCTGAGATTTTTCCAACCAGATTTTCAAAGGCGATCCTTCCTAAAGCTGCAATTACTAGCTCGGCGATCCGTGAGCCGTACTTGTCCAAAGAAATCTCGTCAAAAATGGAAACGAATTTTCCTAATAAATCATCAAGATTGCGTTCCACGTCTTTTGCATCTTCTCGACATAACAGCGACACCGGGATGCTAACGAAAAGCAATGCCTAGAACAAGACAAGAGCAAATAAAAACTACTCAAAAATCATCTGCGAAGTAATTCACTCAACAGACTGTATAGAACAACAATTAGAGACTACAGAAATCCAAACGCAGACAGGCTGAATTCAAATAACGGGCCTAACCGCCAACATTAGAACCACCACATCATAAAACTCCTTCCGTGCTTTAAATGTTCGGAAATTCGTTTTGCACGGACACCATTTGACAACAAATAGTGAAATTCCGAAAACTGTACGCAAAGCAAACTGAAATACTCAGACCTAATACACTACCAATTGCTCCTCAATATTACGAACATAAATGAAAAAGAACCATACTCGGATACATTAAATTACTTACTATACCTGGACGATCACTGTCCCGATCGAAGATGTGCAGATTTGTGGCAAACATGCACTATCCATTGTCAAAAATTCCATTATTCCATCCCAGGCCAGCAGCAAATTCGTTTTATCCAGAGCATGCTCTCGCTCTTTTAGAAACTCGGAAAGTTGTGCACTGTATTGTTTATCGTTTCCCGCATAAGATATTGTTACCGGCTCCAAAACCAAATCATCCGCATTGTCCGTCTGCGATACAAAATCGTACAAAATCCCGTCATCGGATATTCTAGCACGTAATATTCCTGCTAATCTTAGCAACATTTTCTCAGCGATATGTGCAGCATAAGTGCTTTGCAAAAATATTTCCGGATTGTTGAGCAGAGCCCGGAGAAAGTGTTTCAGCGAACGATTCAGTTGCTTTGTTGGCTTTCCGATTCTCGCAACAGTTTCAAATATGGCTTCCAGAACATGACTTGAACAGCTGTGAGAGCAGAGCTGGCTCAGCAGATGCGGATCGTTTTCAGCATACTTCGATAAGAGCGTCATTAATCGCAGTGCTCCCGAAGCTCCGGTTAACAGCAAAAGATGTTCCAAAATAAAACTCAAAGTCTTATCCCGGGAGAGAGCAATTTCCTTTCCCTCAATTCGATCCCATATAGAGTCCAGAACTTCATCTAATGACTGAAATTCAAGAATAATTCTGGAAAATATTGAAGCAATCTTACCATCAACAAGTTCGTTTGCGTCACCGTTCGATTTCTTTGCCGACCTAGACACCATCCCTTCCAGATCGACCTACGAAATGAAAGACCCGTACATAAACCGACAAACGATAAACCAAAATCAATCAAGACATATAAAAGAATCAAAACTCTTGCCAACAGACGTATATATACCCTAATACCAGTGATATATTATTTTAATACTAATTTATATTAATTTTGGTATCTATATTGTTTTTATGCAAAAATACATATTTACAGCGCTATGCTATTTAAATTTTTCGCTGCTTGGACTGTTCACCCAGATCGTCAGGCTTAAAATTTACTACTTTACTGGCTCGGAAATTTACTGCATAGTCTGTACTTCCACTTTGTACCTTGATTGCAAGAAAATACAACCGATCTTCACTGGATAGCTCATCTCGAAATGCAATTTTCGCATCCACAGAATCCACCTTCGAAGGGAACTTGCGTTCCGGCATAGCCTGTACCTCAGATTTCCGTTCTAATGTTCCCCGTTGTATACCGGCCCACCCAACATCGGACAATGTGTAGTCAGGTTCCGACTTGATGTGATGATACGAGTCCTGGTTTGTAGAATTGCCCTTCTCGCAGTGAATGGGAAGTTTGGAGGGCCGCTCTTTGGACGAACTTTCTGCATATCGAGAACCATCAGCTTCTGACTTCGACAATCCTGGCGAAAAACTATCGTTCTGGTTCTTGCGCTTCCGCTTCGGCATTTTCCAAAATAATCGGCAATTCGGTATGCGCGGCCTGAAGTATTACTTGTTTACAGCAGCTGATGAATTTAAGGACCTAACAATAACATTGGTCAGGTTATCATCCTGGTTTTGGAATCTGAATAAATTCCATAAATTTTAACGATTTAGGTACTCGCAATAAAATTAAGTACTTAACTAACCAAAGAATTCAGAACGTCAGCAGTACACCACTAGCGAATTTTAGATTTCACAAAACAAGTTACGTCCAGTTCGACGTTCGGGTAGAGGTTGGCGTTACGGGTTGATTTACGTCCGTTCGCGACGTAAGGCGCCGTAAGCCAACGTCGTTGGCTGACGCGTAAAAACTGTCTGCCTTACGTGGATCTGTGCAACGGCTCAGCCATATGTTAGAGCGACAAGCCAGCGTATGCTGCCTGTGGATCTTTTTTGTGTGCTCTAACCGCCTCCCCGAGAGCAGGTTGGTCACGCTCTCGGCACTCTCGATTCGATTTATTTTTCAGCTGTACGTCACTGCAAGTGTGCATCCGTACAAGCATTTTAAACGCCGTTTTGTCTGCTAACGTACTGTTTATCTGACGCGGTAGTTTCTAGTGAACGGAGCCTAAACCATGTGAAATCTAAAATTCCCTACTATATACCTATTCATGTCAAAATAGTTCGCTGTTTGTCGTTATTAGAAGTTTCGCAAAATTCAAAAACGATCAAACCGGCCGAAAATCTCAAACCGGAAGCGGTAACAGTGTCTCGGTCGGAGCCTCGGGGGAGAAGTTACGTGCAGTCAGATGCATATTATAGGGGTAAATATTGTCAGGTTCACTCCTTACGGGAGTTATTATGTAGCACATTTATTCCCTGCATGTTTTCCTATTGGCCGGCGTAGCCGCCGGAGCTGTTACGTAATCACTCGCTATTATTCACGGCCTATAAAAGCCGGGCATTCTCTGTTATGGAGTGAGTGGCATTTTCTGATCTTTTGCTTTTGTTAATAAATTTGATCTGGAAAGTGCGGCTCTTTCGTTTCGTGTATTAGCAGCAAGTAGTTTTGCTGGTCGTAAGCTTCCTAGGCTAGGAAGTAGCCATTCTTCCCCCCTAGTAGAGCGGCACTGGCAGCTCCCTCCCACTAGGAAGTAGCCAAGCTTCCCCTCGGACAGAGTGAGAGTGTTGCACAGCTTGTGACAAGTGGCGCTCCTTGAAAGAACTTCCACCTATTGTTTTACCGGTACAACGGCAGTGTTCATCGGACATCCAGCGACATTCTGCCGTCGTGTGAGTACCCTGATTACCATCCAAGCCTATCTGGATGCACCAGCCAAGCGACCCTGTGGAACATCAGCAGCCGCTAACTAACCGTCAGAAAGCCGAAGTTGCCAGACGGAGGAACAACCGTGCTGTGTATCCATTGCCACCTGAATATTTTCACCCACCCGAGGTGGTAAGTCAACCTGAACGTTCTTCCGACTGCTCGGAATCCTTAAATTCACTTCCTTCGGAAGTTTTTAATTTAATATCAGAAGACGACTCTGATACTCTCGCCGACGCCATGTCGAACGGTAGCGATAATAACGTCGATAATGTGGTACCAGCTTCTGGCGATAGCCAGGATGCTCAATCAAGGAACGATCCTATATTAAAACTGGTCGATGAACTGCAAAAGCAGAGACGTGATAGTAACAGGACTGAATGTAAAACCGCTGAAAAGCTGGATCTCCTTAACCAGGCCAACTGGAAAACTAGCGACCGGTTAGATCATTTTATTAGCGGCAATGTGGAGACTAACCGGAAACTGGACAGAATTATCGATGCGCTCGAGTTACTTGCCACCCGGCGAGACTCCTCGTTGTCAGAAAATCGCGGCCGACACCGGGAAGATCGTGGAGGTTTCCAGCGGGAACCAGAGCAAAATCGAACCCGCTCGCCGGCAGATCTGCGCACGGCTCGCAATCCCTTCTGCTCAGCAAGCAGTGATGACGTAGACGCGCGCGAAACGGTAGTATACTCGTATGATCGAGACAATGTGTTACGTGGTAATATTGGTTCGAATTTTACTGCCGCACAGCAGAAGAGCCAATCACGTCAGCCCGCTGTTTCTTTTCGCATTAATGCGGACAATAGCAGGCAGTTCAAGCCAGAATCGAATCTGCGCTCTACGCAGTATGATGACGTATATGACTGCTCGTCGCAGTATGGCAAACACCCGTTTGAATTGCCACACGTTGCCCGTATGGATCGGAATAGCAACGCGATGCAGTCTCAGGCAACCGCCCACGAGCGGATGTACCAGCGCACGGGCGCATTACTCGGTCGAACCGAGCATTCGGGTACTCATACTCGTAGTATGCAGTACTGTGCCTCAGTAGGTCAACCGGATCACTCCGGTCGCGGTAACAATTCGGCATTCCTTCCACGCGGAAGCTGTCGTGATGACTCTGACACAGATGTGGATGCTGATGAAAATCGCGACTGTAGTCGACGACCGAGGGAGGATGGACGACGTCAACCGAACGGTGTCCATGTCCGGGCTGCGGCAACTGCAGGACTTGTACCCAACCAAATGGTTGATAATCTATACGGAATACTGCAAACGCAGCCTAAATGTATAACAAAAATCCCTGAATTTAAGGGCGACAAGAATGAGCGAGTGGAAAACTTCATCACTCGCTACGAAGAAGTAGCTTCCATTTACCAATGGACTGACGCCCTGATGGTGGCAGGTCTAGTGTCAGCTCTGAAAAGCAGGGCGGCTGACTTCTATGACCATGTGCGCCGTCAGTATCCAGATAAACTTTCATGGGTACAGTGGAAACTGAGGCTTATGGAGAAGTTCTATGAGCACGACCGCGAAACTGTGGCAGCACAGACATTGACTTCGCGGTATTACGATCCTAAGAAGGAGTCTATTAAAGACTATTATCAGTCTGTAATGGACTTGATTACTGACAGTGGGTCAGCATTGGCACCGGCGATGCAGGTACATTTCCTGATAAACGGCTTGCGCTGCGTCCCGGACCTGTTCGATCGTGTTGGTGTAAGCCAGCCGCAAACGCCTGCCAGCTTTCTCATCCAGGCACGCAATTGTCAACGTATACTGGCAATGCGCAACAGCGATGCCCAAAACGGGATCAGCGTAGCCGTGCCTGTATTCAACCCTGGCCCCCGCCAGTCTGGTGGCAGACGGAATTCGTTCTCCGAGAGGAGACCTGATGACAGTGAAACCACTGAGATTTCTCAGCATGCGAGCGAAGCGAATAAGCGGCCGAGCGAAGCGAGCAAATCTCCGCCCAGGGCGGCTGCACCGCTTAATGTAACGTGTTTTACTTGCGGCAAGCAAGGCCATTACAGTCCAGATTGTCAGTATTACAGAGCGGATCCAGCTACTCTTCCCCAGGAGGTCAAAGACTTTCAAGCCCAACGCCGTCCCCGAAGATCATCGGATCGGGATAGTGGAAGCGGATCTCGCTCGTCAAGCGCTAACGGTTCAAAAAACACTGGCCGCCCGTAAATGGAGGTCATACGGCCGCGGCACCCGAAATCCCTCCAAAACCACCGGATATTTCCCCACCGGATGTGAACGTTCAAAGCGGAGACACCACTGTACAAGCACAGAGAGGTACCGTGGTAGATGATGGAAACTCACTAAGTGAGAAAACACCCAAGATCATTAAAAGCGTTAAAGTGCCTGTTACCATAAATGGTATCTCTGTCTCTGCTTTGCTTGATACAGCAGCTGACACATCTCTCATTTCGCGAGAGTTCTGTGATGAACACAGCATTAGCTACTGTACATTACCAGTAAATTCTAATAGAGTAGTAATGCGCGGTATTACTGGTAGCTGCAAGTCGCTTTCGTTGTGTACGAGTATATCAGTACATCTTTCGAATTTAAAATCGTCTCACGACGTATTCGTTACAGAAATGAAGAACGAGTTGATACTAGGTTGGGACTTTATATCCCGTAACCCGACTTCCTTGGATATTCTCAAATCTGTAATACTACAGAATGAACTAGAAAGCAACATTTTTAGTTTTGACATTTACTGGAAAACACCACTTAAGTGGACAGATACCGCATAAGCGGCATTCGTACAGCAGGTACAATCTGTACAACATCTCCATAACTCTGGAGTAACGGTAGTACCACCAGTGAGCAACGGCGCATATGCCGCTGTATACTTGCACCAACTACCGGATACGGCAGATGCAGACGTATTAGTAGCTGCATTGCGTACGTTGCCGGTTATCATGTGTACCGATGCTACTGTTATTCCTAACAGTCACACTAATATGCAGTCTGGATATCGCGCGCATAATAATAAGCGCGTTACCTTTGCAGTAGATGAACCAGCGCAAGCTGACGTTAATTTACTCAAAACGGAGTTTGATCTGGATTCTCAAGAGTATACAGATACTGTAACGTCTCGGGAACGAGTTACTATATACAGTACGGAAACCGTACGCTTACCACCGATGAGTGCTGTGGTAGTCGAGTGTAAGCCTCGTACTAAAATTAAGCAGGCTAGAATGGTGGTATTTCCTAACCGGCAAACGCTGGAGCGGAGTAAAACGATAATACCAAACTCGGTAGTAACAGTATCCGATAACCGGACGAGCTTGTTTGTAATGAACCCTTCCAAATATCCGAAGATAATTCGAAAGGGATCACACCTCGGTACAGCCGAGCCGTATGAGGAACTACCCGATCCGATTCAAATGAATGAAACGAATGTACGACAATACTCCGATGAGGAGAACGCTGAATTAGAAGATATCCTTAAAACTATTAATATAAATCCCGAACTCAGCGATGAGCGGCGCAACCGTGTATTGGCTATACTACGCGATAATCGCGATATCTTTCCTACGAAAGACCGGCCGTACGGTTTTACTAACTTTAGTGCGCACTGCATCGATACCGGAGACTCGAAACCGTTTAAATCGACTCCACGTCGTACTTCCTGGCAGGGGCGAAAACTCATTCAGGATGAGGTGCAGAAAATGCTTGACAAGGGCATAATTAGGAAGTCCAACTCCTTGGAGTTCCCTGTGGTGATTGTACATAAACCGGGTAACGGGGTGTTCGATTTTGCATTGATTTTAACATGCTAAATTCTCTAACGAGAAAGAACGTATATCCACTTCCGTTACCAGAGGACCTGCTAGAAGCAGTCGGTAACAGCGAATGGTACACTGGCCTTGACTGTTATTCGGGATTTTGGCAAATCCCGGTCTCCGAGGCGGATCAGCCCAAAACGGCATTCGTCACTCAAGACGGGTTGTACGAATTTTTAAGAATGCCGTTTGGGCTGTGTAACGCCCCGGCGACATTCCAGTTAACAATGGATACCATTCTTGGTGCACTCAAGTGGACAATGTGCTTAGTGTACATCGACGATATCATCGTTTTTGCACTCACATTTGATGAGCATTGTGACCGCCTTCATAGGGTGTTAGCTACTATCCGCGAGGCGGGCCTTACTATTCAACCGGCTAAGTGTACTTTCGCTTACCGCGAAATGAAATTTCTGGGTCATATAATTGACCGAAATGGTATTCGGACAGACCCAGAAAAAATTAGAGCAGTCCAAGATTTTCCTGTTCCCAAAACAGCAACTGACGTTAAATCATTTCTCGGCCTAGCGAGTTATTACCGGAAATTCATTGCCGGTTTTGCACATATAGCTGAACCACTGTATTCCCTAACCAAGAAAGATACTGATGTTAAATCAGCGTGGTCTGAACAACAGGAGCGTAGCTTCCACCGTTTGAAAACGGCGTTAACAACGGCGCCGCTGCTGGCCCGGTTTGATCCGGAAAAAGCGACGGTAATTGAGTGTGATGCGTGTGGCTATGGCATTGGTGCTATACTCTCACAAGAGGGACATATAGTCGCATGTGCAAGCCGGACACTCTCTAAAGAGGAGAAAAATACCCGATAACTGAGCTTGAATGCTTAGCCGTAGTATTTGCAGTATCAAAGTTCCGACATTATGTCGAGTTTACCAGTTTCGTGGTTCGAACAGATCACCAAGCTTTGACCAGCCTTTTGAAGGCGCGTGGTACAAACGCCCGGTGCGTCCGGTGGTCACTAATGCTCAGTGCTCTCGATATGAAAATCGAGTATCGGAAAGCATGCCTTCACGGCAATGTAGACTGCTTAAGCAGGTTTCCGGTAGATCAGTCGTCTGAAAACGAGGAAATTGATTTACCCCAGGAATCGGACAGTCTGCAGTCATTCGCAGTTAATTGCGCATGGTTGTCCGTAATGGCGGCTGAAACCATAGTCCAAAGCGAACCTGCCGACGCAGACACAGAATATCTCCGTCTAGAACAGGAAAAAGATCAGAATATTACTCGTATTATACGGGACATGAAGGACGAAACATCCCCGAACAACAAGTGGTATAACGCCGAATACTGTTTGAAAACAGTGTACTGTACCGATACAGACGATATCTCACGGAAAAAACACCTGTGCTTCGTATGTGCCCTGGGCCATGGGATCTATGGCTAGAAGCATGCACGCTTACGTAAAGCACTATGTCCAGTCGTGTGACCAGTGCCAAGCGCGTAAAGTGCCGCACTCTAAAACTGCAGGCACAATACAGTTTATGCCGGTACCACCTCCGTTTCACACGGTTGCAATTGATATTCTGGGACCGTTCCCAGTGACCGAACGTGGAAATAAGTACATAGTAGTACTTATCGACCATTTAAGCCGCTTTGTTGTAGCTTCCCCTGTGGTAAACGATACCGCTGCCTTAGTGGCAGATTTTCTTGTAGAGAAAGTATTTTTCACGTTTGGGACGCCCATTAAACTGTTGCACGACAGAGGGACCCATTTTCGAAATGAACTAATTCTGAAAATCACCGAACTCTGCGGCATTAAGCAGGTTATGACTACTTCGTATCATCCGCAAGGCAACTCACTATGTGAGCGTCAAATGGCCCCGCTTGCGGAAGGCATTGCAATGTTTACTGCACCGACGCAGAAAGATTGGGATTTATATGTCTCTTCTGTTGTGTTTGCACATAACGCCGCAGCACAAACCACCCACGGATTTTCTCCGTTTTATTTGATTTTCGGCAGACACCCGAACTTTCCGTTCGATACTCTATTTAAAGTGAGAGAAAGTCTGTTATACCACAGTTATCCTGAATATGTGCAAGATCTGCTAACACGGCTATCAGCCGGATATGAAATAGCGAAATCGCGCATTGAACTGCAGCAAAGCAGAGATGCTAATCGGCTAGACGCCCACCGAAAGGTGGTTACTTATAGCCCGGGCGATCTTGTACGGGTACGGCAGCTTACGCGGAAAGTTGGTAAAAATACCAAACTTTCCGAAAAATTTGCTTATCCGTACGAAGTTATTCGCAAAATAAATGATAATGTGTATGAGTTGAAGCGGTTATTTCCCGGTTCTAGGCGCAGCCTAGTGGACAAATATAACGTTGACCGGATACAGCCGTATATACAGCGTCAAGTAGGTGACGAAGCCAATGTAACTGCTTCCGTAACTCCTAAGGAGGAGACAGCTGATAACAGTTGGGAGAACGTTCCGGAAAAAACTCCGGTAAAGTTGCGGCGAAATCCTGTCCGTAAGGCCAGAACAAAGAACGTTTCGTTGAGTGCACAAAAGCCTCGCTTAAAGCGAGTTGGGCACCAATAAAAGCAATGACTTCATTCAACCGTCGTACTGTATACGTACAGGCGTAACTTTTAACATACAGCTGCAATTATGCAGATTATACGCGTTACGTAATACTACCTACGGTAGTACAAGTTCACTGGTTTGACCTGCATTCGGCAGCACCGGCACTGAGGCTGTACGACTGCCAAGACAGCAGCCTGCTTAACACAGCACAGCCTGAACAATGACAATGGCCAGACTGTCAGTCTGATTTTTCATCTCTGGCATTCGCATCTAACTTTAAATTTTAAAGTGACGTGTGCAAACGCACATTTCACCGTTTTTCCCGCACGGTTTATACTGTCTCCATCAACATGGATCCTCAAGTGTACCCGTGTGCCGCCTGTCGTTTCCAGATGAACCAGGCTTACCGAAATACTGGACAGTTCCAGATTATTCCCTGCATTCATGCAGATTTCGACGATGTCTTCTTGGCGGACATGGGGGTCGTCCCCGACGAAGACCTGCGTCGGGCAGTTGTCGCTGCTGGCTCCGGAATCAAATCCGGATATGACCGGCTTAAGGCCTGGCTCACGAAGCCTGACGAAGTCAGAACCTTCTTGGAGGACGTGGGCAAGCGCTTTCCTGATCTGGTCGATCCACCAGGGATGGCAGATTACCCTCCATATCTGGAGTCCGAAGCCTCCGACGAGGAGCAGCTGGCCAACGAGGCACCGCTACCTCCATGTATGGAGAATTCTCCAGCTGTGGAGGCTGCACAGAATCCACTGAAACAGCAGGACCTGCACGGCCGCGTTATGCGGGTTGCCGAAGATGGCACATATCGCCGGCCATATGCTGGATTGTACTCCGAACAGGAGATGCGCGACCTTTTGCAGCGAATCGACTTCGTCAACTCTCCTAAACATGGAGCTATACTCCCAACCGTCGTCCAATGGTACATTGGCCCATGTACGTGGATGGAGGCATCTATGGAGGGCTATCCGTTTAAACTGCGGCTGCAGGAACAGCAAGACGGCTCGACCTTACCGCCGCAACGAGCAGCGGATTCCACCATTGGCAACTGGGTAACGGCACACATTGCCTTAATGGACCCGGATCAAGTCAAACGGCGCCAGGCTTACGAATGCTTCGCCAAGCGCATCGTGCATGTGGCTCGCAACACGGCGAACAGCCCAATGGTACAGCTGGCACTCAAATTGCCTATTCCACCAGGCACCAGATCGATCCACAGCATCCTACAGCGTCACCACATTCCAGTGGAAAACAACATGCCTGCGTGGCCCACACGGGATATCTTGGTTGCCGACTGGAGCATCCCCGATAAGAAGCACTGGACGGTGCTGAACGAATGCGCTGCCTGCCCTGTCTGCATCCCGCAGTATGACTCTAGCAAAGAGATCAAACACTGGGCGAGGTGGGAAGGATTGTCGGCTGAAGAAGCGGAAAAGCTAGCGGCCGAACTGGACCTCCAACCGGGAGACGAACGAGAAGATGAGACTATGGATGCCGACGATTCCCGCTAACCACTACCAGACTTTGCACCGGACTTTTCGGGATCGTCCAGTTCTGGGTAACCAGTAGTTTGTTGTGTTTTTATCCATTTACTCCATGTATAATTAACCTTTTGTTAATAACACTGCTATGCTAGCAGACTTCTCTTGTTTTAACGGCTGTGGGTCCAGCCTTCCCGCAGCGAGGGGATGTGTCAGGTTCACTCCTTACGGGAGTTATTATGTAGCACATTTAATCCCTGCATGTTTTCCTATTGGCCGGCGTAGCCGCCGGAGCTGTTACGTAATCACTCGCTATTATTCACGGCCTATAAAAGCCGGGCATTCTCTGTTATGGAGTGAGTGGCATTTTCTGATCTTTTGCTTTTGTTAATAAATTTGATCTGGAAAGTGCGGCTCTTTCGTTTCGTGTATTAGCAGCAAGTAGTTTTGCTGGTCGTAAGCTTCCTAGGCTAGGAAGTAGCCATTCTTCCCCCCTAGTAGAGCGGCACTGGCAGCTCCCTCCCACTAGGAAGTAGCCAATCTTCCCCTCGGACAGAGTGAGAGTGTTGCACAGCTTGTGACAATATTAAGTAGGTTGCGTTTTGCACGGCCGGACGATTAACGGCAAAATTAACGACAGTTTTGGCGTTGTTAATTTAAGGCTCCGGTGATTCGCATAAGAGGTTGCGTTATGCACTAAACAATTTACAGCGATAGATATTAGCGTGGCGAACTGTTGTGTTTTGACAGTCATTTTTCAATTTTTGGAATCGATACCGAAACGATTTCATGTTGCACCGTAAAAGTAACAGAAAAAAGATTTTTTTGTGGTAGAAAAACATAGATTAACACGTTTATGAACGTTTTCACGCAAACACTATTCTAAAGCAGTGTTATCCATTTATTGAATTTTATTCTATTCTTGAATGCAGGACTTGTTATTGCGTTTGTCAGATGCCTCAGTACAGTCTCCGTACACTGCTACTCCAATAGTAAAATACTCGAATTACTGTATTTTACTTATTATATGGAATAATTTTTACGATTGTGAAAGTTAAAGTAAAAGTAATCCATAAGAGTGAAAAGTTTAAAGGGACCACTGGCAGCACTAACAGAGCAGTACTGTTGTGATTTTCGAAAATTCGAGTCGAGTGGGCAACTCAGGATTGAATGCCCAGGCAGAAATTCACTGGATACACTGTCTCGCCTACGCAGTCTTCGTGCTCAATGGTCTATGTGGGCCCAGTCGTTCATTACTGAATTTTAACGTCGTTATTAACGAAACGATACCCCCTTCGTTTCGTTAATAACGACGGGTACTGCCGTTTAAACGTTCGTTAATTGTACTCCGTCGTTAATTCTATCGTCAATCGTACCCCTTCGTTGATACCGCAACCTGCTTGGGGTAACCTTATTACGTCTTTCTCTAATTACCCCGATATTATTAATAATATTATGTTACAGTTGTCAGGTACTAGCATCTAGTAAGTATCGGAAAAAGTAAAAACTCTAAAAAAGAATAAACCAGTAATAAACATTAACATAAACATAAACCAGTAATAAACATTAAAGAATAAATCAAAAAGAACAAATTAGTAATATTAATTAAAAAAGAATAAATCGGTAATATCTACAGTACATTATGATAGAAGTGCCGTACGAATAATGTAATATTATGATGATTACGTTAGCAATATTATGAATTTAGTAATATCATTATGATAGAACTCTGTATTGTATAATAAGCGCTGACAATTTGGCAACTCAAAGGTGACGCTGGCAACTCCCTTGGGAAAAAAGCCATACGACTAGTGATGGAAACAAAAATATTTGTTGCTCCAGTTTTATTTTGCTACTAATCACATCAATACACTGTATACGTAGTACTTGAAGTAAAGATATTTTATCATATTTCAAAACATCTACCAGAAGAGAGTTCAGTCTAACCACTGACGACTAATAATGAATAACATGCACGGCTACGTGGAAACTGAACGCACGCTTATGTTCCGCCGATATTCGCATAAACATCATCCAAGAAGCGGTCGCCGGGGTGCAAAAGTAGTTTTACAGTTTATACAAAACAGATTTGTAAACTCAATCAAGATCATCCAATCATCACTAAATGGTAAATGTCGATATAAAACTTTTCAAAGCAAAGAGATGTTCAATAGTCAATCACAAAAACACTACCCAGTGTTTTAACCTTAAGAAAAATTTAACGACAAAACAACCGAAGACGGGTAAATACTTGCTCCATAGGACACAAATTTGTACATCCTGATGCATCAATTTTCTTCGTTTCCTTGGCGTTCAGGCAGTTTCTTTGTTAAGGTTTCCATAAATTCATCAGCCAAGGATGGCCACGCCAAACTGGAATCATACGCCTGGACACTGGAAAGGTCAGGATGCCGGTTGGCCAAATCACAGACTCCCACAAATGTATCTACAGCAAATCAAGGCTGTAGCGCCTACCCTAGTTAACAGGGTGGCAATGAAATCGATGTAACAGATGTGAACTCACCGAGAGAAACACCTTTCGTTCCCGAAGACTGGAAAAACTCCGCAAAATCCGGAAAGAGAGCCCACGAGGACTTTAGCATCACTGAGAACAGTTCCGCAGCAACTTCAGTCGCAACAGCTTTTTCTCCTGGTTGCTAAAATGGTAAATCCGCCAAAATAAAATAACTTGCGTGTTCGTGTAGGGACATCGTCAAATAAGCCGTCAGTCTCAAAAATAGTTTTAGGATTTTAAAAATATCGTACTTTGGCTAATCCAAAAGCATACTCGCACAATGCAACAAGTTCCGGACGCTTTTTGATCTCCAGAAGCATTTCCGGCATCTTCTTTTTGAACTTTTCGTTGCTGTCGCACCTATGACAAACGCAGTGCAACAAACCTATAGCCGGCATTTGACCTGTTGACCGTTACCGCAGATCCATATTAAATGGCTTACTCAAGTTTAGCCATCACCGCAACCCAGGAAGATTGCGAAACCGTATCCTCTTCCGATTTTAAATCCAGTTTTTTACTTAGTACGATCGCCGCTACCTGATAAAAAACACCAAAAATTAAACCACAAGCACGGAGCACCTATGCATGCAAACCAGAGCAAGTTAGCAAGTTAGCGGTGATCCATACATCATTGGGGTCCATATCCACAGCTGCGCAGAATTTGGCCAGTCCGTTGCGTGAAATTGCAGAGGCACCTGAATGATTCAGCTCACGGTCACATTAAAGAAATTCAGACATTCCAATTCTACAAGTAAGTAGCAAACATTGTCACAAGCATACTGTACAGTAATTTCCGTATTCCGTATAGAAGTACAGTAAGGAGCGCTGTCGCCAGAATGTTACTGTACATACATTAGCAACATTATTTCTAAATTTGGATCATCAGTTTTTAAGCTTTTTTTTTAAAATCAGCCGGCCTTGTTATTAACTACATTCTACATATGTACTGCTGAAGTTATAGCTGACATAAAATTGTAAGTTGTACTACTTTACGCTTACGGTAACTTACCCTTTTTGCTTTTTGACTTCTCCGCGTAGTGACGAAACCATTCAATGCATCGCGCTTCCGAGAACGGTGATGTGTCATTTTCGCAAGTTTTTCTAGAGGAAAAAGACTGCATTATGTTTCGTTATCTCTTTAAGCACATACACTAAAATAAAGGTCCCACTTGTCTATTTTTTCGCGCTGGATCGTCTCGCGATCCCCAGCTGCACTGACATCATTTCCCAGCGAGGTCTTTGCCAGCTTCGTTCGCGGCGCTTTAGGTTGAGCAGCAACCCTTTTTGTCCCTTTTTTGTTGGGCATCTTGACAGAAAGATTTCAAATGAGAAAGCTGGAAAACAGTGCGCTACAATCAGACAAATCCAAGTGCACCAAAATTGTGCAAAAAATGAAACTGGGTATATATGACCATAACAAGGTTAAACAAAACAAAACGGTGAAAACGTAGTATTCGCAGAAAAAATAAAAAATTATAAAACTGCAGAAGCTCCTGTTAAAACAGCTTGTCATGAATGTCAGGAGTCAGGACATGAAAAATTTAATTATTGTCGTCAGTACTCAAAACCTTGCTGTGCGGGGTAACCCCCTTCGTGCGACGTTTACGGGTAATACGGTTTTATTTTTGACGCAGCACTTTTCGGTACCGAAACTGGAAACACTTCTTGAACCAGTTCAAAATTTTTGTTAAGGTACTTTTCCTCGTTTTCGGAGTGTCCACAAGTTTCAACGGATTTTGACTACTGCAGTAGTGCCTTTGTTTTGTATTTCAGACGTGCTACCTAAGGAGGAAAGCCTGCGGCTAGAAGGTGTCGGCAAATTTGAATAGCGCTCGAGGTTTGTCCTGTGTTTTCGCCTTTTGGTTCCCTGCAACAGTCTGCACTCTGCAGCTCGGAGTTTTCGGACAAGCATTTAGTTTATATTTCCGGATTTCACGTAACAGGAGGGACTGAAAATGTCATCCATCGGTACAGGATATGATCTATCGGCATCCCAGTTTTCTCCTGATGGTCGGGTGTTTCAAGTCGAGTATGCCTCTAAAGCTGTCGAAAACAGTGGGTACGTCGATGTGACTGAATAGCTGAGCACCTGTTTAGTGTATAGTGAGCACCAGTAGCTGTGCACAGTGTGCACCAGTAGCACGATACCAGTACTTTTAGTCGTGGTTTGGGTAAATACATGTAGTACCAAACTTTTGGTGAATAGGGATTTAATTTTGTGGTTTTCCATAACTTGTATCAAGTAATCTATCACGAGTTCCGTTGTTCCTCTGTTGCTTGTTGCTGAAGATGGACCATGGTATAAAAAGCTGTTTAAGGCGCAGGCATAAAACCAAGTGTGTTTTTTAAAATCCATTAGTTCAATACTCAAAAATGAAAGGTTTCATTGATGCGTTAACGAGAGAAATTGTGCGGTAATTGGATGGTGTTACAGCGAGACTGGTTGGTAATACAGTATTAGCTTTCTCTGTGGTATGTAGCTTGCTGCAACAAATCTTACGGTTTCGTTATAAAAGTGAAACAAACCCCAAAAATTAACAGTAGGTCAGTTTGAATTGTTCAGAAGTGGGTTTAATGCTTGTTGGATTGGCTAATGCATATTTCTTTAGAACGGTCATCGGGATGCGAGGAAAGGATGGCATCGTCTTCGCAGCAGAAAAGTTGGTAATCACTAAGCTGCACGAATCTTCCGCAAACCGTAGGATTTGGCGAATCGATACGAACATCGGAATGGCTGCTGCGGGACTTATTGCCGACGCTCGTAAACTTGCGGAAATCGCCCGAAAAGAAGCATCGGACTACCGTAACCAGTATGGAGTGACCATACCAGTAAAAGAGCTGACCAAGCGAGTATCAATGTACATCCACGCTTATACCCTGTACAGTGCTGTGCGTCCTTTCGGGGTGAACTGCTTGATTGGCGGCTACGATAAGGTCCACGGAGCCGAGCTGTACATGATCGAGCCATCAGGTGTGTCGTGGGGCTACTATGGTTGTACGGCGGGCAAAGCGCAGCAGGGCGCCAAGACTGAAATTGAGAAGCTGAAACTGGTGGATATGACGTGCGATGAAATCGTCAAGAAAGCGGCCAAAATCATCTACGGTGTCCACGATTCGGTCAAGGATAAAGATTTTATTCTGGAAATGGGCTGGTGTTGCGAACAGAGTGGAGGCATTTTCGAAGAAATCCCAAAGAATATAACATTAGAAGCTGAAGATTTGGCCAAGAAGGCTCTGGAGGAGGATGAAGACACTGAAATGGCCTGAGCTACTAGTTTTTTAAAGTTAGTTTCCAGCAGTGTAATTTCTGATACCTTATCCATCTTACTTATGTTGTTTATCATTACGATGTAATAATTAGCGATGCTTATCTTAATAAACATTCAACGTCCGTTGGTTCAAGTGATTATGATTGAGTAGTACAGTGCAAATGTCGGTAATTTTGCATTTTATTATAAAACTGAAAATACTGTGTAGTGAATACTACAAGAGAATGATGAGACTGTTGCACATCAGGCCCAAACGGTAAACTCATTAACGATAACTGATAAGTATTATTTATGCTACTCGTAGTTTTTTTTTTGCAACACAGTCACAAAGTGTTACAGTTAAACCGGTGCGGAGCCGCCCATAGTGGCCTCGTTATTGCTCAAAGAGCAAGATTATCTTATTGTAAATTTTTGTTCGGAATCTATCGATATTTTGTTTTAAAATGATCCCGAGACTTCCAAGCGAAAAAGTTGTACGTATATGGACTATTGGTATTGGAACTTGAGAAGTACTGTGGAAACAAGTGTCGCTCTCTGCGGTTGCCACCCCCCACCGGCTACAGTCTAGTCGACAAGCGGGTAGCATTTGGTCAGGGCCTCAACGTTCGGATTTCAGACTTTACTTCGGAGTTCGGAGTCTTCGGACTTCCCAGTTTTTAGGATTCGGTTTTATTCGGATTGTTCAAACCTTGTTTCCGTTCGAATTATAGAGAACTGCGACAATGGCAAAGAACTGGTAAATATTTATACCTAATATGTGGGCAGGTGAACCTGAAGTCACTAATATTGCGAGTTGGTTTACTCATCGTTTAAATCATTAAAATATGATTAAATGGTTGTATAGCTTGGGTGCACAGACGTCTATGTTTTTCGGACTTTTGTCACTTTTCCGTTAATTTTAACTGTCATAATGTACGACCGTTATTTACGAACACACGCGGACCCTACCGAGTCGTTACACTATCAGAATTCTGCGTCGTCAAGCCAAAAGCTATCGTACTCTCAACTAGCCGTTGGTGGCAGCGGGGCTCCTGGCGCGAAAATTGCGGAGCCTTCCAATTTTGGTCGTGTGAGTTGCCATCGTTGTTTCTGCTTTCACGGCCTGCTGCCTGTGTTAACTTTAGCTGTTGCAGGATATTTCAACAGAAATTTCCAGACTGCCCCTGGATCTTCGTTTCGCCAAATTATTTAACATTTTCACGCGCTCCGATTTTCGCGATCTGCAGGAAATTTATTATCCAGCCGCTGTGGAAGCCGTGTTCGGATTCCAGTCTTCCTCGTCTACATATCGACAGCAGCATGCGGTGGTCTCGGGTCAGTTTCAGTCCGATCAGCCGTATATTCCTGTGTCGTTCTGCGATATCAGTCAGAACTACAAGCTGGTTTACGATGCGGGATTCCAGTTGCTGAACACGGATGGACCCATTTTCCGCTTCCTCATCTCTGTCTCGGGCGGACGCGTTAGCACCTCTCCGCGCTACTATTTTCCCATCTCGTGCTTGTCACATGCCGTCCGAAAGAGCTTGGAAAATGGCAGCATACCATCGTGGTATCGCGATAAAGTTCCTCAAAACGCCGAATTATTCTCGGGTGACGGACTGGATAGCTCGGCGGCCATTTCCCTGAGTGCTTTTGAATTTTATTTCGCCCATTTTGCCTATCATCTTGTTAATCCGGATTTACGCACAAACGTACGTCGTCAGATTTCATATGAACAGTGTGAATTCATAATTATTCATCAGAGTGCTACTGCAGGTTTTCATCACGTTTGGTGAATATTTTTACAGAATCCAGCGGAACCAGACTGCTTATTTATGGCGCTGGTGGATAATTACAGTTCAGTATTTTTTAATGCATCCGCAATTTTGGATAACCAGCGTTTCGCGTCGAGTCATTACGCTGGTGGCGGCCCACTTCGCAGGTATCGTACAGATTGTCGCAAATACAGTACTTCTATGGATGTGTCACTAAATCGTGAATACGAATAACCTGAACTTTCCGCGTTCGCCATTTTGTTAATTTTTTTTTCACGTTTTTGACTTTGTAGATCTTTGGGGTTTTTTCAAAATTCTCGAACGGGAACGGAATCAGGCGAACCACTCGGTCCATTACCTCAAACACATCCGCTCGCAACATCGGAAAATTTGGAATGCCTTATCAATGTGAGAACTCGGAGAGAAATACCGTATGACTCATCCAAACCCGTCCTGCTTAACGAAATTTTGATGCCGTTTCAGACGTTCGTAGAGTTTTGGCTCAATACTAGCGGATTTACTTCGCAAAAATACAGCAGAAAATATCCATCGACACCGCGTTACAGCGATCGTGGGCGTCATTCTCCGTCATTTGGACAATCTCCACTGTCGCCTGGAGGATCACGACGTCGGCAGCCCGTTTTGCAGAATGTTCCGACGGTATTTCCACCCACATGTGCCGTACAGGCTTTCAGGCAGATCGTGAAAGTTCTGCACGAATTCGCTTACGCTCCGGTCGTTGAACGGGCATACCATAAAAACATGGAGACAAATTTACTGGATATCAAGCGGTATTTAGTAAATCTCGTAATTTTGCATTCTGATTTAGCCACATACGCAATACGTTTTTAGTCACATCATACCTCAATTGGTACAGCGTCCACTGTATGATTTGTTGAAGCTTACGATGCGAAAGTATCCAATGGATGCAAGCTTCCGTTATGTGAGTTCGTGCTTATGGTAGCTATTATCCTTATTTGTACATAACTTTATGCGTATTTTTTCGTTAACTGTGTATATTGGTTTTAATGACACTGAATATTACAGATCTATGAGCTGTGGCTTACTTACATCCAGCCATGGCGGTATGAAAACGTGCTGACGGATATCCCCAATAGCGATGATGTTGTTATCGTGTCAAAGGATTATCGGTGGTAAGATTCGATATAAAAGTTCTCATCTGCTCCGCTATAAAATTTATCGGACATCCTTGCTTACGGGTTAAGCGCAAAAAGTAACGCAAGTAGCGCAAAAAGTAACTGCGAACATGATGCTGCTATTGTGCACTTTCGTAGGTATTCTTTTATTATGGAAAATCTGCTGTTTTATACTACGCTATTCCAGGTTAGTTGCCCAAGAAATGTTTTACTTTCGGTTTCGTGTACTTGTGTGCGATTATGTCTATGTTAATGGTAACCATTGGTGTGCGACATCTACTCCGAATACGTGACCGTATTTTAGAACTTCGTTGATCGCATGCTGCGTGTGGATTTCTCGGTTCCGTTTAATACTCTGGCTGTTTATCGCATTGGGAAAGTTTTTTGCGATACGGAAATGTATCAGCTCATTCGCAATGTGGAAGACCAACTGTTTGGCGTCAAAAAAGTAGCACCTCTTCGATCGGGAAGTTCACCTACGAAAAGTATCGTGAAAAACCATTTAGCGGATTTGGAAGGACCGGCTTACAACTACATCTCCTTCTACGACGCAGAAAATATTACGAAAGTTCGTAAATTCTTTATCAGTTTCGACCTCACAGGTTTGGTATGTTTAATGTTATAGGTACGGGAACTGCTGAAAGTGTTAGTCGCCGCTGAACGTCGAATTTCCCGCAAATTGATTGACAGTCGTGCACTACGCGTCCACAATCGCGCGGATCTGCAGTATTGGAAGGATCTCATTGTAAATGGACTTAAGCAGTTGTTTGGATTGGTTGCCGGTCCGGTTCTTGGGATGAAACTGCAGCCGTTGGAACTTGAGCGAATGTCTAAGCATATTACAAAAGGCATTGAATGTTTTTCTGCCATATTTGCGGTTCGTACCCATATCTATCAGTACAGTGCGCAAAATATTTGGTTAATTTATTGCTCGTTATCAGATTCAGTATGAAGAAATATGCGAGGAAGAGGGCGAACCGGTGGTAGTACCAGCTAGTTCTGGTGAAGCAGAATTCCTGTTGGATCGACCACTTGCCCAACCAGCTGATTCTGTCAACCGGTTACGGTCTGTCTCCACCAAACGACGCCAGTCGGTAAACACAATAATTTAGCTGTTTTATTACATGAAGTTGCATAAAATGTCAAACAAAATGTAGTTGCATCAAATGTCAATATTTAATTACAACCGTACTGTATAATCAGGTTGTGGATTCTCTGGAATCGTCTCGGGTCTCTTACATCACTGAACCGGAAAATCAACCAGCACGAACATGGGAAATTGCGTTTTTAATTCCTCTACTAAGCGGTCTTTCGCACCATTTAAATATGCTAGTATGCCAGAGTGCCTGACAAAATAGTGCATGAGTTAAATTGAGTTTATGGAGTGTTCATTTTTTTAGTATGGATCGCAGATTGAAGAACTGTACAACAGACAGGATTTCCAAGCTCGGCTGGTTCATCCGCTGATTCAACCACCTCATACTCCGGTGCAAGTTTATGGCGAAGTGCACGGGTCTGCGTTGCCGCCACGAATTAGTTTACGTCCATTGGCCAGTACGTACGTGGTGGGGACCATTGTATTCTTGTGGTTTTTCTTGTGGACCACCGATATCGGATACCTGCGGGGCGGGCTCTTTGTCGTCTTTATTTTAGCGGCGTATCTGGTGTCCAATGCCATTGTGGAGCCTTATAGGGATAGACCGACTCGTTCGTAAATCGTAATGTACGGCATGAAGTTGGAATCTTGGGGAGGCCTGCATTCCGGGTTCTCGCTTTGCGGAAGTGTTGAATGTTGCTCATCTTGTATCCATTGGGCGGTTTTTAATTGCATTATTTGGTTTCGTATTCATGCTTTGATGGTCCTCTTTTGATGGCATTTGGGATTTTTTGAGTTGCATATGCATAACTAAGGGCTACAGATGTGTCCCTGCACGAAAAATGGTTATTCAGATTATCCAAAAATATGGAGCTGTGGCTTCCACAAACCGCAAAAACCATGAAGTAAGATAGAATTGTTTCGTGGACAACAAAAATGTTTATTAAATTTTACACTACCACTAGACAGTAATACTGTACCATCATCTATCCACACATTTTCCCGCGAAATATATACGGGAGTAGGAACTGAGCGGCTGGCGATCGGAGAAAAGTAGACTAATTGGCTATTTGGGCGTGACGGCTCTAATGTTATGAGAGAAAAAAAAGATTTGATTAATTCATTGCTGGTATACGAAATCATTAAACCGATTTTAAGCTAACCGGTTGATCCCAGGTATCGGTGCACGTTTGAATTTTTATTCTGCATCGAGAGGAATGCGTCGTTTGGCGAGAACTGTGACAGCGAATGTAACGAAGTTGTGCTATGATGCAATGCATTCCTGGACAATTTTTCTTCAAATGGGCTGATCAGAACGCTGGGGTTTGTACTGACTGTGTACAGCTTGCTTGCTGAAAACAGTGAAGTCGAATAGGGTAATAATACATCAATTCCTAACTAAAATTAAATTAGCTATTCGTATTTAAATTAATGGTGTACACAATCATTCATCTCAACTGACTTTAGCAATTAGTTAAATTACCGTGAACCTAATCTTATTTAATAAACTACTAGTACTAACAGTTGGTTGATTTATATTCTATCAAAATAAAATCCCACAACTACAGATCTGAATCCGATTAAATTGGTGACCTTTACATTGTACCGTCTCGTATAGGCATATGACATTGGAATGGTACGTTTACTACTTACGAATAGAGCTTTCGTCGATATAACTGGAGTGTTTGAGCGTCCTGGATAGTTTTGATAAGCGGCGTGCTCGTGGCAAAAATATCAAAATCAGTACAGTAGTCGCGGTTGTCAACAAACCAAAGGCTAGGCAAGGATCCTTCAATCCAACAAAACCTCGTTGTTAGTTTTATGCCACAGTTTCATGCAAAATGTATTTACTGCATATATACATAACTTGTAAGTTGGTCACCTCATAATGCGGCCTTCGAGATCCAACGGTGCCAAGTAAAATCCAGCAAATCCAAATAGCAACCACCGACCCAACACAAACGGAAATAAGAAACGCTTCTTCACGATATATAATAGTGCGATAACGCGCTACCGACGTGGCGATGCACAGGATGAACAGTAGTACCATCTGCCACACAAGCGATACCAATATATCCAGGAGCGATGTATTACAAGCCGTTATATCCGGTTTGCCTACACTAATCATAACTGTCCTTGGTGGGATTAGGATCAACCACTCGGCGGCAATTATTGCCTGCACCGCGACCAGCGTCCAAAATAATATCAGCTGATGCGACACTGGGACATCGCGATTTTCTTGTATGATATTCAGTGTTTTGAGCAACAATGTGGCGAACAATCCGCCATAACAGAACCCCGGAAGAAAACGGATACTGCCGCAAATGGAATTACTGGGTACCGGTATGAAGATGAAGCAGGCTGCATATGACAGAACAATGAAGAATAGCGACGCTTGGCTGAGCCAAAGATTTCTGGTGCGGAGATTTAGCGATAGAATTTTGTATAATGTGTAACTCCACAGGCTGAATGTTATGATAATCCCAAGTGATGCAAGAATAATCAGTACGGTCAGCCATAATTCTACTCGGTATCCAACTGCATCGAAAGTCCCCATTTGCATTCAAGAGATCATTGGCCTTCAGATGCATAACGGTGAAGCTTGCATAAGTTATATCTGTAGCCGCTTAATCTAAAAAAACGCATGACGATGTAATTAAAATATTAGAATGACCATGATTCCCTATTTCGTATGGCGATCCGTATAGAATTCTATATGTATATTGAAATTCGCATTTTATGTTATTACTTTACAGATAAAATTTGTTAACGAGAATCTACTGCTGAGCTGAAAACGCCGAATGTACAATAGCATATGTTCAGTCGTATATCCATTTCAATGAATTTAAACGCAGTAATGCGTGCAATTCAGTGCAATTTATCTACAGAATATACGAGTATTTACAGTCTGCCGTCGGACCACACTCGACTGATTGGAGTAACTGCTGCAGCTGAGATCTGGATTTCTAGCTTTACGCGCACCATGTAGAAAAATTTCGTGATTTTTTTTACTGTCATTACTTGGCACACTTTAAAGTCTATGGTTAATTAACTGAAACATCCGCACCTCAAATTAATTTTTCCGCATTTGTGTTACACGATGTATAACACAAATTATAAACTATTTGTGTTACAATGTATACGATTTATATTCGCTGTACTTGACATTCGTTTACTTGGACTAATACGAAAATTATAATAGCAACAGCATATTTTTTCCTTATCTTAAAAGTTCGAAAAATGCGTTGATACCTTCTTACACTAGTAGCTTGCTAGTTGCAGTTGTTGGAACCTGGAAAAATGCCGAAGGCACTGGTATTCCATTGCTACGATCGCCTTAGCACGGTAATTGGGAAAAGTAAGACGATTGTCTGGCGGTAATACGGTACATGCAGCACTGTCACCGCTTACCATAATTGTATCCAAAATTAACATTTCGCCATAAGTGCAGGTCTAGAAACCGTTCCGCAAAAAATAAATCTCATATATATCCAGGATCACAGAAATCGAAACACGGATAAAAGTTATAAGTAAAAGAATTGAAATAATATGCGGTTGCTGTTATCAACTCAATTGCGGACTATACATAGGTGTAACATTCTAAGGTATCAAACAAATCAATACACCAAAATACTTTAGTGTTGGACAAATTTTTTCACGGTGCTGTCGTAACGCATTTGTCCAGTAAGAGCGCGTCAAGTTCAGCGTGAATTCGGCGACCACGTTCCGTTTGACTACAAGAAAACAGTACGCCAGTAACTTGCAAATTTACATATATGCATGGGCGGATTTTTTTTGGGCTGGTTTCACACTCTGATACCTGTGGCTATTCATTCAGATATGTGGAACTGTAAATAAGTACCAGCTTGTGAAATTAAAATATCTATAGATGCAGCATACCGGTGTGCATAGCTTATACGCTGTGTCAACAGCACGGTTTGTCTTTACAGACAACATTAAATCATTTTTTTCGATTATGTCTGCAAACAAGTTCAAGGGTTTGTTACAGGCCGTGTTCAAGAGATCATAAACATACTTGTATGTTGACTGCTGGTTAGCCCAACAGTTGTGCATGTAGGGAGTGGGTTATTGGCGAAAATTAATGTAGTTTTAAAGTAAACGAATCTAGAAGAGCATGCAGAATAAGCGCAATTTTATGTGGCGAAAAATTACAAACTGCAGGCCTAATTGCAGCGTATCTTTAATAAACTTTACATAAATGAGTTCTGCAGAATCGTACAATATCGTACTCATATGTACGTGCACGCGGTCGAAGTTAAAATTAGCTGAAAAGCGTTAAGGGGTAAAAATACTGACAGAAATAATTTGGTTAAATACCCCAAATAATCTTATATAACACCTGTACAGAATACTTATAAGAAATATCTGTACAAATTCCATGAGCAACAACAAGGACAAAAAACGAGATGAGACATTATTGTCCACATGACACTGACAGTTATTACTAATGACTAGGGCAGGCAAACCAAAACAACATTACAAAATGCACTAGGAAGAACGGTGGTTAGGGAACCATCCGGATTTGTGCGGCAGTGAGCATCGGGATCCAGAAACACATATAGCCACGCCCGTGATCTGGTCAGTCAGTACTCGTACTGAGCGCCAGATATCTATCGAGCCTCAGCTCTCATTTGATAATCCTTAGTGTCGAGCGTTATCCCGTTCAGCGGTTCCAAGTCCAGTTCTCCTTCCAATGACAGCGAAAAATTCTGCAATACTGATGCAAATACGAGGAAGAGTTCCATTTTCGCCAGGGATTCGCCAGGACACGATCGCTTTCCTGTGCACACAAGGTAGCATTGTAGATCAGACATGCCAAGTTTTTGTCTTTGATTTGATTCTGTCATTCTGGCGTTATATTAGATCGGCATAATTTATTCGGTTTATAGAAAAGTTTCTAATGAAAACTGAGCTTTTAAACTGATTCTTACAAAGAATAACGTACCTGTTGAAAATGGAATGAATTGCTTTGGTATTATAATACTAGCGCCGTCAGCTGACAAAAAACGTTCGGGAATAAAAGAGTTCCCATCCATCCAGGTATTTGAATCCCGGTGTACGTGCCAGAGATTTGTGAAAATCCAAGCGTCTTTGGGTATGAAATATCCACCCAGTTCCGTTGCTTCGATGGCCCGGTGCGGCACTCCCATCGGACCGATGGAGCTGATGCGCTGTACTTCATGCAGCACCGCCTGTGTATACGGCATCTGGTTCACATCGGTCCACAGCGGCAGACGCGACCGTCCGACCACCGTGTCGATTTCTTTATGAAGTTTTTCCTGAACCACTGGATCAGAAGCGGTATAGAGAAACGCCTGCAGGAATGAAACGATGCCATTTAATTAAGATGCACTCAAGACTCAACCACTGTTCCGGTACATTAACGATATTTGCCATTTTTTCAATAATGATATTTACCCATCTTAATGTCGCACTCGTTGTATCATAACCGGTTAAGAAGAGCTCACGTGCCGCTGCCACATATTGCTGATCTAGAAAATATTGGAATGATAATTACAGTGCGTTCTGGTAGCGAATTTCGTGCAGATGTCAATGTATGCTGTCCATGACAATGAATTCGCGACGGTTGTTTTACTTACCGGTAAATAGCCTCGGTGCTGAATAGAGTTCCTTTTCGCGCAAACGCGAGGCAATGAACGCATCAGTGTAATCACGGGTAACGTTGCTATCGTATGTTTCCAAGTGGCGTGCATACACATTCTTAATGTACTGTCCGGCGCAGTCCAGGGCTTCGATCACCTTGGCAAAGCTTTCCCGCACCTTGGGAACGATGATCAGCCAGGGGAAGATGTTCAGAATACCGGCGACGCCAAAAAATCGGAAAACGGCATTCATTTGGTCGTAGAAGTGCTGCGTCGTTGTCGTCGTTTCCGCGTTGTCGGTGAAGCGTTGTCCAAACAGTACAGCGCAGATGACATTGCCCACCGCGGTCCGAATGATATTTTTGTTGCAAAACGGCAGGCCTTTAAACTGGGAAATGGTGGTAATTAGACGCTCCACTTCCTCCCGAATCTGTTCTTCCATGATGTTTTTTCCCACGCCCAACATTTTAAAAGTCTTCACCGCGAATTTGCGATGTATCTGCCAAGTGTTGTCAGGCGCAAACGAAATTCCTAAAGATTGTAAATAGCGTTAATGATTATAACCATAAAAACTTAAACAGGTAATAAGAAAAAAATTTTTAAGTGAAAAAAATTTATATTTTCTACAAATTTAGAAGGTGCAACGATCAATATGTAAATTTATTAGGTGAAAAATTGATGCATAAAAACAAACACTAATTGCAGAAGTATACAATTTCCGCTTACCGTAGCCATTGCTGGTTTTTCTGGCTGTGTACATATCCGGTCGTCCATTAAATACAGGT
Organism: Paramacrobiotus metropolitanus; assembly: GCF_019649055.1. Taxonomy (NCBI): domain Eukaryota; kingdom Metazoa; phylum Tardigrada; class Eutardigrada; order Parachela; family Macrobiotidae; genus Paramacrobiotus; species Paramacrobiotus metropolitanus. The sequence continues at coordinate 3,015,671 of NW_026570225.1, read as the reverse complement.
TGTGCAAAGGCTTCGCGAATAATCTGCGCATCGTTCAGTACAACCACCAACTGTGCCCCCATCCGGCAACTGTAAATTTTCCCCAAGGATTTCGCCCATTTGGAAAAGGTTAAATGGGGAAAGCGAGAGTTCAGAAACGGAAGGCAGCCCAGAACAGGGATCTGAAAGGGCGACGGAGGCAGAGGAAGCCGGCCAGCGGAGCCTTTCTTGGAGTACAACACAAGGTATGTCGCCAATATCACCGGCAGAGCAAAGATAAACTGCACAGCGAGGGTCTGATAACACTGAAAATCCAACATGTTTGTTGTCAATGCAGAGTAAGTAATGCAAAGTAACCATCAAAGTTTAAGAAAAACGCAATTGTGGAATGTCACCGTCAAGTGCACCTTAGCATCTTCGAATTCGTGATACTGGACTTACTTATATATGGTTGCGGCAGTTAGGAGTTAATCGAAGAGTTCAAGGTTCGGCACTATTCAAATTAAAGACCGCCCTGGCATTAATTAAAACCCACTATTGTGAAAGCGAAAGTGAATCCGCTGACAGATTTTCCGCTTCAGGCGGAATAATTTTACTTGTAAGTCCATAAATCCACCAAAAACCAAGTACTATGCGACGCGTATAGTTGCACACGTATCTGTATTTGGCGGTTTTGTAATGTTTTCTAATATTGCAACATTGAGTCCAATGAGATATTCAGTGTATCGTACACACCAGCGGCCCATTGTTCGCTAAAATAAATAATTATCGTACTGCTTAAGCAGCAATGTCGGTACGTACGTCGGTAAGTACATAAGTACTTACTCATTGTTTTGTTGGGTATATTATTATATGACCAATACAGAGCCACGTCTGATCAGTGGCTACAATTCCTAGCGGAAAAATGCAGAAGTGTGTTTGTCGAAAAAAAAACGCCAATATTTACCGGCGCACCGAAAATTTTCCAAGAAACTCAACGTGTGACAAAGCAGGGTGAGGGAACCATAGAGCAAACAAAATCCAGATCAGGTTTAGCTGTTGTCTCATAACATTACATGAACTTAAGGTCATATGGACACCTGATGTGCTGTCTGGCAAAAGCAACAATATTTGCACGCAAAACTCCGGAGGAATACTGTAATACATGGGTCACAGAGTGCCATTTACCCACAAATAAAATAACCATTTATGAAGTCTCATTTAGATATCAGCTTGTTCCGACCCAGTGTTGGCTCCTCACTTTTTTAAGTGTTCGTACATCCAAGTACCGTTTCCACTTTCAGTAGCATTATTTTACATTCCCACTATATTTAATTTTGCGGCTCGTGCTTTTTTTGTTATGAAATGCGACTGCTTTTTGGTTGGTTGCGTATCTTTATTTTAAACTTTTACATGCAGTGCCATTTACACTTAAACTAAGATCTCGGTTGGTTAATAGTTATAAAGTAAGCCGATAGTGGCGAAAGAATTTTACGTTAAAATCAGAAATTGGTCTGCAAAAGCAAACCTGCACATTCACTATCAAAAAATCTAAAAAAGTTTCCCAGCTATAACTGGGCACATGCTAAGATTCTATCAGAAACGGGTACGTGCAGTTGGCAGCTTCAGCATCGACACCTACCGGTAGCGTTTTGTGCGGGAAGACTATAACTACGAGTGCTGTTCTGTGCTACAAAGTTCACTAGTGCCGCGCATGCGTGAAGATACCCGAAAGGATTGCTAGACATCCCAACACTCTGCACTGTATGCACACTAGCATCAGATTATTAGTAAACACGCGCATCACTCATAAATAAAGTTAAATATTAAATATTGCAAACCAACAAAATTAAGCTTTGCCAAATTTTGCAAGTTACGCTACAAAAACGTTTGAGTCAGTCTATAGAGGAATGTCTAAATCGACTCATCCATTCATCACCGATGTACTTATTCTGAATATATCTGTACATGTATTGTTAGAACAAGTTCAGGTACAGCGTGAGCAAAGGTCAGAATTTAATATTAGGAAAGTATTGTGAATGCGAGATCTAAAAGTGTATAATCAATGTTATTTCTTGCTCGTCCAGGAAAAGCAGAAGTAATGTTATCGGCTACGCTTACAACTAGTACAATATTACAGCCAACGTTGTGCGTATTTTACAATCTTTGCTAGTCGATAGTATAAAAACATTCGGTTTAGCGAGTTTCAAATTAGCAAGGAGAGATTTCATAGTCACGACGTTCACCTTATTACTTATTATTTTTGTCATTTAGATGTTTCTAACTTATTAGATTTATGAACCCAAAATAAATTTGCTAATGGTGGTGTACTCCAATTTATCAGATAAAAGATTGGAAGTTCATCAGGACTGTTTTTGTTGTTCCCCTGCCTTACCAATCCTGCTCTCATTCAAAATCTGTACACCGCAGACCTTTTTTCCAGTTCGTGAACATGTTCACAACAATTCTGCATTTTATATTTGCAAGAGAGCTCGGTTCAGATTGCCTAGATCTTCTTACTACCTTCAGAAATAGTGTTAAATTAGTCGAACAAATTTGCGGCGATAATTGCATGTCATCTCTGCTGAATCACTTTTTCGAAAACTGCTTTGTCGGTGTATATGATCATCGATCTGATGTATGAGCGCGGTGTTGTCAGCAGTCTATACAAGTACCGCAAATCTCGGTGTTATTTTGTTTGATAGATTAGAACAACGCCTGTTACATGTCGATTTCTAATGCTTTCGTAATCATTACTAAAGTATTCAGTTAGCTTCCGGCCAGACTTGTGATTCGTAGTAAACACACGTAGGAAGTGTCTACTTCGCTTGCGGTGGCGGGACTGCGGTTTAACCGTTGAGTGCCAAAGCACAAAGGACATGTAAATTTGAGGTCACCTCCAAATATCATCTTTTGACCTTGACGTTCTGGGAGTTCGTTTAACTCAATAATTAAATGGCTTCCGGCCAAAATTAAAGGCATTTGTTTACTTGAAAGTCGTTCCAGTTCCTTAATGAGATTCTTTTCGAAATCAGAGTAGGAGTTTAATGTAATACTGTTTTCTCAAGGATGTCCTTTAGAATAGAAAGAAATCTCATTAAGCGCTCACATTATTAGTCCTAAACGCGTTATGTTGTTAGCTAGCTGCTTAAATAAATTTCTTTTATAAAAATATTGCAAATACCATGTTATGCGGCAATGTCTAGAGTTTTTGGAATACTGCACATACTTAGTATCATTGATATAATATTAGTTTAGTTTATAGAACGAATACGAAATTGTGTATTGCCAGCCAAGTTTTTTACGACGACACTCCGTCGCTTTGTAAAATTTGCTAATTATCTCGGTCTTACTAAATTACTTAAGTACCTTCTTATCTTTTTTAGTTAATCGTGAATTAAAAAATTAATTAAATACGCACACGAACGCAACCTACTATCAAGGGCGGAGTGCTCCACTTAGCAGCTTTAACATACGCAAATTATAGGCGATACTGTAGCTTGTGGGTAGAAAACACATAGTTACAGACCATCTAGAGTAGATAACTTTGCGTAATTGCAACTTCATAGGTAGAAGTATACCTATAGCTAGAACTTTTTTTGCTCGTACTGCGCATTATTGGTCGTGAGCATCATGTAGTCTGTCAGTTCAGTACAAAATGATGCGCAGTGCAAGTTAACTCTTGTAAGTCTGATGATATATTTTAATGTATAGATTTTTGCTTTCTATTCCTAGGTTGAAAGTAGATTAATTTTTATGTGATATATACATTTGGGTTAAAACAATATTTGCAAGTTTTCATTGCAGTTTAACTTTTATCCTTTAAATATTTAACCAGAACGGATAATGAGTCTAACTGTTTCAATCACATTTAATGATCATTAACGTGACGTGTTCTCAGTAAAAACTAAAGAACTCCAAATATCTATAACTTTTGCATTATTGACTTTAGCTTCCTTAATTACACTAAAAATTGGCGTACTAGTTACTACAGTAGTATGTACCAATCAGGGTAAAACTGTACAATGGCTATGGCGATCTTAGGATATGTATGTTATTTGGATTGCTGCGTAATACTGAATTCGAACTCACAGTTGTATGGCGGATATGTGCATCCAGTTTTTACGTACCCGGTTAAAGAACTTTCCGATAGCCAGTTAGTCTCCATGTTATTTTCCAATAGCTAGTTTCCCTGATCCGATTGGTTTATAGCGCCGATGAATACTAAGTCTTATAATCGTAGATTGTAGTTCCGCTCCAGGCCGGCCACTGACATCTGGAACACTACATTCATAACAAACACAGCAACATTCTACCGATCAGACCATACAAACAAATATTTTATACAGTACTTGTACAAGTATAATAGTAGTGTACATTGTTTGTATTAAAACTGCGGCAAGCTAGCAGTAGGTTTACAACAGAACTGATTGAAAGTTTGTTTTTTAGTTGCACTTGATAATTGCATACTGTTTTCACTTCGGTAATCTTATGACTGAATTCTGAAAGTGTCCTCTATCAGAGACTGTACAATACAGTGGAGAAGCCTTTATTTCGCCGGCAGAGTCACATATACGACTATGGCTATTTACCGTGTTTATTGCACAACTTTATCTTTTTAATACATCCACAAAATCAATAACTTTAAAAAGCGCTGAAACTTCAAAATTTGTGCTGTCTGCTCTAAAAAATTGCTTGCAGTTAATTGTCCACGTTTGCACAGTAAGGATTGACTATACAAGGTAGTGGTCAAAGAGATTGGTTATCGATGATTATAATTGATATTCAGTATGTAAAATTTTTGCTCTAGGTTTTGATTACTATTGTAAGTTCCTTAAGGTACTTCCTTCCTTAGCTTCGATTTGCGTACACATAATGTTACACAAGCAGCATTGATTTAATAAAAAAAGACGCGGGCGAGCAAAGCAAGCCGACTTGATGAGGTGCAATTTATTAATGGAGTTCCAAAAACCAAACTACAGACAGCGGCGAGATTTTTATAAATATGGAGTAGGTGTTGGTACTGTTTTTCTTACCAAAAGATTAGTAATGATATCCGGCTTTTCGGATTGGAATCGTTATTCAAGTAAACAAAAGGGTCACCTTGCAAACCTTTCCGAACATCTTATTTGTCATAGTTAAACGCCTCATCTTTGGCACAAGCACATACGTTTTTCTTGTGTTATAGTATTTGTCCATTCGTCTTACGTTGTGGTAGGAAAAATCTGACATGCCCCCGTCATTCAGCGATTTTCCACGCACGGCACCTGTAGTAAACACTAAACATCAATGACACACCGAAAGCAAGGTTTCTGCAACCGTTGATTCCACATCACTTAATTTGTACCAGCACGTTACCGGAAAAGATGAGTACGAGTAAGTAGTGTTTACCGACTTACGATGGAGTATTGCCAAGGACTGAATGCACGCCAACTTGCACCTAGCTAGACATATACGACTCGTTTCAGTTCAGCAAGTAAGTCGGTCCGGCATTTTCCCAGAAGATCCAGCTGCATTGGCGATCCTGAAAAGAGTTGTAAGATACCGGTACTTCAAGAATTTGTATGACATAAAAGAGCGCGTAGTCGTAGTTATAGGACAACAACAAAAAGGAGCCAAAATAATTCGCAGCAAACTTGCCGGCCGACGTTCGCGTACACTAGAGTACGAAATTTCTCAACTAGAATGCGCTGTATACTCTGCGGTGCTTTTTGCCGGAATTACTAGTTTACTCTTATTCGACGAAACCAAAATGGTGAGGTTAAAGTGTAATTATGCTGGCACTAACTGCATCACTTACGCTTGCCAATTAAATAAATGCTGCGTGTGCTAAATAAATAAACATTTTTAAGCGTCAGTTTTTTATGATAATAACATGAAAAACGAGAATTATGGCAAATGCACAAAATTTTAAAATGTGTTTAAGGAGTTATACCATGGAACAATACATTAAGCTTTTTTGCATATTATATTACCACAGAAAATAAATGTTGTGCTGTAGGGCGATGGTGCAACATATTGCAGGCTAAGGGATAATTAATTTAAGTGTAGAATAAGTAGCGTTTTACTTGAAAATCTGCCATGCATCAACAACATTAATTACCTTTAATGATAAATAAACCGCAGCGAAAGTTTGCCACTAATTCCATTTCGAAACACAGTAATATGTAGCCACTCCACAACCCTAATTCAGTGTTTTTGTTTAAAATGTGCCCATGTACGTATGCAATAAGAAAACATAAGATCCAGTTTGGAAATTCTGCACTACGTTTTCAATTAAGACCAACTGAAAAGGCTTTCAATTTCCTGTTAGGCAACTGAATGCATAAATAAACTTCGCCAGATCGAACACAGAGTTTGCTCAGCTTTAGTATCGTCATCCTACAACTGCAATCGCAAATATACTATTAAAGTATTTATCCTACAATAGTAATCGCACCTATAAACAGTAAAGAGAAGGTTTATTGTAGCATAATTTCAGATATTTGAGGAAACACGAAAAGGGCCAAACTAAAAGGCACAAGCCCAGCAAGAACATGATCCGGATGCAGTTTATGAAAGCATAGAATTAAGAAACTATTTTTCCGAACAACGGCAGATTCTTGCGCGTAATCGTTAAAATCTTTTTACTACCCTCTAATTGTAAGGAAAACTTTAGGTGTAGCTGGTCTACCTGGCTGTTACGGATGTTCCGCTAATCCGCTTCGATATGCGCCCGTCGTACATCTTGAATACACCCGCGGACGGTCCAGGCGCACTGCGCCCGATTCCTTCACACAGGGTTTCCATAAGTTTGCGCGGATACAAGTGCATCATGAACTTCCACTAGGTATGTAGTATTGTTGCTTGAACTGTAAGTAATGGAAACCAGCTCTCTGAATCCCAGGCGCAACCAGTCGAGTTCCAAATGCGGCAAAATGTTGGAATTCGGGTCACGGTGTTGTATTCGTACATTCTGTTAAACCTACAACTTCCGGTCACTTAGCCGTTCCGTCTTGACCGAAGGGGAATCGGAATAACTCATGGGAGACAATTCCTTCCATTTGAATTTTATCCTGCGGTTGCGCGAAAAATCCTTTACCAACCTCGGATCCATACCCAAGGAAATGGCAGTTGTTTGAATGCTACACCATTCAGCTTATGGAAACTCATTTTAGGATTCTAATTGTAAAATGTTTGCACGATCCGGAAGGGCTAGTATCGTAACTGCCGTTTCTAGAGCATACATAAATAAATAAGTGCTCCATTAAACTCGGAGCTGTGTATCGTGATTGAGAATTGTTTGGTGTAACAGCATTAAGGAAGAGAACCTTTCCTGGCACTTTTTCTTTATATACAGTATATGTGTACTACGTACTCTTTCTACATGTCTTTTTCGGTTACACATATGTACACTATCTAGTTGGCGACCTGCATTTGTTCTGGTTGTAAACATAAACATTGCCAAGTAATCGCAAACGAGACCATCTTACGCGAAGCCGGCTTACAATTAAAAGCCGTCGGTCGAGGTATTTTCCAACGCTACTGTTGCACTGGCACAACGAACCTGTTAACTTGGACAGTAATACAAAGTAGTATTCGCACACATTTACGGTACCAGCGAAATATACTGTACGGAAGCTCCTGCAGTATATATACGAGGGCCATTCAATATATTCGTAGCACTGTGGTTGCAAATAATTCTCAGAATTATGATCTAATTTTTTAAAAACTGTATCATTCATAACTAGATCATAGGGCAATGGCCGAGGTGATACCGCCTACGGCTGGCGGTTGGCATCTATCTGTATAAGGCTACCCGGAGTGAAAAAAAGTTGTCTTGAAAGTGCGCATGTCAAGTTATTATTGAAAAAAGTTCTTAGAGAAGAACTGTAGAATTTCTTTTCATCTTAAGTTATTTGTTCTCTTCCTTAATTCATCGCCACTACGTTGTACTATTACGGACTGGTTACTACGATGCAGCTTCGAGCACTCCGCTTTCTCAACTGAGGGACCACTTTCAGGAGTTTCCCTGCGACGTCTAAAAAGTACTTTAAATAAAAGCCATGATCGAGAAGCATCTTGAATGAGCTAGAAAGAAACAGCAAATGGGCAAAATATTTCAGTAGAGGTAGCGTTGAGTATGGACTGCAGCACCTCGCTTCGGAGATTTGGAGACTGACTTTCGCTCGAAATTATCCATATGGTTTTCACGCGCACAACCAGTCTTCCACAAGTTCATTGCTTTAGTTCTCGCCCTCAAGCTGACGTATCCTTAGAAACTCAATTCATTAGCATACCTTAACCTTTTATGAGTTTAACAAATTTTAGATTTTTAAGAAATCTTTCCGTAGCAAAAACTGAAAAAATCATAAAGAGCTCCAGGAAGATTGACATGAGTCGATCTCTTCTCTACCGTATAACTTCTTTGTGGATCCATTTCAAGATTTAGTACATAAATGTTTGCAGTGTATATAGACTGTAGAAATATACTTTATGGCAATAGTAAAATAAAAAAAATTCAGTGGAAGATGGCGCGGCAGTGCTACGAATATATTGAATGGCCCTCGTATAAATATTTTATATGCATATATCAAGCGAGATTACTGTGGCGCAACAGCACTGACAACAAAAGGCACGCATGCACTGAACAAGCGGATTATTGTACAGTTTACAACCATATGAAAAATAAAATCGTAGGCGATTGGAAATTCGGAATAGTCGAGCGATAAGTTTCAGTGGTCGTTTTAAGTTTTAATTTCTTGCGGGTACTACTAAAATGTATGTTAACTGGCATTGCACACAGGTGTTTCAGAAAGGCATTCTATAGAAAGAAGAAGGCAACATAACTTTATCCCCGTTTTGTGCATGCTATACATTTTTTGCTACTAAATCCAAAAAAGGGGTAATCGAAGTGAAATGAAAGATCAGTCTCTAGCATAGCAAATACATAGCAAATCAAAGACGGTTTGTATTTGTTACTCTTGAGACAAGATGCCATTGGTCAAGGCAGATTATAGAATAGATTATAGCTGTATCCTGTGAATCCTTACGACAACCATACTCAACCAAAAGCACCGCCGTATTTTGTGAGTGTTTGTATTTTAAACTGGTAACGGGATGTTCTGTAGGTGCTGATCACGAACTACTTTGTAGAATAAACAATATTACCGTCCTTCTAAAATTCTGTTTTATATTTCACTTATATTTTAACTGCGAGTCGTACTTAACGTAAGCTTGCTGGGTTCTTCTGTACTTTTACTGAATTCGTGAGTTTTAATATTTCATTCGCGTAGAAATATTTTTACTAGCAAGCTGCAAGTAATATTACTTTTTCATGACAATGGCCATCCAAATAGCAACAGTGTGCGAAGCTGTCTGTGACATTGGTACTGCTTCATAATTAAGAAAAATTTAGACATCAGTAGAAGCAACAACTAATAAAATTAAGAAATTTAAAAATTGAAATAGTAGTAAGAAAAAATAAAGTGGTAAGAAACATTAAGCAAATTTGGGATGTTGTTAAGAGAATTTGGCGCAGCAATTAAAAAACTCACCCAGCTAATTTGAATATTTATGCATTTCTGCCGAATCATGTAAATACTCGTGTCGCGATAGTGGTCATGGCTGTAAATAATGTACGTATCAGTATCAATACAAATTTTATAGTCGTCTGGGCTGCAGTTACATGCAAAAGAGTTTACATTAATTTAATATTTTAATAACACACGATCCTACCTTAATTGAAACCGATGAAAAATCCTAACTATTTTTTAGACATAACAACAGCGATATTAAATTTAAGGTATATGCGAGCATATAGTTTTACATTTGTTCAGGAGGATTCGAAACGCAAACGACAAAGTTAATACAGTATGCTTCCGCCTCCCGGTAAACTGCTTGCAGGCATCGTACAAAAGAACAAGCTTTACATTCTTTTTATGTTCTTTACTGTAGCAGTGTCTTCAAAATTTCGTCAACCCGAGGGGCATGAATGCGCTAAACGGTACAATGTTGTAAGACCATCTTTTTATCAAACGTGCTATTTGTAAGAACTAAAAAACAGGGAGCTCCCATATATCCCGCGTTTTAGCAAGGTGTACAGATATTCTGTATATGCACGGGCATAGAATTTGGAATTTGTTATCCTTCTACTGCCATAAGAATGGCGCATTTGTTCTCCACGGAAAACAAAAACAGGCTCGGCCTACAAAAATAAAGTTGCATTTGCGCCAAATCTGGCTGGCACCTGCATTTTGACTACCTCTCGCCGAAACAGGACAGCGCTGCAAAATGGCGACGGTTATGACAGGATACCGGGATGTCGACGAGTAAGTACTATAGCTACCTTCGCGTGAAAAAATTACCTCCATTGTGCAGCCAGTGCGGCTTGCGTTACACTAGCTCGTACACTATAATTATCTTCTTAGAGCGTCAAACTATCCCGGATCGTCGTATGCGCGGGCTCTCTCAGTTCGCAGTCCATCGCTTCATGAGCCACTGGAGGAGACCCCTCCTCCGAAAGGATACAGCCGGAAGGAAATGTTTGTTCTAGTCGTCTGCAGTTGCTCCAGTATGTTTATGCATATGGGACTTAGTACGATTCCGCTTGTTCTTCCCATTGAGGTAAGCCAAATTGCCAACATACCGTTTTTAATCACACAAATACGCACGCACAGCACAGCTGTATTAATTTGTATTGTTACCGGTATTTTTGTACAGTCTTAACAACAAAAGTATGTAATTATTTCTATACTGCGCTGTATATATGAAATTTCTAATTTCAGATTACGCGGAAAGGAGTACCCTACGAATTTTGCGGAGCGATATTTTCCGTTTTTGCCATATCAATTGTGATACTGGAACCTTTTCAGGCTAAAATCGTACGTGAGTTTAATGTTCAGCGCAATATATATATATTATAGTTTTATAATTTTATTGCATCGTTTAGTTTAAGTGCAGAACATGTAATAGAATTTATAGCAAGTCCCTATTAATAATGCTGTTTTATCCTCTACTTGTAGCTTCCTTGGATCGGTACACGAAATTCGTTTGTTTACAGTGCACTTCTTGGAGGAGTTTGCTATGTTTCATTTGCGTGAGTTTGTCCAAGTAGTTCTCAGCGTTTGTGATCCTGACGTTAGCAACATTAGTGCACTATAACTCCTGATGCACAAACTAATTAAAGAATATTATTCATCTTAGGATGATCGATTTTGCAAACACCGTACCTGGATTTGCTACTCCTGCTATTATAATCCGTTTTGTGGAAGGTTTTTATTACGCAGGTATGATGCTTTAAATATAGAATAAATTCTAATCGCACTTTGTAGCTGCTCTTTATTTTTCCGGTACCGTACGCGGTTTAAATAACGATTTATAGATCACATCATATGCCAGAAGTTGTTAATTTGTTTTAGTGTTGATTACCGCATCGAACGTGATCGTCTGCCTAACGTTTCCTGACCGCGCTAGCTTTGCATTTGTAAGTGACCGAATAATTCATTATCACTTATGTGTTGTTCTTCTTGGCAGCTTTTCTGTAATTTTGTTGCATCTTTAATCAAATGTACTTTAAATTCATTAAAATTCATTAACTTTAAATCGGTAGAAACTCAACGAATAGTGTTTATATGTATTACATACCATGAACGTCGTCCAGATGATACGTATACCATTTTTTGTACAGGGCGTTCTGGAAGGATTCGTGGGCGCTGGTTTCACACTGGGTCCGGCTCTTGGCGGTGTTTTGTTTAAAGTAAAGTACTGTAACAAAGCATACAACCAGTCTAGTGATAAATATTCCGCTCGGCAACTTAGTCCAGCCATATTGCTTTAATGAAAATCAGTCCAAAATGTACTTTTATTGCGCTTAAACTCGTTGTCCTTATGGCCGAATTATGATAAACTAAAATTTAAAAAAAAGCGTTTGCGCAGACGCTGTGTACTTGTATCCGGTTGACAATACATACGAACTGAATTTCGTGTATATTGTTATTCGCACTATATTGATCTACGTTCCATGTAAGGTATTATTTTCCGATTAGTTTTGTGGATTTGTTGCTCCTTTTTTGTTGATTGGCGCCTGCCTACTAGTGACGGCCGGTTTGGGATATTGTGCCCTGGAACAAATCACTGGTAAGCAGTAGCAATAATTTGAATGCAAATGGTAAAAGTTATCTCTATTTGAAAACGCTTATAACTTATGCTCTGTTTGTGCTATTGCTGGCACACTCACATACAGTTTCAGATTACGAAAAATATTTCTAGGTTTGAATCTGGCTGCAAGAAAAAAAGAGAAGAAAAGACTAATCCGTGATACTGCATTTATTGGGTGCTCGTTGTTAACCATGGCTGCTGGAATCGTTTGGGGAACGTTCGAAACCGCCCTGGAACCTTATTTAGCCACTGTAAGCTAAGTTTACCAAGTATAAGTACAGTCCAGAGATGAAACTACAAATCAATATAAATATAATATAAGTACAGTACAGAGATGTATAAGGGCAGTTGATGTACGTATAAGGGCAATTATTGTATAAGTACAGTACAGAGATGAAACTACAAATCTTTTTTTATTGTTTGAATCGGCGCTACCAAATAAATCACAATGACCTATCGCAGTTTTAATGTTAACCAATAACCAAATTTGATTCCAGTATGAGAAAGGTCCATTAGTGGAGGGCTTAGTGTTTGCTATCGCTTATTTGGCATATGGTGCTATGGCACCTTTGTGGGGGTTCATCTTTCGCAAAGTGGAAATGGATTACCGGTGGATCCTCGTTGGCCCTCTCGTGGTAGCCCTGTGTTGGATGGTCCTTGGCCCTATCCCTCCACTGTCTTTTATAGGAAAGTACGATAGCAAAACTGACGACTCCTTCTTATTGATAAGAAATAATTGAGTGGTTGACCTTTGCAAAATTCTTTCAGGCGACTTTGGCTGGACACAGTCTGTCTATTCGTGCTGAATACGGCAATCGCATACATTTTCGTGTTCAGTTTCGATACGATGCTTAAAAGAGCAATGTGAGCACACTCTTTTGAATATATTATATATTAAGCGCGGACTTCGGTACCAACGACGTACCTCAAGTCTCATGAACACTTAATTCACACTTGCCATTACCAGATTCTGCGGGATGGAAGGAGACGTTGCAACATATGCCTTAGTAGTCGCTGGGTTTTTTTCTTCGATATACATTGGGTGAGTTCAAAGACGTGATCAGTTCTTAATTAGGTATTGACCCGTTATAAAGTTTTGTAAACTTTCGTTTTTGAGTGCTTATCAACCATTATTTTGCATTTAGAGAAGCAATTGGTCCAATAATTGGTGGATATTTAACAGCTAATAAATCATTTCAAGCGGTGGCCACAGTTGCTGTCTTCATTCAGTTTGCGGCGTTTGCGCTTGGTGCAATTATTATGCTGATTGCATGGAATAAGATAATCAGGAGATTACGGCGCAAACTGCACCAGAAATTTCCTCGATGGGTTTCGCCGCCTGAAGATCCGTCAGTGGCACGGGAATCCGGCGAAACCAGTCCACTCCATTCGTCCATAGCCGACGAAGAGGAAGAGTATATGAATATCTTTCAACCACCCACACCATCGCGGAAGACCGGAGCTATACGATATCTGCCTCCTAAATCATATGGAAGCATTTGCTAATGGCATTTAATTTTTTGTTGAGCACAGTAAAATTTACTACTTGTTATTAATCGTAAGTTAAAGTTTATTTAAACTACAGTAGAACAGTATACAGTATAACCGCGTACGCACGTCCTATCGCATTTAAGTACATGTTACGGTAAATTGTCTCGATTTTCCAGCAAAATAACTCCACGCCACCCGTATGTCAATGTCAGAGCGCTAAATCTGGAAGTGTTTGTACAGGCTCTGTATTGTACACACGTATAAGCTGTGACATTTTTATAAATGAATTCACAAAAGTTAAAATTAATTTGAAAAAACGGTAGAACTAGGCTGGTTCGATCTGGGAACAATCTTCATACTTACGTGCGCTTACGTGCAAAATTTGAAAACTGCTTTGTAATGAGACTATTTCAGTTTTGTATACCTTTTATTTCCCCTTGACACATGCGGTTCATTCAAACGTTTTTGGTAATTATCATGTATTAATAATTTATATTATGGATTATTTATTGGTATATTTGTATTAATTCACCCATAACTTCGCAACCGTATGTTGTGCACCCCAGCGGTTTTCACGCGAATTTATACAAATCACCTGAGTATAAAATATTGTAAGCAATCCCAAAAATTGCGTGAGAGCGAAATTTCCCGTGAACGTACGCGAAATGTACCATGTACCGGGCGATTTCGTAACTGTGTCTGTAAGTATCACATAATTATCGTACCACGATACCTCAAGGCTCAAAGGACACTTTTTTTCTAATATGTGGTCGTTAATTTTATAAGATAAACCCTTTTTAACTGATTTCATTTGAAACATGCCTCTGAACCACTACTTTAATACCAAAAATTTCCCTGTTACGAGACCAAAAAAGCAAAAACGAGTTAAGCAAAAAGTGTGATGACGGTGGGATTTGAACCCACGCCTGCGAACAGACTGGAGCCTTAATCCAGCGCCTTAGACCACTCGGCCACGTCATCTTCTCCGCAACGATAAACTTTATGCCGATTAAGCTGTCACTTTGCAACAATATCATTTACTCGTTCACGACTCTTACTGGTTATTAATTTGCTTCCGTTTAGGCTGGTAGCCTGGTACTACTAAAATAATGGCTGCGATAAACTGCAGAATAAGACTTTCGCACAATTGTCCTACAGTCAAATTAAAGTAGTTCTGTGACAGGAACTGAATGTTTGTACAATAAGGATCTTAAAGGAGGGTTACAATTTCAGTTTAAATTAAGCAGGCTTGTAAATGTACACAATTCCGTGACTCTACGCATGCGCCAATAACTTCTGTATAACTGAATTGTACTTCCCGCCCTTTATTGTTAACTGAATTCCGCATGAACACCTTTTCATAATGTCATAACATGTTTCGTTCCGAAATAAGCATCTAAAACTATATGTTTACAAACTGTAAAATTATATAGTATATTAAACTAAGAAATAAGCTTTAAAGAAATCATTAACGTTGTGCAAGCTAATGAAGTCTGGGTGCAAAAGTTTGGTTGCACATACAGTACATGGATAGTGCTGAACCATTCAAACCAATAAGTTTTATTAATCGTATTTTGCTAATATGCAAACCCATGGGGCAACGAGATTACTGTCATGTTGGCAGTTGGTGCCGAGCCTCCATGCTTGCTGGTGCCAGCAAAATCGACATCCAATGCCTAATTAACCTTTTCTTATTATTTAATTGATGTGTTAGGTTGCCGAATAAATTTTGTAGAAATATCCGATTCTGGTTGCGACAAGTGTGTGCACAACCTATTGTGTCACATACAATAGGGCATTCAGTGTAGATGAATTTTATAATAACTGGCGTTGGAGTACGGTATCTCATAATTATCTGTATGGTGTACTCTGTATGTACATATTTTTACAATGCCGCTAGCGACGACATCCGATGGGTTTTACGTTCAGGTACGATGCATCTTTAATACTTGACGATAAGATAAGCTAAAGCGGCAATTGTGACTGCCTTATTAGCGCTGCACTATTTTCTCACTTGGTACTACAGCGCGGTTCTAATAAACATATCAAGCGTGGTGAACAACGGCTTATGATTACTGCAAAGT